>NC_044040.1:98139635-98466181 GCF_901765095.1 Microcaecilia unicolor | reverse complement strand
GTCTCTGTAAGCCACATTGAGCCTGCAAATAGGTGGGAAAATGTGGGATACAAATGCAATAAATAAATAAATAAATTTAGAAGAGATATAAATAAATTATATAAATAAATTATCTTTCCAATTGGATAATGCGGATTTTACAGCAACTGCTAATAAAATGTTGAGCAATTTAGAGTCATGTTTATCCAGAGAAGTGTCCAATGCCAGAGAACCAAAAATAATCATTTTCCAGGAGATTGGTTGTTGAATATCTAGAATTTTGGAAATAATGTTCCATGTCTTTTCCCAAAAGACATGAGTGAGACTGCATTCAGAAAGAAGATGTTTCAGAGTTCTAGGATATATCTTACATGACCAACAGATTTTGAGGTAGTAGACCTGCAACTGCTAGTTTTTGTGGAGTCCAGATGACTTTATGATGGAAAAAGAAAAGCAATGTATCAAAGAGAGGGAACCAAGTATAGAAAAAGACTAAGCAAAAAAAACAGCACAAAGGACCTTTAAAAACAAAAGGGAACACAGTTCTTTCATTAAAATATCCTTTAATAATAGACTGGTGAAACAGGCAGATATTGTCGGTGATTAATCTCCCTGGCATAAACCCAATTTGATTGGGATGAATAACAGAACCAACGATTAAACGCAGATGGTTAGATTTTTGCAAATATTTTTTGTAATCTACATTTAGTAGAGATATTGGCCGATAATTGGAGACCTGTGTAGGATCCTTATTAGGTTTTGGTATAATAGTGATAACTGCCTCAGAGAATCTATTGGGTGATTTTAATGAAGAGTCATTTTCTAGTTGTTCAAATAAGTTGAGAAGGTTGGGGATCAAATCTTTATTAAATACTTTATAAAATTTGCTAGGAAGACCATCTGGTCCAGGTGCTTTCCTAGACTTTAATTGGTTAATAGAAATTAAGATTTCTTGATCGGTTATAGGGGAATGGAGTGAGTCTTTCTTTTGTGGACCAGGAAGGGAAAGAGATATTATTTAGAAAATTTTGTAGTTGAGATTGGGAATATGAGGTTTCTGATTGATAGAGTTCTGTATAAAATTTGTGAAAAGCTTCAAGTATATCTTTTGTTTTAGTATAAGAAATATCTGAATTTTTTTGTTTTATTATAGGTATCTGTGTTTTAATTTTTTTCCTTTTCAGATAGTTAGCAAGCATATGACTGCATTTATTCTGTTCAGCATACTGGGATTGATTGCAAATAAAGATCTCATGACCAGCTTTTATACTCCATAATCTATTATATTTGTATTTGGCTTGTCTCCTCAGCTCGAAACCTTGGGGTCATCTTTGACTCTTCTCTCTCCTTCTCTGCTCATATCCAGCAGATTGCCAAGACCTGTCGTTTCTTTCTTTACAACATCCATAAAATCCGCCCCTTTCTTTCCGAGCACTCTACCAAAACCCTCATCCACACCCTTGTCACCTCTCATTTAGACTACTGCAATCTGCTTTTTGCTGGCCTCCCACTTAGTCACCTCTCCCCTCTCCAGTCGGTTCAAAACTCTGCTGCCCGTCTCATCTTCCGCCAGGGTCGCTTTACTCATACTACCCCTCTCCTCAAGACCCTTCACTGGCTCCCTATCCGTTTTCGCATCCTGTTCAAACTTCTTCTACTAACCTATAAATGTACTCACTCTACTGCTCCCCAGTATCTCTCCACACTCGTCCTTCCCTACACCCCTTCCCGTGCACTCTGCTCCATGGATAAATCCTTCTTATCTGTTCCCTTCTCCACTACTGCCAACTCCAGACTTCGCGCCTTCTGTCTCGCTGCACCCTACGCCTGAAATAAACTTCCTGAGCCCCTACGTCTTGCCCCATCCTTGGCCACCTTTAAATCTAGACTGAAAGCCCACCTCTTTAACATTGCTTTTGACTCGTAACCACTTGTAACCACTCGCCTCCACCTACCCTCCTCTCTTCCTTCCCGTTCACATTAATTGATTTGATTTTCTTACTTTATTTATTTTTTGTCTATTAGATTGTAAGCTCTTTGAGCAGGGACTGTCTTTCTTCTATGTTTGTGCAGCGCTGCGTATGCCTTGTAGCGCTATAGAAATGCTAAATAGTAGTAGTAGTAGTAGTAATAAATGGAATTGAGAATGTTTGGATTAGGAGATACAATATATTGTTGTTCCAGTGATTTTAATTCATTGTCCAATTCTGTAAGGTGTTTATCCAGCTTATAATTGAAAAAGAAAAACGCCTATATTGCGACCCAAATCGGGAGATAGACGTTTATCTCACAAAAACGAATAAAGTGGTATAATCGAAAGCCGAATTTGGACGTTTTCAACTGCACTCCGTCGCGGATGCGGACAAAGTTGATGGGGGCGTGTCAAAGGTGTGGTGAAGGCGGAACTGGGGCGTGGTTATCGGCCGATCAGAGATAGGCGCCTTTCGCCGATAATGGAAAAAAAATATGCGTTTTAGCGAGAATTTAGGGCACTTTTCCTGGACCCTGTTTTTCCACGAATAGGGCCCCAAAAAGTGCCCTAAATGACCAGATGACCACTGGAGGGAGTCGGGGATGACCTCCCCTGACTCCCCCAGTGGTCACAAACCCCCTCCCACCACAAAAATATGCCGTTTCACAACTTTTTATGTTCACCCTCAAATGTCATACCCACCTCCCTGGCAGCAGTATGCAGGTCACTGGAGCAGTTATTAGGGGGTGCAGTGGACGTCAGGCAGGAAGACCCAGGCCCATCCCCCCCCACCTGTTACACTTGTGCTGGTAAATGGGAGCCCTCCACACCGCCCCCCCAAACCCACTGTACCCACATGTAGGTGCCCCCCTTCACCCCTTAGGGCTATAGTAATGGTGTAGACTTGTGGGTGGTGGGTTTTGAGGGGGATTTGGGGGGCTCAACACACAAGGGAAGGGTGCTATGCACCTGGGAGCTCTTTTACCTTTTTTTTGTTTTTGTAAAAGTGCCCCCTAGGGTGCCCGGTTGGTGTCCTGGCATGTGAGGGGGACCAGTGCACTACGACTCCTGGCCCCTCCCACGAACAAATGCCTTGGATTTATTCGTTTTTGAGCTGGGTGCTTTCATTTTCCATTATCCCTGAAAAACAAAAACGCCCAGCTCACAAATTGTCGAATAAAACATGGACGTCTATTTTTTCCCAAAATACGGTTCGGTCCGCCCCTTCATGGACCCGTTCTTGGAGATATAAACGCCCATGGAGATAGACGTTTTCGTTCGATTATGCCCCTCCACGTCTTTCTTTATTTTGCTTCCCAAATTGTGATTTGGTTTATGTTAGGATCTTGATTACAGGCAAAAAAAAATCAACAGTTGCATTTTTAATTCTGTTTTTGTAGTTATCATTCATTAATAATAGACTGTTAAGTCTCCAGAAGGGTTTTTTTTAATGAGGTAGATGTATTAAGTTGAAGAGTAATAGAGATTGCTGCATGATCTGAGATTGTAATTGGAGATATGTCTGAAGAAATGGTTGGTTCCAGTAAATTATTAGAAGTTAAAAAATAATCAATTCTTGTAAAACTATGGTGAGGATTAGAAAAAAAAAGTGTATTCTCTGGAATCTGGGTGAAACTGCCTCCATGGATCAATCAGATGATATGTATTTATCATAGAGAGTAAGGCAGTGTGTGCTTGAGGTATATGGTAAATTGTATTGGATTGTCTGTCTAACCATGTATCTAGAGGCATATTGAAATCACTGGCTGCGATAATGGAAACTGGAGGGTATTCTGCCAGTTTTCAGTCATTGTATGAAAAAAAGAAGGATCATCTTTGTTAGGGGCATAAACATTAAGCAAATTTAGTTCTACACCATTTACAACTATATTTAACAACTATCGATAGCAACAGTGGGATTGTTTTTGTTTTCACCTCTACCTAAAGCTAAGTAAAATAAGTCATTGTTCTTGTCCTGCGAGAAATTGAGAGATATAGATTTAAGAGACTATTTATAGATTAGGCTGAGGATTGAAGTAAACTGAAAACCAGAATACGCTTGAACTTTACACTATCTATCATAACAGTGGGATAGTCAGGTTTTCACTCCCACTTAAAAGCTAAGTAAAAGAAGTTGTTCTCATTCTGAGATCTTCTTAATACTTTAATATTGATATGAGTTTTTCAATTTCAAAATTAAAATATATGGTTGACATTTGAGCACTTAGATCAAAAATTTGTCATAGTCAACACCTCTCCTTCCATTTTTTACTACAGACTTTCTTCCAACATTAAAAAATTCTGGAAGTTTTTACTCTGTAGGTGTTTTCGGGTGGTGGAGGAGCCAATGATGATAGCCATTACAGTTGGTGACCTAATTTAAAGGTACCCTGTGTCGCACCCCTCACCTGTGGTGCGCTCGTCGCGGCCTGCCTGCTCTTCAGCTCCGCATCAGTGACGGGGAGCGTCGGCCGTGCGGGCTGGGCCAGTGCCCCCATGTCCCGGCCTCTTGCAGTTCGGTCTCCGGGACCGCCGGCCATGTTGGTAATGCCGGCGGCCCGAGAGGGTCTCTTCCGTCCGGGCGCGGAGGCCCGGGATTTCGGACCATGCCTCCTGTCTCCCGGATTGGCCATGGCCAGCTAGATTCCACCTCCTCCTTCTACCGGCTGGCCAATCCGGGTTCCCCTGCCCAGTCTCCATGTCGCTCTGCCTCCAGCTCCTCGGGGTTGGTCTGCTTTCCCTGCTTCCTTCGGCGGGCAGCCTATGAGACCCTTCCCTGCCAGCTGATGTTGCTCTCTCTAATGGTGGGAGCGAGGAGTGCTCCCTCCCAGCTGATCCTGCTTCCCCTGATGCCGAGGGCTATTTAAAGAGCAAGCTTCCTTCACTTTGTTGCCTTGGCTTCTACTTTGGTAAAGTGCAGGTGCTTCTTCGTGACTTATCTTCTACGGTTTGCTTGCTGCCTGATCTGACCTTTGCTGTGGACCTGACTACTCTCTGCTTGCTGCCTGATCTGACATCTGCTTGGAACCCGACTACTCTCTGCTTGCTGCCTGACCTGACATCTGCTCCGAACCCAACCACTCTCTGCTTGCTGCTTGACCCGACCACTACTCTAGCTTCTGTCTGAGTCCAGTCTTCTCTTGCCCGCTGTCTGCGGCCGTCTGACCCCCGCAGTATCCAAAAGTCCTGCGGGCCACCTGCACCTGGGGGCTCAACCCTCAGGGAATGGTGGTTCACCCAGGTGAAGCCTCGGGGTTTGCTCGGCTGTCCGACTGAGCGCAGGCTAAGACCTCATTGCTGTGCTCCGTCCGGACACAAGGGCTCACAAACGTGACACCCTGGGCTTTTGAGGCTATTTTTTTTATATAAAAATAAATAATTGATAATTGATATAAGTGCCAAATTAGCAACTGAGATTCAGGGTATTAGTTTACAATCAATAGTTTCTAATTTAAATACTTGGTGCAGTTTTTGGATTTTTTGAGAGTTTATTATTATGTCTAGCAATTATATTAGAAAGAAAAATATAGCTTGGATTTAAGCAACTAAAGAAAAAAGCCATCAGAGCAGATAGCTCAAGCTTTAGAAAAATAGATGGGTGTAAGAGGATATTAGAAGTGAATAGCAGACAAGGCGAACTCCCAGGCCTAATTGAATTTTGTGTCTATTAGTTAATATAATTAACAATATATATCTAATAATAACAACAATTTTAGTATAGTTTCAAAATGAAAAATTTGCCTTGCTTAGAACTTTGTAATAAGTAGATGAAAACATACAGAAACAAAGAACAAGCTAGTCAATAGCAATACTCTATCACTGAAGTCATTTCCATTTAAGTACTAGAAAATCAACATAACAAAAATCATTAAGGGCAAGATGCACTAAACCAAAAGAGGCTTTTACAAGCCTTTAACGCACAGTTTTCCTACCCTGGCATGCATTAAAGCCCAATTTCCGATGACGGGTAGCAGCAAACGAAAACGGAATGCAGATGAGCAAATTGTGTAGAAACCCAATTGAAATGAGATGCACTAAAGTTTTCCGCTTGCCGTAACGAAGGAAAACTACGGGAAATCTAACGAGAGGTCTAACCTCTCGTTGTGGCTGCCCAGCTAAAGTAGGGGAAAACAGCAAAGATATGTGACAGTGATCAGAACTATAGTCCCAGACAGGGGCGTAGCTACGGGTGGGCCTGGGTGGGCCCAGGCCCACCCATTCTTGGCTCAGGCCCACCCAGTCCTAGTCTGCGAGCCAATCGCAGCTCTGCTGTTATTTTTTTCTTACCCGCAGCGGCGAACGGGCGGCCCTAAAAGCAGCAAGCAACCAGGCTCGTCGACTCCGTCCTTCCTTCGCTTTCTGCCCTCTCAGCGTCCCGCCCGCTCGAAAGGAAATGACATCAGAGGAAGGCGGGACGCACGCAGAGAGGGCAGGAAGCGAAGGAAGGACAGAGTCGACGAGCCTGGTTGCTTGCTGCTTTTAGGGCCGCCCGTTCGCCGCTGCGACTTGGGGAGTGGAGTGGAAGTGAGCCAGCAGCCTATCTATTCCACTCCCCCACGCAGCCGTCGCCGTTCAGGCAAGTTAAAGCAGGCAAACCTGTGAGCTGCCTCAAGCTGCATCCACATTGTCGTTCTTTATTGAGACAGATGGGAATGCTGTGAAGGGGGAGAGAGGGGGAGGGAGATACTGGATAGAATGAGGAAGGGGATGGATAGAAACAGGATGGGCAGGGGAGAGAGGAGAATTGCTGGACAACAGGGATTGCTAGAGGGGACAGGGGAGAGAGGAAATTTGCTGAAGATGGATGGAGGAGAAGGCAGGGGAATGGAGAGTTGCTGGACATGGAGTGGAGGGCAGGGGAAGGAGGAGAATTGCTGGGCATGCATGGATGGAGGGGAAAGGGGAGAGGAAATTTGCTGGAGATGGATGGAGGAGAAGGCAGGGGAATGGAGAGTTGCTGGACATGGCGGAGGGCAGGGGAAGGAGGAGAATTGCTGGGCATGGATGGAGGGGAAAGGGGAGAGAGGAAATTTGTTGGAGTTGGATGGAGGGGAATGGAGAGTTGCTGGACATGGCGGAGGGCAGGGGAAGGAGGAGAATTGCTGGGCATGGATGGAGGGGAAAGGGGAGAGAGGAAATTTGCTGGAGTTGGATGGAGGAGAAGGCAGGGGAATGGAGAGTTGCTGGACATGGAGCGGAGGGCAGGGGAAGGAGGAGAATTGCTGGGCATGCATGGATGGAGGGGAAAGGGGAGAGAGGAAATTTGCTGGACATGGGTGGATGGAGGAGAGGGCAGGAGAGAGGGAATTTGCTGGATATGGATGGATGGAGGAGAGGGCAGGAGAGAATGGAGAGTTGCTGGACATGGATGGATGGAGGGGAGGGCAGGGGAAAGGAAAGGAGACTTGCTGAACATGGATGGATGAATGGAGGGGGCAGGGGACAGAGGACATTTGCTGGATATGGGTGGATGGAGGAGAGGGCAGGGGAGAATGGAGAGTTGCTGGATGGAGGGAGGGGAGAGAAGTCAGGGAGGAGATGCGCATGGATGGAGGGGAGGGAAGAGAGGAGAAATGCTGGACGTGGATGGAGTGGAGGGCAGGGAAGAGAGGAAAAATGTTGGACAAGGATGGAGGGAAGGAAAGACAAAGGAAGGAGATGCACATGGATGGAGGGGAGTGAGGAGAAATGCTGGATATGGATGGAGGGAAAACTGCTGAGTTGATGAAGGATAGGGACAGGGCTACAGATGGTAGACAGGACACATAAGGACACAAGAGGATGGTGGACATGGTGAGAGAAAAAATATCAGATGGAAAGAAGACACTGCATGAAACAGAAGACATTGGGACCAAAGCGAATAGATCAGACTACAAAGGTAGAAAAAAGTATTTTATTCAGAATTTATTAATTGGAATATGTCAGCTTTTGGAAATGTACATCTGTGATATTTTGCATGTAAGTTTCAATTTTTCTGGTATTGCTGCATGCTGAGTCTGACTTCTTGAGTTAACTTTCCAGTTCAGTATTTTGCCTTCATATTTTTTGATTTCTAGTTCCTTGTGTCATGTCCGTTGTGTCATGTGTTGTTCATGTGTGATCAAGGTGCAGTATTCTGATAGCGTGTAGTATTTGCAGCCCTTTTTGTTTTGCTTTTTTTTTTCACGAGGTAGTGTATTGGTGTTTTAGAGCCTAGTGTAATTACAGTTCTGCCTTTTCAAGCATAAGGTTGTAGCTCGTCCTGTCCTTGGAATTAGTGCTGTTATGGCTTAGTAAGGATATGAGTGTGTTTTTGCACAAGTTTGTGCATAGCATTTTGCAGTGGAACAATTGTGGGATAATGTAATTATATTTAAAAATATCAATTTTTCCATTAAGTATGTATGTGGTTATACTGATGCAGGGCAGCTTTTGGGCAGACTACTTAGAAATCCATCATCAAGTGAATTCTAAGGCATTATTTTGTAGGATCCCAAGAGACACTGCTCATACTTATATAGACAGTGCGTGCCCACCCATATTAGCTACGCCACTGGTCCCAGATGAAAACTGATTAAGCAGCTACCATTGCAAACAGCAGAGAATAACCAAGAACCACTGCCAGCACTGTCTTTCACTATGCAACGTCACTTGCTCACTCAAATCAGCATCCCGAGATTTAAAATCAGCAGAGGTAAAGAGGACAACTGTCCAAGCCACGGCCACTTAGGGAAACTGACTCTCCCTCAAGCAACCATTGCCTAAGCACTGGAAAATACCAGAGGGAACAGACATTTGCTAGAGATCACTCTGCTCTCCTCTGAAGCCAATTTCCCGGTTCTGTAAACAACTTTAAGCTGCCCCAGTCCTCTCTTCCCCCAGCTCCGCCTTCCGCTATCCTCCGGCCCCGTCGCCCCCCCTGAGGTCGTCACCACCGCTCCCCCCTCCACCGGGCCCCCCTCCGTCTTACCGGGCCCGCACAGTGCCTCTCACCTCTGTGTGAAGGCGCTGCACGGGCAAGAAGAACATCTGATCACCACTGAGTCTTTAGGACGTCTCTCCTTTCCTCTTGGGCCCGCCCCCGTCTGACGTAAGTAACCTACGTAGGTTACTTACGTCAGACGGGGGCGGGCCCAGGTCAGGGAAGGAGAGACGTCCTGAAGACTCGCGGCGATCAGATGTTCTTCTTGCCCGTGCAGTGCCTTCACACAGAGGTGAGAGGCGCTGCGTGGGCCCAGTAAGGCGAAGTGGGGGCGGGGCTGTGGGAGAAAGAAAGGAAGAGAGGAAGGGAGGGGGGCCGGGGCTGCTAAAAGTTTGATTTCTATGCTGCAGGGGGAAGCGGGGAGCAGCGGCGATCTCAGGCGGGGGGGGGGGGGGGGGGGCAAGGCCGTCCATACAGGATGCTCCTGATGAGCGCCTTTGCCCCCTCCCGAAACACATGTGCTTGTGTTTTGGTTTTTTTTTCTTGTTTTGACGTTTCTGGCATGCGCAGAGTGGCCAGCATAACGCTTGGCTGCTCTGCGCATGCTTTAGGGGCCGATTACCAACAGGGATTACACCAGTGTAATGCATTGTACTTTACAATACCGCACCGAACATGTGCGACTTGTTTTTTTGGTGCATTCTTTTTTTTCAAATTCGTTAAGGACTTTTACGTTTTAGATTTTTTTACGTTTGGTTGATGCATCTGGCCCTAAGTCACTTGACCATGAAAAGAGGATTTGCATTAAAAAAAAAAAGCAGACTGACTAGCAACAGGCTCATTATCTTGGCAGTGAGGGCCAGATGCACTAAGGTCCTCGGAAGAGCCCTTCCCTTACCGATTCCATAGCGAATCGGTAGGGAACGGCCATGCATCAAGGAAATGGAATGCAAATGAGCTGCTCGTTGTAGCTCACTTGTATTCTCTATTCCCTCGGAAGCCAGTCGGCCGGTCGAGCATGCGCAGAGCAGCCAAGCGTTATGCTGGCTGCTCTGCGCATGCCAAATACGTCCAAAAAGGATGTCCCTGATGACGTCTGCCTTTTCTGCTTTGCCTGTGGCTGTCCCTGTGCCGCCTGGGAAAGAAAGACGCCACGCTGCTCACCCCCTCCATTGCCTGCTGCAGGAAGGCTCCGATGCGGCTCGGGTTTCTCCCTACCGTGATCCTAGCAGGAAAGCGCAGTTGAGGACGTCCATCGTCCACATCTTCGACACCCATCCATCTTCCACCCCTAAATCTCTCAGCCAATCACAGCACGTTTAGCTCATCTAAATGAGCTGTGATTGGCTGACAGCCCTCCAGGTCTCTCTCAGCTGAGCTAAACGGGATCACGCAGTGAAGGATGTCCAAAAAGGACGTCTTTTTTGGAGTGGGGAGAGGGTCCTACAAGTGAAGGACGTCCGAAAAGGATGTCTTGTTGGAGTGTTTTGTTTTATTATAATGAGTGAAGGACGTCCAAAAAGGACGTCTTTTTAGAGGTTTTTTTTTTTTTTTGAGTGAAGGGCGTCCAAAGAGGACGTCCCTGACGACATTTTTTTTCTTCCGATTCTTTCCTTTGCCCCAACGAGAGGTGCAGACCTCCCGTTAGGTTTTCCATGGTAAGGGGATCGGAAAACGGTAGTGCTTCTCAAAGTAATAGCCTTGCAACGGTAGTGCAGCTCATTATAATAGCCTTTGAATCATTTGCATTCCATTTCCATTGCATTCAATTCTGTGACAGGAAAATGCTCTTTTGTGCATGGCACGGTTTACTACTTGCTCGTTGAACTGGCTTGAACCAGTTTAAAACCCACGTTGCTGGCTCGTTTCTTTTAGTGCATCTACCCCTGAGTAAACAGCCATCAGCATGTGGCCTACCAGAGCATGAACAGCTCAGCAGAGTGAGGCAAAAAAAAAAAAAAGAGTATATGCATGGAGATTAACTCATCCAGCCATACCTTCCTTCTCCCTTTTATCTAGGAATAGTAGTAAAGATTCTGGAGAGTCAAAGACTTGGGTGGTGTTGTTTAATTTAATAATCATCTTTGCAGGGTATTGTAAACCAAATCTCGCTCCTTTTTCTTTAAGTTGTGCTCTCATAGACAAGAACTGCTTCCGTTTCTGTGCAGTGGTTTTCGACAGATCTGGGACAATATTTATTCTGCCTTCAAAAATCAGAGATGAAATCGATCTTGCTGTTGTCAAAATTAGTAGAGCTTGAGCAAATCTAAGTAGTTTTGCAACTATAGGGCGCGGAGTCTTAGCATTGGCCTTAATCTTCTCTGGAGATCTGTGTGCCTGCTCCAATTCAAGAACTGTTTCAGGTGGTAAATGCAGGATTTTCAGGAGCCATGTGCTTAAAAACAGTGGTAAGTCAGATCCTTCTGTTCTGGTAAGCCTAGGGTTACCATATTTTGTCCTCTCAAAAAAAAGGACACATGTCCCGCCCCTTTCGCATCCTCGCCCTGCCCCCTGTCACATATTCCCCTCCCCTCCCCCCCGGGTCACCTCCCCTCCCCTTACTTAATATCTACTGCCCTGGTAGTCTAGTGACCTCTTTGGGGCAGGAAAGAGCCCCCTCTTTCCTGCCTGGAGCTCTGTCCTTGCCCCGCATCCTGTTGCTGTGACGGTCTCGGGATTCAAAATGGCCGCCAAGAGTTGAAGTCTCATGAGGCCGCTTCAACTCTCTGTGGCCATTTTGAATCCCAAGACTGTCACAGCAACAGGATGCAGGGCAAGGGCAGCACTCCGGGCAGGAAAGAGGGGGCAGTAGATAGTAAGTAAGGGAAGGGGAGGCTAGGATAGGCCCGCTGCCCGCCCGTTTGTCCAGAAATCCGGACAAACGGGCGGACTGGCAAAACCCATCCGGACGTCCGCACATGTCCTCAAAAAGAGGACATGTCCGGGTAAATCCGGACTTATGGTAACCCTAGTTAAGCCCAAAATTCGGATATTGTTTCTCCTGCTTCTGTTTGCAAGATCTTCTATCTGTTTTTCCAAGTAGAGAAGTTTGTCGTTGTTAAGTGCACATGTTGTTGTAAATCTGTGGCAGTTTGTTCTGAATGTTTTTCTACTGCCTCTAATCTCCTTTCAAATTCGGAGACTGACACTGTAAGTGCCAAAAGATCATTTTTCAAGCTGCAAGTTGTTTCAAAGTGCTTTGCAGTGAGATCCCTTAACACCTTTAATTCTTCTAAAGCAGCTTCAGAAGGGTGCACTTTAGACCTGTTCGGTGCCATCTTTTCAGGAGACTGTATATCACATTTCTTCCTTTTTTCTCCCGAGGAAAAAGACATGCTAGTTTCCTGTTTGTGGGACTTCCTTGCAGACATGTTTAGCAGTAAGTCTTTGAACAGTAGTGTGAAAAATTGTGCCAAACACACCAGTAAATACTTGATTTTAAAGAGGCCTAGGAGGGAGCTCCAAGTCTACACATCCATCTAGTCCAAGGTCCTCTAGCGCCCCCCAATTTTTCGCTCTTTCAAAAAGACCAGGGGGACACTCAATGAAATTACATGGAAATACTTTTAAAACAAATAGGAGGAAATATTTTTTCACTCAAAGAATAGTTAAGCTCTGGAACTTATTGCTGGAGGATATTGTAACAGCGGTTAGTGTATCTGGGTTTAATAAAGGTTTGGACAAGTTCCTGGAGGAAAAATCCACAGTCTATTGAGATAGACATGGGGAAGTCACTGCTTGCCCTAAGATTGGTAGCATGGAATGTTGCTACTAATTATGTTTCTGCCAGGTACTTGTGACCTGGATTGGTCACTGTTGGAAGCAGGATACTGGGCTAGATGGACCAATAGTCTGACCCAGTATGGCTATATGACTATTCTTATGATCTTATGTAACAAACAGCACCCCCCCTGAGCCCCCTCCCCCCCAAACATAAGCAGCATCCCAATGCAAGACCAGCTCTTCCTCCCCTCTTTCAGCCTGCTTCTGTTGACAAACTGGTCCAGTCTTGGCTTGTAGACTAAGGTTGACAGAGGCCAGACTTTCTGGTTTGGGCATCCTCTTCCTTGCTCAGCTGTAGAACCCACAAACTACTCACCCCATCCTGTGTGGGCTTGAGCTGGAAGAATAAACACTGCCTCCTGAGGAACTGTTGCTGCATCTGGGATAGATCTCTCTATATAACGGAGAGGGTCAAAGTACACAACACAAGCAGTCCAAAAAACAAGCACCAAGGGCTTTCAAGAATGGTACAAATGGGCTTTTATTGAAGACCCAAATATATTTTAAAAATCCCACTATAATCCACCGGTACTCAAACCATTTATAACCAGGGTACTGTTGTCCAGAAAAAACAGTTGGAGAACATATGTCAATAGCATTCAAACATATTTTTTAGTTGTATATTTTATTGTCCATGGTAACAAAAGAAAACTAACACTCAAGTATGAAGCCAGATGTTGATAGTTATAAGGCGAATTCTCCGAGTTGAAAGTCACCCATGCAGGGATATCCACAATGTAAGATATTACCCTATAGGGTGGATAAGTGTCCCCTGAATATCCCCTGAAGGTATATTTTAAATTTTAAATTTCAAGCGAGCCTTAGTGCCCCTATAATAACTATACCACCTGAATACAGCAAAATATAAATACTAAATTCAATCTTTCACATTCATTTGTAACTGACATTCACCAACCAACATTTACTATAATAAAATGCACCCTCAACGATCTGAGGACACTGACGTCACTGCAGGCACTCACACATCGGTTCGTAAGTTCATGCTGGTGAAGCCACAACACTCACCATGTCTTCAGGCCCTGCCCTCACGTCACACGTGATCACGTCGAGGGCGGAACAAGAAAACAAGGCAAATGAATGCATGGGGAGCAGTAGGGAAACACGCTACTCCTCCCCTTCCAAGAAATCCCAGCCGCCGCCGACGTGCCCATCCCCTCATCACCTTCCCTCCCCCCTGTCACCTCCCTCCCCTTACGCCACTATCCCTGGTGGTCTAGTGGTACCTGTTCGCTCGGGCAGGAATGAAGGAACCCCCGCATTCCTGCCCGGAGCCCTGCTGCTAGGTGCCCGGCTGCATCGTGTCTGAGTCCGGCTCTCGGCGATTCAAAATGGCCGCCGAGAGTTGAAGCTGCCTTGTGAGACTTCAACTCTCGGCGGCCATTTTGAAACGCCGAGAGCCGGACTCCCACACGATGCAGCAAGGCAGCTAGCAGCACCGCTACGGGCAGGAAAGAGGGGGCTCTTTCTTTCCCGCCCCAACCGAACAGCTATCTCTAGACCACCAGGGAGACTAGCGTAAGGGGAGGGGAGGGGAAGGGACTCCCGTGCCCGCTAGCGCCTATTTCATCACAGGCAGAAATGAGCCTTTTTTACTAGTCTTCTAATAAAACAGCAGCACTTATCCCAGGCATGTCAAGTGGCTGAGCTCCATCTGACAGCCGTTGCAGCACAACTCGTCTTCTACACACTGGAACTTCCCTCTGTGCCATGTGTTTCTGTTGGCAGTGCCTCTCCTGAAACCTGACACCACGGAGTTTCAAAATATTCTGCCTCAGGTACATAAGTACATAAGTACTGCCATACTGGGAAAGACCAAAGGTCCATCAAGCTCAGCATCTTGTTTCCAACAGTGGCCAATCCAGGTCACAAATACCTGTACTCTGGTTCAACATGTCACTCTGCAAAAAAACTGCAAATTGGGGCTTAATTCTGCCCATGGTGGTCAGCATTTCTAAAGACGCTCATTGCCGCTGGCTGAATATTAACCGGACTATTGTTTTCTGGATCTAAGTGCTGCCATTGACCTGGGTTGACCACAACCTGATTCTCTCTCACTTGGGTCTTGGTCCAGGAGGAGTACATCATCAGCACCAGCTGAAAAAGTGATCCAAAAGTTAGCCTCCTACCATACCAACTCAGTAAGGAGCCCTTTTACTAAGCCGCATAGTCCATAGTCTGCTTTTGAGACAGACATGGGAAGCCACTGCATGCCCTGGGATTTGTAGTATGGAGTGTTGCCACGATTTGGGTTTCTGCCAGGTACTTGTGACCTGGCTTGGCCACTGTTTGGAAAACTGGGTACTGGGCTAAAAGGACCACTGGTCTGACCCAGTATGGCTGCTCTTATTTTCTTATCTGTTATAACCTTAAAAACAAGTAAATGGATCTTATAATGCTCTAAATTCAACAGGTAACCAACGAGTTGTACTAGAGTAGTAGAAATGTGGAAAATTGTTCTAACAAAGGAAATCTATTGACATCTCAGTAACCAAAAGCAACTTGTTCTGTCAGGAGCTAACTGGTATTCATAAGGCACTGTTCAGATCTGTACACAAGTTGAAAAAGCCCCATGAAGTGATATCATATGCAAAGTTCCGCAGGGTTATAAGATGTAATCATGATTTACACTATTGAATGTATTCTCCTGAACTAAAGCATGATTATGTGATTGGCCAACCAGTCCTTTGGGCAAGGTAGACCACAGACAAAGAAAGCTACCTACTTATTCCCATTGGCTGTGTAAATGCAAGATCCACCATCAACAAAACAAAGCTTATTATGGACTGGATAACAGAGGAGGAACTTAGTCTGGTTTTCCTTACAGAAACATGGCTCCTCTCCAGTGAGGACCTGATTATCAATGAACTCTGCCTACCAGGATATAAGATCAAGCACTGGACCAGAAGTAAAAAAAAAAAAAAAAAAAAGAGGCAGAACAATAGCAGTGCGTTATAAACCCTTCTTCAGGATGAAAACTATGTCAGAGCTCATAACCCCACAGTTAGAAATAGCCACCCTGAAGCTAAGTGATGATACACTCCTGAGCCAACTATTCCGCCTCATATTCTATAGACCACCAGGCAAGTTGAGAGAGTCCCAGCTAGACTTCATGGACTTCATCTAGAGTGCCTCTCTTTCATGGGCAAACATTATTCTCATAGGAGACATAAAACTATTCCTACATGACACAGCAGTAGAAGACACTAGAGAGTGTCTGGAATTTCTACACTCATGGGAATTCTAATGCTCCCCCAGCAAACAAAACGCACACAAAAGGGCATGTGTTTGACCTACTAGCCTACAAATTCCCAGCAGATCGCAATCTATCTATAGGAGATGACTGCTGGGAAGAAATACTTTGGTCAGACCACCTCAGACTTCACCTCACACTCATGGAGAAAAATTCCCATAAGAACAGATTGCCACAGTTCATGTACGAGTCATGTGGAAGGATTTACCCCAACCTAGGATTAATATCCACCGAGGCCACAGCTCTCAGAATGGGATGACAACTGCAGGTCCACACTGGACAATATTGCTCCAGTGAAAAAGAGAAACAGAGAAGTAAATTATCCCCTTGGTTCACTGCAGAACTAAGAGAACTGAAAAGCCAATGCAGATGACTACAGCGAGCTTGGACCAAGAACAAAACAAATAACAAGGCAGCTTGGAAGTTATCCTCCAAGTCTTACAAGGTGAGTATATGGCCTGCTAAGTGTAAATTCTATAAGGACCAAGTAGGATCAGAAGTGGAGGAGTGGCCTAGTGGTTAGGGTGGTGGACTTTGGTCCTGGGGAACTGAGGAAAAGAGTTTGATTCCCACTTCAGGCACAAGCAGCTCCTTGTGACTCTGGGCAAGTCACTTAACCCTCCATTGCCCCATGTAAGCCGCATTGAGCCTGCCATGAGTGGGAAAGCGCGGGGTACAAATGTAACAACAACAAAATATATAAAAACACCAAAAAATTATACAGGGCAGTGAACAACCTATGAGACACCAGCCCACTGTCCTCAATGGCTGAGCTTCCCCAAAAGGCTGATGATTTAGCCACCCACTTTGAAAGGAAGATCTCTGAACTAAGGAGGGGGCTCCCTCAAGATACCAGGAACCTAGAATCATTCATAGATGAGCTAGACAGCCCATATGAGGGGATCATAACTGACAAAATGTGGACGTCATTCCACCTGCATCTTGGACAGCTGCCCAACTACCTGATAAGAACTGCACCAGACTACTTCATAGAGATGCTAAGAGCCCACTTATTGTACATGCTTTCCAGAGGTCTATTCCCAGCAGAAGTAAAAATAGTGCTGACACAGATCCCAAAAAACGAGAAAGCCAGTAGAAGCGACTGCTCTAACTACAGTGGCCTCTATATCTGATATGACCAATAAAATGGAGGGAATTGTTGCCAAGCAGTTGATGAACTCTCTTAACAGCGTCTTCATCCTTCACTAGTCTCATTCAGACCCCAGTACAGAACTGAAACAGTTCTCACAACACTTCTGGCCAACTTCAACAAAGAAATCAACAGAGGCAGAATAATCCTTCTCCAATTCTACATGTCAAGCACTTTTGACGTGGTTGGACATCAGATTCTACTAAGACTACTGGACAAGATTGGCATTGGAGGCAAAGTACTTAACTGGTTCAAAGGATTCCTGACCTCTAGGTCATACCTGGTCGAGATGGGCGACAAACTATCCCATTCATGGAAAGCTGACTGCAGAGTTCTGCAGGGATCCCCAATCTCACCTACACTATTCAATATTATAATGCTGCCCCTAGCTGCATTGTTAGCAAAAAGTGGTTTCAACCAATTCGTATTCACAATGTGTCAATAAATATACATCCCATTTGAAAAGGGGCTGGAAGAAATCAGAGACTGGATCAGCTAAGGGGTCAACATCCTAGAATCCTGGGCTACCATGTTTAAACTACAACTTAGAGAGAAAATACTTTTTCTGGTTATGACATTGAACTACTGCAAGGACAACATCAAAAGAATTACCTACCCGATCACTGACGATTTGAAAATCCTTGGAAATACAATGGACCACAACCTGTCATTCGAAAAACAGGCAGCCAATGTCACATAAAAAATGTTCCAAAGGATGAGGAAGCTCGAACACATCAGAGGGGTATTCTGCATGCTGGTCCAAACACTGTTTCTATCACATGTGGATTACTGTAATGGAGTATATGTATGCTGTAAGGGACATATCCTAAAGAAACTGCGTACAGCACAAAACACCACCGCTAGACCGATCTATGGTAAAAAGAGGTTTGAAAGAGCGAGCCCACTCTTGCAAGGCCTACATTGGCTCCCAATCAAGGCTCACATAATCTTCAAAATATGCATCCTAACCTTCAGGATAATTTATGGCCTTGTCCCCAAATATATGTCTGACCTCATCAACCTAACATTATGAAACATAAGCCCAGAAACAAGAAACTACCTCACCCTCCACTACCCCAAATGTCAGGGCCTGAGATACAAATCAGTCTTCGCATTGGGTTTCCCATATATCTGTACGAAGAGCTAGAAGAGCTTCCCAATGATATAAGATGCATAAACAACTTTTTGATCTTCCGCAAACACCTAAAGCCTTCTTTTTTAAGAAGATCTTCTATGAAGACATACTGAAGTGAAGAAGATACACCAGCAACAGCCCATTTGTTACCTTATTCCACTATGCATAGGTAGAGTCTTACGTTAGCCCATACTATCAAGTTAGTAACACAAACTATAACCTTATCATTCATTTTATTGTAAGCCACATTTCATCAATGCTTTATTGGAAAATGTGGGATATAAATGCTGTAATAAGTAACTTAATAAAATAAATAGCTATGTTTTGCAAGGTTCCACATTAGGTGTCACTGCCCAGGAAAAGGATCTAGGTGTCATCATAGTAACATAGTAACATAGTAGATGACGGCATAAAAAGACCTGCACGGTCCATCCAATCTGCCCCACAAGATAAACTCATATGTGCTACTCTTTGTGTATACCCTACCTTGATTTGTACCTGTCCTCTTCAGGGCACAGACCATACAAGTCTGCCCAGCACTATCCCCGCCTCCCAACCACCAGCCCCACCTCCCACCACCGGCTCTAGCACAGACCGTATAAGTCTGCCCAGCACTATCCCCGCCTCCAAACCACCAGTCCCATCTCCCACCACCGGCTCTGGCACAGACCGTATAAGTCTACCCAGCACTATCCCCGCCTCCCAACCACTAGCCCCGCCTCCCACCACCGGCTCTGCCACCCAATCTCGGCTAAGCTCTTAACGATCCATTCCTTCTTAACAGGATTCCTTTATGTTTATCCCACGCATGTTTGAATTCCGTTACCGTTTTCTTTTCCACCACCTCCCTTGGGAGGGCATTCCAAGCATCCACAACTCTCTCCATCTGCCCCCCTTCAATCTCATTTCATGTCCTCTCGTTCTACCACCTTCGCATCTCCGGAAAGGTTCGTTTGTGGATTAATACCTTTCAAATATTTGAACGTCTGTATCATATCACCCCTTTCCTCCAGAATATACATGTTTAGGTCAGCAAGTCTCTCCTCATATGTCTTGTAATGCAAATCCCATACCATTCTCGTACCTTTTCTTTGCACCGCTTCAATTCTTTTTACATCCTTAGCAAGATACGGCCTCCAAAACCGAACACAATACTCCAGGTGGGGCCTCACCAACGACTTATACAGGGGCATCAACACCCCCTTTTTCTGCTGGTCACACCTCTCTCTAAACAGCCTAGCAACCTTCTAGCTAAGGCCACCGCCTTGTCACACTGTTTCGTCGTCTTCAAATCCTCAGATACTATCACCCCAAGATCCCTCTCCTCGTCCGTACCTATCAGACTCTCACCACCTAACACATATGTCTCCCGAGGATTTCTATTCCCTAAGTGCATCACTTTGCATTTCTTCGCATGGAATTTTAATTACCAAACCTTAGACCATTCTTCTAGCTTCCTCAGATCTTTTTTAATGTTTTCCACTCCCTCCCAGTTGTCCACTCTGTTACAGATCTTAGTATCATCCGCAAATAGGCAAACTTTACCTTCTAACCCTTCGGAAATGTCACTCACAAATATATTGAACAGAATCGGCTCCAGCACTGATCCCTGAGGCACTCCACTACTCACCTTTCCCTCCTCCGAGCGAATTCCATTAACCACCACCCTCTGGTGTCTGTCCATCAACCAGTTCCTAATCCAGTTCACCACTTCGGGTCCTATCTTCAGCCCATCCAGTTTATTTAAGAGCCTCCTGTGGGGAACCGTCTCAAAAGTTTTGCTGAAATCTAAGTAGATTACGTCTATAGCTCGTCCCTGATTCAATTCTCCTGTCACCCAATCAAAGAATTCAATGAGATTCGTTTGGCACGATTTCCCTTTGGTAAAACCATGTTGTCTCGGATCTTGCAACTTATTGGCTTCCAGGAAATTCACTATCCTTCCCTTCAGCATCGCTTCCATTACTTTTCCAATAACCGAGGTGAGGCTTACCGGTCTGTAGTTTCCAGCTTCTTCCCTATCACCACTTTTTGAGGAGGAACTACATCCGCCATTCTCCAATCCCTCGGAACCTCTCCCGTCTGCAAGGATATATTAAACAAATCTTTAAGAGGACCCACCAGAACCTCTCTGAGCTCCCTCAATATCCTGGGGTGGATCCCGTCCAGTCCCATGGCTTTGTCCACCTTTAGCTTTTCAAGTTGTTCATACACACTCTCTTCCGTGAACGGTGCTCTATCCACTTCATTCTCATTTGTGCTTTTTCCAGTCCATCGCGGTCCTTCTCCAAGATTTTCTTCTGTGAAAACAGAACAAAAGTATCTATTTAGCAAATTTGCTTTTTTCTTCATCATTATCCACATAGCAGTTCGCAGTATCTTTTAGTCTCACAATTCCCTTTTTAGGCATTCTCCTTTCACTAATATACCTGAAGAAATTTTTGTCACCCCTTCTTACATTTCTACCCATTTGCTCTTCCGCCTGCGCTTTCGCCAGACGTATCTCTCTCTTGGCTTCTTTCAGTTTCATCCGGTATTCCTCCCCGTATTCCTTTTCTTGAGTTTTTCTGTATTTCTGGAATGCCAACTCTTTAGCCTTTATTTTCTCAGCCACTTGCTTGGAGAACCATATCGGTTTCCTTTTTCTCTTGCTTTTATTTACTTTCCTTACATAAAGGTTTGTGGCCCTATTTATAGCTTCTTTCAGCCTGGACAACTGTCCTTCCACTTCTTGTACTTCCTCCCAGCCCATCATCTTCTTCCTCAGGTATTCCCCCATTTTACTAAAGTCAGCATGCTTGAAATCCAGGACTTTGAGTTTTGAGTGGCTGCATTCCACTTTAGCTGTTATATCAAACCAAACTGTTTGATGGTCACTGCTGCCCAGGTGGGCACCCACTCGGATATTTGACATGCTATCCCCATTTGTGAGCACCAGATCCAGTGTCGCTCCCTCCCTCGTGGGTTCAGTCACCATTTGTCTGAGCAAAACACTTTGGAAAGCATCCACGATCTCTCTACTTCTTTCTGATTCTGCAGATGGAACCTTCCAATCTACATCCGGCAGATTGAAATCTCCCAGCAACAGCACTTCTATCTTGTTTCCCAACTTTTGAATATCTGCGATTGGGTCTTTATCTAATTCCTCCAATTGTGTCGGAGGTCTGTAGACAACACCCACATGGACAGAGGTTCTATCATCTCTTTTTAAGGTGATCCATATCGCTTCTTCCTTTCCCCAGGTCCCTGTCATTTCGGTCGCTGTGATATCATTTCTCACATATAGAGCTACTCCTCCACCTTTATGACCATCTCTATCCTTCTTAAATAGATTATAGCCTGGTATGTTTGCATCCCATTCATGGGAACCATTAAGCCACGTCTCCGTGATTGCAACAATGTCTAAGTCTACCTCCAACATCAGGGCTTGAAGGTCATGAACTTTATTGCTTAGACTGCGAGCATTTGTGGCCATCACTTTCCATGTACATTTCCTGGTATGTGCTTCAACATTTGTGATTTGGGGTTGTCTTTTCTCTTTGGGTACCTTCATATCCTTTTGTTCCAACTTCATTGCTTTCTTTTCTGCCTCAGTTCTATTTTCAGGATCATCACCATGCTGTAATGGAGCAAAGAATTCTGTAGGGGCAACACTTGTGAGGGCAGATGCTTTTGTGTCACATAACGAAGTCTGCCTGAGCCTACTGTGAACCATCTATTCTTAGGTAGTTTTATTCTTTGAGGCAGTGGTGAGAAGATGGTATGATTCTGTTTTCTCAGTGTGGAGTGGCACCTACTACTACTATTTAGCATTTCTATAGCGCTACAAAACATACGCAGCGCTGCACAAACATAGAAGAAAGACAGTCCCTGCTCACAGAGCTTACAATCTAGTAGACAAAAAATAAAGCAAACAAATCAATTAATGTGTAGAGGAAAGAGGAGAGGAGGGTAGGTGGAGGCGAGTGGATACAAGTGGTTACGAGTCAAAAGCAATGTTAAAGAGGTGGGCTTTCAATCTAGATTTAAAGATGGTCAAGGATGGGGCAAGACGTAGGGGCTCAGGAAGTCTATTCCAGGCATAGGGCGCAGCAAGACAGAAGGAGCGAAGTCTGGAGTTGGCAGTAGCGGAGAGGGGAACAGATAAGAAAGCAAACAGAATGTTAGGAATTGTTAGGACAGGAATGGAAACCAAAAATGGGAATGTTATAATGGATTCTCTACAGGGGGGGGGACTATTCCAACACTTGGTAATAAAACCTGCATGGAGTGGGGCCTTACTAGACTTAGAGGCATATTTTCAAAGCACTTTGGGAGGCTAAGTTCCATAGGTTTCTATGGAACTTTGGGAGGCTAAGTGCTTTGAAAATGAGCTTGTTAGTGTTTACTAATGGGGAGAATGTTTCTGATGTTATAGTAGGTGATTATCTGGCATCCAGATGGTATGATTTAATATTAAGATAGGTGTGGAAAGGGTTCATTCAAAAGTGAAGGTTCTAAACTTAAAAAAGAAACGAACTTTATTCATATGGGAGATTACCTCAAAGAACTGCTATCTGGATGGGAACATCTGGAAGAAATTGGAAAGCAGTGGGTAAAACTGAAAGGAGCTATGGTAAGGGCAACAAACTGTTCTGTAAGGAAAGGAAAGTAAGAAGGAAAGGAGGCCGCTTTGGTTCTCAAAAATAATAGCTGAAAAGGTAAGGAAAAAGTGGATAGCCTTTTACAAGAGATTGCTGAAAGAGGAAGATGAGTGACAATATCTGTGTCACGAAATGCCTATCCACCTGCCTGGGGTTACCCCATGGCCACTCAGAGGGTCTATCTATCCCCAGTACAGCTCAGGTCCACCTGCCGCTTGAGCTCTACACTAGCATCCTCCTCCCACCGACTGAGTCCCAACTGCCTCTGGGCAAGTGTCCCACTTTTAAAATTATCCCCAGTTATTTCTTGGTTACTGGAAGCCAATAGGTATGTCAGTTAAGTCAGGATGTTCCATACTCACAGCCCGGTCACCTCTGGAACTGTTGCTGCTGGAAGCACTGGAGCGCCTCCTCCTGTCGCTTGGTCAGCTGGTCCCACCTGAACTGGCTCAGGATCTGGAACTGGAGAAGTGATCCCTGTTGCTTCTGCTTGTTGGGCTGGCCGGGGCTGACTACGGGTCATCATAGCGGAAATGCTGACTCTGCTATCAAGGGTAATGTTCATTGGACCCATGTCAGTCCCATACAGCATTAGTATTGGCATGTTTTTAATTATTCCTTCTTCTCTGTATCCAAGCTTAGTAACCCAATCCAGAAATACTCGGGCAATGGGTACAATCTCTCTGGATCCATTGGCTAGCACTACCTCCGCATTGCACCCTAGAAGAATAGCATCTTCTGGCACTAGCTCTTGTTGTAATAAAGTCATGCTAGAGTCAGTGTCCACAAGCCTAGCTACCTGGGTCTGATTCACAGTTACTGGGCTGCTGTAGTGTTGAGGAAACCCATCTGCTTCCTTGCATGATGACCGGCCAGTAACGTTTAGTGATGCAGCAATGGCGTGGGCCTCCTTTGTGGAATTGCAGCTATCTACAAAAGCCACCAGCCTTGGTGTAGGAATTGGAATGCTCTTTTGTGCAGGTTTGGGGTTAATTGGGCAATCTGCTTTGAAATGCCCTGTATGCCCACAATGATAACAAGGACATTCATGCCTAAAGGTTTTAGGTTTGGGGAAACACTGGAGGGTTTGCTGACAGTCTCTGAGGATGCAGGAATATTTGGCTTAGGGCCCTGGTTGCCTTTAAATACTGGCTGAAACAGATATGGATGGCTTCTCTTTGCCAACCAGGGATGGTTAGGTATGAAGGTATCAGCCAACTCAGCCGCCTTCTCTGGAGTATGGAGCTGGTGATCTTAGACATGTTCCCTCACCTCTGGAAGACAACACTGAAGAAACTGCTCCAGGACCATCAGGTTTTGTCAGTCCTCCAGGGTTTTAACCTCAGCTCCACTGAGCCACCACTGATGCTGGTATCTTAGCTGGATCACAAACTCGCTGTGAGTATCATCTATTACCTTTTGCAAAGTCCGGAATTTTAGTCTGCAGGTCTTGGGGGGTAGTGGCATAACAGTTCAACAAAGCTTTGTGCACCTCCTCAAACTGGGAGCAGGTTTCCATGGACAGAGCCTTAAGTGCTCTGCCAGTGAGCTTTCCTTCCAGATAGCACACCCGGTCTTTCTGAGGAATCTCATTGAGGAGCAAATTTTTTCAAAGACAGTTAGATATCCGTCAATATCCCCTCGGGTATCATCAAACTGTGCCTTCTGGGAGACTCTCCTCTGTCATCTGGACTGTTGTCAAGCAGGGAAGAGGGGCAGTTCTTCCCGAGTCAGGAAAAACATCGGTGACCCCAAGTGGGAGACCTGGTGCACCACCGCTATTATACTCACAAGAGTTGGCGTGATCCCATTTACGTTGGGCCCTTCAAGGTTGAGGCCCTTTCAGCCACAGCTGCCAAGCTTGAGGACCACTCGTCCTGGGTCCATCTGAAGGATATACGGGTTTACCCGGATACCGAATCAGGCCTCCTTGATGTTGCCAGCCCAGCAGCCCTTGGAGAGAACAACCCCACCTCAGACCCCACCTCCTCCTCCACTGAGCCCACGACCACCTACACCAATTCCAGGTCACCGTGAGAACCCTGCCCTTCCACACTTCCTTCTGCTAGACTTCTCCTCAGAACTTCCCGACACCTCCGATCAGGCGATTGCTCATACACCTTATTCACCACCACCGCTGTCACCCCAAGCTGCAGCAGCCCCTCGAGAGTGGTTGCCAACGCCTACACAGTTCCTTTGCCTTCCACACACCGAGCTGCATGCCCATCTGGTACGAATAAGGACTGTAATTGGAGAATTGGTTGATCCAGAATCTGCAGATTTCTTCACCTTGCAGAACCTCCACACTGAACTTTCTGATTTGCTTGAAATTTTGCATCTATTCTTCCCCAACGATCTCAGCTAGATGCAACAAAATTCTAAGCCAGAAGAAATCCCCTTGAAACCTGCCACAAGCATTACGCCACCCCCTGTTCCCATTCAACGGGAACCCACAGTTGCAGATTTGACAACCCTCGAAAATATCAAAGAACCTGACCCTGGTAGAACTGAACTATATCCAGTTGACCAGTGTAACTCTGAGCAGCTATCAGAAACCTTAACCCATTGGTCTAACGAAGTTGAGGACATTGACGACGGAAGCGTCACCTCTCAGGAGTACGCTCCAGTGGTGCAAGCATACTCCCTTTTCTTTTGCTTCCCATCTGCTCGGCTGTTCATTGTTGGACTTGTGTGTCTTGTCATACTGTGCTTGGGTATAGCCTTATTTTTTACTGCATTGTTTGGTTTTACCCTGGCTAGAGTCAACAGTCCTACAGTCAGTGATCATACGGTCAGTACCTTTTCATCTGGTAACTTCACCTTGCCAGCTGAAAACTCTACTGCCATAGGACATATCCTTGACACGTCCACAGGGTCTGAAATACACCCCACCCCTGCTGCCCAAACCAGTATACCAGAAAATACACCACCTCCTCATACTTTTACAGAACCTAGGACCACCTCGACTGCCAAACCCACCTTGCCGGAAGGAAATCATACCGAGACTGAATGTCCGACTGCTAATCTTACATTGCCAGTTGAAAATTCTGAGACTACTTCTACCCCTACTGACGGTCGTACTCTGCCTCCTACTCATCCTTTCCATATTAGTCGCAGTCCAGGTACTATTGTCCCATATCCTGAGAATTTTACCTTGTCTAAGCTCCTGCCTACCCCTCCTTACCATTCTCGGGTGCCTGACATTGACCCTAGTCCTACCACAAACCTTGCCCTGACCATTCCCAAAGCAGAACCAACTATTTCCCATATGCCACTTGTGCAAACCTCCACCCGCTTCAGTAACAGCACTGTTGTACCAGGTACCCATTCACCCAATTACAACCTTACCGATTGATCAACATTAATGGTCAATCCAGTGAGGTAGCCCTTCCAACCAATCTCTTGGGACGATTTGATTGCACTTACCCTGTCTGTCCTTTGGCTTACCCTCTCAATAATTTTTGCCCTCATTTGGTTCCTATATTTCCACAAAAACCTCAGCAGGTATTCCTGGATCTATAAGAGCCTACCAAGCCCTGAGCCCTGTATTTTTGAGCTCTGGGATCCAATGCCTGATGACAATTCCTCGTGGAACCCTACGGATAGATATCACATCCTGTGCCAACCTTTACTGGAAACTACCAGTACCGGTCCGGCCACAATTATACAAGATATTTTCCCTGTATTATGTGATGCAGGATTAGTTAAGGTTTCACGAAGCACCTATCAGTTACTTAGACCTGAAACTAGGGAAGAAGTTGTATTTTGGATAGTAGACTTTATTGCACTGGGTGGCTCCCCTGGCTCTTTTTGAGAAAAATTGGGAACAGACCCCTAGAGAAATATTGTATTTCCCCTGACGGTAGAGTGTCTTTTGCAGCTGTACACCTTCACCCAGGTTATACCGTTACCTAGTGGTGGAAGTACATGTCTGCATCAGAAGGAGCAGATAGTAATCAGAATTCTCCTCCTCACCCATCGCCTTCCCTCTACTTTTCTCCACCACCCTCGTGGGGTTTTTTATCCCCGGATTTGTGGGATTGGGATCTTGTAAGCTCTGACTCAGGGGATAGTGTAGATGAACTGAGTTTTAGGGACTCTAACGACATAAGGTATCCTCATTGGGACCCCGCCCCGGAAGACGACCCCAGTTGGGATCCGTTGACCAGATTTCAGATATTGTGTGAGCCATTACTTGATCCCTGGACTATTGGCCCCGGACGAAATTGTATTTACACCCTTTCTCTATTTGGAGGAAGTATAGCTTTGCAATTGGAACAGACGGATATCCCCCTAGTTAGGCCCAACACTCATGAAGCAGTTGATTTCTGGGTGCTCACCTTCAATCTCCTCAACACTAGCTGGAGACCCTGGTTATTCTTTAGAGAAGTAGGAAGCAGACCACTAGAGGTGTACACCCTTTCCCCAGCAGGAGCCATCAGAATCTTTCCTGAATACACCAGTACCTAATGTTATACCCATACCTATTTTATCTGGGAATAGTTCTCTTTGTGATTTCTGTTATTGCTGTAACCTTAGGGTTAATCCTGGTACTCACACTATTTACCATTCGTCAGTTGCCATTCCTTCAGCCTTGATTCAGCCCTGATCTAATATTACTGGTTTCACAATTGTAATCAAAATGGCCACTCTTGGTTTTTTGTTATGCTTTTTAATCATTGCCCCACTCCCTTTGAGAGCACAGATCATGGGGCCCGAAAGGATCCATTACAAGATACATTTAGCCCTGACTAATGAAACAGTTGTCCTTACTCTCGACTTCTGTGCTTACACTAGGTGTGGAGAGGTGCTTTACCAACAATACTATTCAGCATTCAATATTTACATGTGTACCTCCTCCACATGTGACAGCTGGTCAAAGGTACGGTGGTATGCAGGAGACTGGAAGCCCCAACCCCCAGACTCCTTTGTAAAGACTATCTTAATAATGAGAACACGAACACCACCCAATTGTCAAATGAATCAGTGCAACCCGATTGCAATTACATTCAGAGGGGTGACCTCGGCTACCTACCGAGCCTATACCCTGGGATTGGATGCCACAGGAAGAGATCCAATGGCCACCATTCAGATTGTGCCTCCCCTAAAAATGACCCCAACCCCCCCCCCCCCAAACCCTTTAATGCCCACTAGGGCACCCAAGGTGGTAATTCCTTTCCAGGTCCATCAAGTAGACAGTACCAAGGAGTTGGCTATGATAGAAACAGGATTTGGTGAACATAACCTATGGTTAGAATGGGCTCACTATACCACAGCCAGTTTGAATGTATCTAATTGTTACTTTTGTGCAGAGGCCCGATTAGAACCCATAGTAGTCCCTTTTCCACTGCATTCCAACAATCATCCAGAGGGTTTCAAGTGTATGCTACGATTATTTCAGGGTGTCGTGTCCGACAACAAATCCTGTTTAGCTTTGAGTAAGCGGTATCCTGAAATACCCCTTCGATTGGGAATCCAACCTGGATTCAGAAAACCAGATCCAAAGTTGGTATTCCCAACCTGCATAGGTAGAAGCCCAAAGTGTAATCCAAAGTTTGTGGGTAATTTGACCAACTGTAATGTTACTCTGGAAAACACTTTTGACTTGGTGAATTTCACCAGCTTTACCCATCCCAGAGCTGATGTATGGTGGTATTGTGGAACTAACACCCTTTACCAGACCTTGAGCCTGAAGTGGAAGGGAAAATGTGCCCTGGTAAAGTTAGTTATTCCACTTACCATTGCCTCTCTGCGCCCTCAGACCCCCTCCAGAACAAAACGGAGCATCTCACCCTCCGGTTCCTTTGATAACCGGGTGTACATAGACATGATTGGTGTTCTGAGAGGGGTACCAGATGAATTTAAAGCCCGCAACCAAATTGCTGCCGGATTTGAGTCAGTTTTCTTTTGGTGGTCTACGATAAACAAAAACATAGACTGGATAAATTACATCTATTATAACCAACAAAGATTTGTGAATTACACTAGGGATGCTGTCAAAGGAATAGCAGCTCAATTAGATGCCACCAGCAGGATGACGTTTGAGAATTGATTAGCGCTTGACCAACTTCTGGCAGCGGAAGGGGGCGTGTGCAAAAAGATAGGTACCCAGTGTTGTACCTTTATCCCCAATACAGTACCTGATGGGTCAATTACCAGAGCTTTGGAAGGTCTTACCTCACTTTCTGAGGAACTTGCAGAAAACTCTGGTGTTGATACATCTTGGACCAGTTGGATGGATAAAGCTTTTGGTAAATGGAAGACATTTATCATCTCAGCAGCGACCACCATCATAATAGTGGTTGCTATTTTTATTTTGGTAGGATGTTGTATAATCCCATGTGCTAGAGGATTAGTAGAACGCTTAATTGAAACTGCTATAAGCAAGAAAGGACCTGCAGGACAATATGTCATGTATGAAAACTTCCTCCCCAACACCACTGGAGAGAATACATTAGACTATCTCCCCATGCGGTGGACAAATCGCTATGCAAATGCAAGAGAGCCAATAGAAGTACCTAGCACTATTTAGTGGAATGTTGCACATGGGAACATTGCTTGTGTGAACACAAAATGATGATCTTACACAATAGTTATCCAGTATTGAACCAATAGTTAATCAATATGTAATCAATGCATAGCTTAGATAAGATATATATATCCGTATAATCAGCTTAGAGGAATGATAATCAAAATGTTTTGTATAGCACAGTTGTAATTCTCATCTTGCTTAGCTACGAATGTGACCTTCGGATTACCATACCTCTCATTAGATCCACATCACAGACGAAAGTTTGAGGCAACGAAGTATTCTCCCCTGCGAGAGCTTGGTATCTTCTGGAACGGATGATGATGAGCTTAGAGTCACCCCAGTAAGGGTGACAAGAAGGGAATGTAGAATTATGGTACAGCTAGAAGACCCCACCAGAATGGTGGGAGACCAAGTTTGAAGGGTCTGGTCTATTAGAAACTAGGTTGATAAAGTTAAATTGGCTCAGCCAGCCAAAGTCTGCTGGAAAAGCAGGGCCTAGCCTAAAGGCCAGACTAAGGCTTGAAGCAGAAAAGATAGGTCAGGGAAATATGAAACAAAATGGAAAATCAGTAAACAAAATGGAAACTTAAAGTGTCAGTTATAAAGTGGATTTTCCCCAATCTGAGTTAGGAAATAAAAAAAGAGTTTTGTCTAAAAAAAATCATGCCAGCTGCAAGAGTGGGGAAATTTTCTATTGAAATAGAAGGCGGTACCGGAGGTCGCGGTTAAGCGAGTTTGGAATAAACAACTCTTAACATTAGAGTTAATGTAGATACATTGGTTTTATATGGGCTCAGAATTGTATAAAAAACAGGGCAAATTTGGGTGGCGCTGGAGACGATCCAAATTTCATCCAGACATGCTGCCGGTCAGACCTCAAGCCAGTGTCGCGTCCGCTGCTCCCTCCGGCGCCTCCGCCGCGGGGGGGCGAGAACCGGTGTCCACCGTAGCGAGGGGCAGCGATTTGGGGGCCGCGGCGGGGAGCCAAGGCCCGCCGCGGTGATGGCCGCTCGGCCCGGGGCCGAGGCCAGAGGCCGGCGATTGCGGCCGCCGGTCTCTCGGTCGCCGGTTGTGGGGGCAGTGGTTGCGCTGGGGAAGGAGGCGGTGCCCGGGCGCGTTGGCCGGCGTCCTCGGCTCTCCCAGGCGGGGGGGGGGGGGGGTGGAGCTCTGCCTCTGAGGTGCGGGATTGGGCAGACAGAGCCAATCAGAAGGGCTCTGTCAATGGCCAGGCTCGGGTTGGTTGGCTATACCTGCGGGGGCGGGGTGGCTGATGCTGTGCAGTACTTAAAGGAGAAGACTGAGTTAGAACTTTGCTTCCGGTTCTGTTCCCGAGGCCTGTTTCCCGTGGTTCCTGTGTTCCTCTGCGTTCCTCGTTCTTCTGGTTTTGACCTTTGGACTGTTCCTGGTTTTCCCTGCTCGCTGCCTGCCTCGACCTCTTGCCGGATCTTGACTTCATTGTCTGCTGCCTGCCCTGAACTTTGCCCGTTATTGGATGTTCTCTTCTTCCATATGCCCTCCGCTCTCCTGGTCCCTGTCCGGGTCAGCTTGGCACCCCGCGGTTCCTGAAGTCCCGTTGACCGCCTGCAGCTGGGGGCTCAACCCTTGGTGAACGGCGGTCGCCGCGGGTGAAGACTTGGGGTTGCTCGGCAGTTCCTTAAGGTCCCTCGGGGCCTTACAGGACCTAAGGGCTCACCATCCTTGCACATAAGACAGCCAGATTGATGTTCCTGATCACTCTGTATTGCTTTGGTAAGAATCAATAAATCTCTATATCTTTGCAACCTGTCTTTTCCCTTTCTTGAATAATATCTAGAGGGATGCCTAATCCTTTAGGTCTAAATTATTAATGGATAGGACACTCACTCACTTACTGATACTCACGGATACCAGGAGTCAGATAAAAGAGGTTATGGCTAGGGAGTATATTAAAAGCCTTCTGGGAGACTCCCCTCTGTCATCTGGACTGCTGTCCAGCAGGGAAGAGGGGCAGTTCTTCCCGAGTTAGGAAAAAGAGGCCTGATCCAGGCTGTGAATCCTACCTCTGGCCTTGGCACAGGGGTTGGGCTAAAGCTTTGGATGTGAGCAATTTCCATCTCCAACTTCATTTTCTGCAGCTGAAATTCCTGCTTACACTCCTCACACTGCTGCTGTCGCTCTTCCCGTTCCTCTCGCTGCAGCTGCTGTTGGTCTAGCCGCTGTCACTCTAGCATGGAGAACTGCTAGATCTCAGCTGGTGTGTCATCTGGTCCTGCCAATTCATCGGCCTCTGCCCATAAAGGGTCTGTTGTCCCCCCAGGAGAAATCTGTACAGGCCAGTTCTGCAGCTTCTGCCCGCTGAGGTCATCCGGTTGCTCTTGTGTGAGGTCAGGCACCTCCAGTGTCTGCTGGCCACTGCCAGTCACCTTCAGCATGCTGCTAATCTCCTAACACTACCAAAAACAAAAATGGAAAGGGGCCCTGTTACTGCTGCAGTTGCTCACTGTGCTCTGTGTCTGGATGTTATAGATAAAAAAGACTCTGGACCACTCAGTGGATGGCAGGGGCGTATCTGACTTTCCCTGGTAGGGGGGGCCAGAGCCTGAAGTGCGGGGGCCGTTTTTCGCCCCCTCCCATAGGCTTCCATTGGCAGCACGGGAGGGTTGGCGGTGGTAGCGGGGGCCAGGGCCAAATGTACGGGGGCCAGGAACCCGTTGGCCCCATTACAGATACGCCCCTGGTGGATGGTGACCCTCACCCCACTCATTTAGTCTGACAATCCTGCCATGCTGCCACAAAAAAAGAACAAAAGGTCTGTCACGAAACACCTAGCCACCCATCTGGTGATACACCACGACCACTTAGAGGGTCTATCCCCAGCACAACTCAGGTCAGCCTCCACCTGCCGGTTGTGCTCTACACTAGCACTCTACTTCCACCAACTGGGTCCCAACTGTCTCTGGGCGAGTCTCCCTCTCTCAAATTATCCCCAGTGATTTCTAGGTTACTGAAGCCACACTCCCATTGGTCCAACAGTACCCACAAAGCACTCACAGACCCAAAACACAAACCACCAGGATACTTTATCAATCCAGACAGCAGAAGCAATAAACAGAATAGTGTTTCTCCGAGGACAAGCAGGCTGCTTGTTCTCACTGATGGGTGACGTCCACGGCAGCCCCTCCAATCGGAAACTTCACTAGCAAAGTCCTTTGCTAGCCCTCGCGCGCCCGCGCGCACCGCGCATGCGCGGGGCCGTCTTTCCCGCCCGAAACCGGCTCGAGCCGGCCAGTCTTCTTTTGTCCGCACTCGGTACGGTCGTGTTTTCGCCGTGTCGAGCCCCGGAAAGTCGACCTCGCGCGTCCAATTTGTTTTGACGTGTTTTTTTCCTTCGGGAAAGCTTTGTCCTAGTCGGGAAGTGCTCCGGAAACCCCCCCGCCGGGTTTCGTGTAAATCCTCCCCGTACTTCCAGCTTTTTTGCCCCGGTAAGTTTTCTTTCGTCGTCGGGGTAGGCCTCTTTTCGGCCTCGGTCGAGATTTTTCTCCCTCTAAATTTGGTGCGTCAAATTTCGCCATTTCGGCTTTTGATTTCGCCGGCGTGATTTTTCCGCCCATGACATCGAAGCCTTCCAGCGGCTTCAAGAAGTGCACCCAGTGCGCCCGGGTTATCTCGCTCACTGATCGACACTCGTCGTGTCTTCAGTGTCTGGGGGCCGAGCACCGCCCTCAGAACTGCAGTCTGTGTTCCCTGCTTCAAAGGCGGACTCAGGTAGCGAGACTAGCCCAGTGGAACGTGTTGTTCTCGGGCTCTTCGTCGGCATCGGCACCGGGATCTTCGAGTGCATCGACGTCGTCAGCGTCCAGACCATCTTCCTCGGCCGCCCCTGCATCGAGTGCATCGATGCATCGGGCCTCTGCATCGGCGCCGAGACATCGGATAGCTGCATCGACGTCGGTGGTACCAGGCCCTCGTCTGCTGATGTCGTCGGCCGGGGGTGCATCGGGGGGAGGGCGGGTGAGGGCGGGCCATTCCCCTGCTGGTGGCGGTGAGCCCTCGGGTGGGGTCTCCGCCTACCCTGAGGGCTCCTGCGGTACAGCCCCCCCGAGATCGACCTTCTTCAGTCTCGGCCCCGAGGAAGCGACGGATGGATTCGACGTCCTCCTCGTCGGTGCCGGGGAGCTCCGGTGACATGCTTCGGAAGAAAGCGAAGAAGCATCGACACCGTCTCCTCCCCGTGTCGGCACCGAGAGCTCTGGGTCGCCGAGGGATTCGGCACCCAGCAGCATCGGCAACCGAGAGGACCGCTCACCCTCTGTTCAGGAGGTGTCGATGCGCTCCGCTCTGGACAGCCCGGAACAGCCTCCACGCCCGGAACAGTACTGACGTCGACGCCTGCATCGACCTCTCAGCCTTTCTCTGCAGCCGCTCTAAACGAGAGCCTCCGGGCCGTTCTCCCAGAGATTCTGGGAGAGCTGTTGCGCCCTACCCCTCCGGTACCGGCGGTGCTTGCGCCACCGGTACCGTCGAGCGTGGCGCCGGCTGGCCCATCGCCCAGGTTGAGGTCCCCGACGTCGGTACCCGCGTGCGGTACCGACCGCGGCCACCTCCCAGGAAGGCTCCCCGACTACGTCGGCGGAGGGAGCTTCGCCGATGCGGGCGAGGGAGTTACCTCTCGACGCCCCATCGTGGACGGGGTTCCACGGAGTCGAGCAGGGCGAGGTTGCAGACACAGGTCCGTGAACTTGTGTCTGACACCGAGGGTGAGGCCTCGTGGGAGGAAGAGGAAGATCCCAGATATTTCTCTGACGAGGAGTCTGAGGGTCTTCCGTCTGATCCCACTCCCTCTCCTGAGAGACAGCTTTCTCCTCCCGAGAGTCTGTCTTTTGCCTCCTTTGTCCGGGAGATGTCTACGGCCATCCCCTTCCCGGTGGTTGTGGAGGACGAGCCCAGGGCTGAAATGTTTGAGCTCCTGGACTATCCTTCTCCACCTAAGGAAGCGTCCACTGTTCCCTTGCACCATGTCCTGAAGAAGACATTGCTTGCGAACTGGACCAAGCCATTAACTAATCCCCACATTCCCAAGAAGATCGAGTCCCAGTACCGGATCCATGGGACCCAGAGCTGATGCGCACTCAGTTTGCCTCATGACTCTGGAGTTGTGGATTTGGCCCTAAAGAAGGCTAAGAGTTCTAGGGAACATGCTTCGGCGCCCCGGGCAAGGACGCTAGAACCTTAGACTCCTTTGGGAGGAAGGCCTACCATTCCTCTATGCTCGTGTCCAAGATCCAGTCTTACCAGCTCTACACGAGCATACACATGGCGGAATAATGTGCGGGCAGTTGGCGGGCTTGTTTGATGCTCTTCCCCCTGAGCAAGCCAAGCCTTTTCAGGAGGTGGTCAGGCAGCTGAAGGCGTGCAGAAAATTCCTGGCCAGAGGAGTTTATGACACTTTTGATGTTGCGTCCAGGGGCCGCTGCGTCAAGGTGTGGTGATGCGCAGGCTCTCATGGCTGCGTGCCGCCGACCTGGAGAATAGAATCCAGCAGCGGATTACGGACTTGCCTTGCCGTGCGGATAACATTTTGGCGAAAAAGTCGAGCAGGTGGTAGAGTCTCTCCACCAGCGGGACACCGCATTCGACAAGTTCGCCCGCCGGCAGCCTTCAGCTTCTACCTCTACAGGTAGACGATTTTTCGGGGGAAGGAAGACTGTTCCCTATACTTCTGGCAAGCGTAGGTACAATCCTCCTTCCCGACAGCCTGCGGCCCAGGCTAAGCCCCAGCGCGCTCGCTCTCGTCAGCAGCGTGCGAATCAGCAAGGCCCCGCGGCTCCCCAGCAAAAGCAAGGGGCGAGCTTTTGACTGGCTCCAGCAGAGCATAGCCGACATCCAAGTGTCAGTGCCGGGCGACCTGCCTGTCGGAGGGAGGTTGAAAGCTTTTCACCAAAGGTGGCCTCTCATAACCTCCGATCAGTGGGTTCTCCAAATAGTCCGGCAAGGATACACCCTCAATTTGGCCTCTCAACCTCCAAATTGTCCACCGGGAGCTCAGTCCTACAGCTTCCAGCACAAGCAGGTACTTGCAGAGGAACTCTCCGCCCTTCTCAGCGCCAATGCGGTCGAGCCCGTGCCATCCGGGCAAGAAGGGCTGGGGTTCTATTCCAGGTACTTCCTTGTGGAAAAGAAAACAGGGGGGATGCGTCCCATCCTAGACCTAAGGGCCCTGAACAAATATCTCGTAAAAGAAAAGTTCAGGATGCTTTCCCTGGGCACCCTTCTCCCCATGATTCAGCAAAACGATTGGCTATGCTCTCTGGACTTGAAGGATGCCTACACACACATCCCGATACTGCCAGCTCACAGACAGTATCTGCGATTTCAGCTGGGCGCACGCCACTTCCAGTACTGTGTGCTACCCTTTGGGCTCGCCTCTGCGCCCAGGGTGTTCACAAAGTGCCTAGCTGTGGTAGCAGCGGCGCTTCGCAGGCTGGGAGTGCACGTGTTCCCATATCTCGACGATTGGCTGGTGAAGAACACATCCGAGGCAGGAGCCCTGCAGTCCATGCAGATGACTATTCGCCTCCTGGAGCTACTGGGGTTTGTGATAAATTACCCAAAGTCCCATCTTCTCCCAGTGCAGAAACTCGAATTCATCGGAGCCCTGCTGGATTCTCGGACGGCTCGCGCCTATCTCCCAGAGGCGAGGGCCAACAACTTGTTGTCCCTCGTCTCGCGGGTGCGAGCGTCCCAGCAGATCACAGCTCGGCAGATGTTGAGATTGCTGGGCCACATGGCTTCCACAGTTCATGTGACTCCCATGGCCCGCCTTCACATGAGATCTGCTCAATGGACCCTAGCCTCCCAGTGGTATCAGGCCGCCGGGGGTCTAGAGGACGTGATCCACCTGTCCACGAGTTTTCTCGAATCCCTGTATTGGTGGACGATTTGCTCCAATTTGACTCTGGGACGTCCCTTCCAAATTCCTCAGCCTCAAAAGTGCTGACCACGGATGCGTCTCTCCTGGGATGGGGAGCTCATGTCGATGGGCTTCACACCCAAGGAAGGTGGTCCCTCCAAGAAAGCGATCTACAGATCAATCTTCTGGAGTTGCGAGCGATCTGGAACGCTCTGAAGGCTTTCAGAGATCGGCTGTCCCATCAAATTATCCAAATTCAGACAGACAATCAGGTTGCCATGTACTATGTCAACAAGCAGGGGGGCACCGGATCTCGCCCCCTGTGTCAGGAAGCCGTCAGCATGTGGCTCTGGGCTCGCCGTCAAGGCATGGTGCTCCAAGCCACATATCTGGCAGGCGTAAACAACAGTCTGGCCGACAGGTTGAGCAGGATTATGCAACCTCACGAGTGGTCGCTCAATTCCCGTGTGGTGCGACAGATCTTCCAGGCGTGGGGCACCCCCCTGGTGGATCTCTTCGCATCTCAAGTGAACCACAAGGTCCCTCAGTTCTGTTCCAGGCTTCAGGCCCACGGCAGACTGGCGTCGGATGCCTTCCTCCTGGATTGGGGGGAAGGTCTGCTGTATGCTTATCCTCCCATTCCTCTGGTGGGGAAGACTTTGTTGAAACTCAAGCAAGACCGAGGCACCATGATTCTGATTGCTCCCTTTTGGCCGCGTCAGATCTGGTTCCCTCTTCTTCTGGAGTTATCCTCCGAAGAACCGTGGAGATTGGAGTGTTTTCCGACCCTCATCACGCAGGACGAAGGGGCTCTTCTGCATCCCAACCTCCAGTCCCTGGCTCTCACGGCCTGGATGTTGAGGGCGTAGACTTTGCCTCTTTGGGTCTGCCAGAGGGTGTCTCCCGCATCTTGCTTGCTTCCAGGAAAGATTCCACCAAGAGAAGTTACTTCTTTCATTGGAGGAGGTTTGCCGTCTGGTGTGACAGCAAGGCCCTAGATCCTCGCTCTTGTCCTACACAGACCCTGCTTGAATACCTTCTCCACTTGTCTGAGTCTGGTCTGAAGACCAACTCCGTAAGGGTTCACCTTAGTGCAATCAGTGCATACCATTACCAAGTGGAAGGTAAGCCGATCTCAGGACAGCCTTTAGTTGTTCGCTTCATGAGAGGTTTGCTTTTGTCAAAGCCCCCTGTCAAGCCTCCTACAGTGTCATGGGATCTCAATGTCGTTCTCACCCAGCTGATGAAACCTCCTTTCGAGCCACTGAATTCCTGCCATCCGAAGTACTTGACCTGGAAGGTCATTTTCTTGGTGGCAGTTACCTCGGCTCGTAGAGTCAGTGAGCTTCAGGCCCTGGTAGCCCAGGCCCCTTACACCAAATTTCATCACAACAGAGTAGTCCTCCGCACTCACCCTAAGTTTCTGCCAAAGGTTGTGTCGGAGTTCCATCTGAACCAGTCAATTGTCTTGCCAACATTCTTTCCCCGTCCTCATTCCTGCCCTGCTGAACGTCAGCTGCACACATTGGACTGCAAGAGAGCATTGGCCTTCTATCTGGAGCGGACACAGCCCCACAGACAGTCCGCCCAATTGTTTGTTTCTTTTGATCCCAACAAGAGGGGAGTGGCTGTAGGGAAACGCACCATATCCAATTGGCTAGCAGATTGCATTTCCTTCACTTACGCCCAGGCTGGGCTGGCTCTTGAGGGTCATGTCACGGCTCATAATGTTAGAGCCATGGCAGCGTCGGTAGCCCACTTGAAGTCAGCCACCATGGAGGAAATTTGCAAAGCTGCGACGTGGTCATCTGTCCACACATTCACATCTCATTACTGTCTGCAGCAGGATACCCGACGTGACAGTCGGTTCGGGCAGTCAGTTCTTCAGAACCTGTTTGGGCTTTAGGATCCAACTCCACCCCCCGAGGGCCCTGTTTGTTCTGTTCCAGGCTACACTCTCAGTTAGTTGGTAAATTTTTTAGGTCAATCTCAGTTATGTCCTCGCCGTTGCGAGGCCCAATTGACCAATGTTGTTGTTTTGAGTGAGCCTGGGGGCTAGGGATACCCCATCAGTGAGAACAAGCAGCCTGCTTGTCCTCGGAGAAAGCGAATGCTACATACCTGTAGAAGGTATTCTCCGAGGACAGCAGGCTGATAGTTCTCACAAACCCGCCCGCCTCCCCTTTGGAGTTGTGTCTTCCCTTGAAGTGTATTGTCTTGCTACATACTGGACTGGCCGGCTCGAGCCGGTTTCGGGCGGGAAGACGGCCGCGCATGCGCGGTGCGCGCGGGCGCGCGAGGGCTAGCAAAGGACTTTGCTAGTGAAGTTTCCGATTGGAGGGGCTGCCGTGGACGTCACCCATCAGTGAGAACAATCAGCCTGCTGTCCTCGGAGAATACCTTCTACAGGTATGTAGCATTCGCTTTATTGTCTTAAAAATATTGAACAATGAACCAAAAAAGTGCCATCAGCAAACAATAACAGGAAACTGAAATATGGATCAATTATAACTAAACATTTGTTTACTTTCTAAAAAGTACCTGGGATGATCAGTAACTATGCTGATCACAGTTTATCAAACAACTGATCATAGGGCCTAAGCAAAGAGATCTATCTGTTCTCCCTGCCTAAGACTGGGGTAAAAGCCAGTAAAATCCAAATTTAATTAAGCTCTTGGGCCAATCAGAGCCCAGAACAACAAGTTTTAAAAATAGCTGGTTACATCACTACAGGTATTTCCTTTATCTGTGTTAACTAAAGAAGGAAAGGTCAGTTCTTTGTAACAGCTTAAAACATAACATGCACCACCTGCTGGCCACACTAGAGAAATACACTTCAAGAATTAATTAAGGCAGTTTTACAGGCTTAAAACACACTGTTCTGTCACAATCTGGAAAAGCTAAAAGAAGCTGTTACAGTAGTGAGGAAGGCAGAGATGCAAATAGAAGAAAAAAAATAGCCAATATAGTAAAATGGGGGGACAACCTTTTTTAGATATGTTAGTGAAAGGAGGAAGTGCAAAAGTGGCATTGTGGGACTCAAAGGTGAAGGGGGGGGGGGGGGGGGGGAATATGTAGAAGCTGATAAAGATAAGGCAGAATTGCTTAACAAATATTTCTGTTCTGTGTTCTCAGTTGAATGACCAGGAGCAAGACCACAGAAGACAAACACAAATAGGTGCAGAGGGGTGGTAGTCCTTGAATGATTTCCAGAGGATTGTGTTGTAAGGAGCTGGCTAAACTAAAGGTGGACAAAGTGATGGAGCCAGATGACATACATTTAAGGATACTGAAGGAACTTAGGGAAGCTTTTCTAGAGTTGGGAATGGTCCTGGAGGACTGGAGAAGAGCAGATGTGGTCCCTCGTCACACAAGCAGAAGTAAGGAAGAGGTTGGGAACTACAGGCCGGTAAGTCTGAATTCTGTTGTAATTAAATTAATGGAAATGCTTTTAAAACATAGATTACAGGACTCAAGGCAACATGGTTTCACTTGAGGCAGGCCTTGTCAGACAAATCTGATTAATTTCTTTGACTAGGTGACCAGAGACTTGGATCAAGGGAGAGTACTATATTTTAGCAAAGCCTTTGACACTGTTCTACGTGGAGGGGCATTTTCAAAAGGTTGTCCAAGTATGAATGAGGACGCCCTCACGACGTCAGCCAAAATCAGGTAGGTATAATGGAAAAATAGTATGGACACCCTTAGACATTCCATTATCGCAGTTGAAAACGCCCAAATCATGGATGCCCAAAGTATAGGAAAAAGGAGGCCCTTAGACATTCCATTATCGTAGTTGAAAATGCCCAAATCAGGGACGCCCAAAGTACAGGAAAAATACTGCAAAGACGTCCTTAAAACATTCAAGTATAGTAAGTATAAAGTACAGTAACAAGGACGTGTTTCTCACAGAACTGCCAAAGGACGTCCATCTTACTAGGCCGACCTAAGGACGGCGGCCCCGTAACAGGAATGTCCCTCAGCGGTTCTACGAGAAAGATGTCCTTATTAATATACTCTGGACTTCTTTGATGTACCTGGTTGTTCCGTAAGTACAGTGCATGTAGTTGCGGACATCCAGATATGTAAAATATAAAGAACATTCATAAAAGTACAATACAGGAACAAGGACATTTGTCTCAGAGAACTGCCAAAGGACAGCGAGCCTGTAAGAGGGACGTCCTTTGGCAGCTATGGGAAATATAAGGAACATACATATTTTATTGTGTATACATGAAGAGGTTCGCACACTTGATCATGATTCAGATAAGAAAGACTCCGGACGTGTGAACACGTACTCATACAAATAAGGCCCCGCATGCATGACGACGGTCCATGCACGTCTTGGACGTCCATGCGTCATGGTCATCCACGTGGTGACCCATCATATATGGGGCCAAGATGTCCACGTGCTGACCCGTCTATATATGGGATGGTCGTCCATATATGGAACTGTGAACGTAAGGACGTCCATCAAGCATGGACGTCCATATAAGGTGATGCACGTTTTCCAACGGTTATTCACTGAGAAACATAGCTTTAAGGCGCGAGCCAAATTTTAGCGAGCCGGAAACTTTGTGCCTAGCGCACCTGTGCATGAAGCACAGGTGCATTCTTTTTCGGCAGCACCTGCCCCCCAGGACTGTCTCCATCCAAGCCTGGTGTGAGATAAGGGACAGGTTGGAAAGCGGAAAGGTAAGTGTTTGCTTCCCCCCTCCTCCTGGGCTATCAGGGCCCCCTCTTGTAGCCACATATATAAGAGCTCTCTCAGCAATGTAAGCACACACTGTAGTCTGCATTCAAGGGTAATGAGTGATATGTGCACATGCACATTCATTAATAGAATCTATGTACTAGAAAGGAAAACCATTCCCACATCCCTACAATACTGCACACAAACGGTACTCTCTGTCCTCATGTCCACCCCAATGACATCTGTACCAATGTAATGTCCTCCGCCACCCCCCCCCCCCCCCCAATCAGTGTTATGAGTCTCTCCTATTTGATTTCCAAATGAATTTCTGTGCTGAAGGCAAGAAGGGCCATCCCCTGACTCCTGGTATACAAACTTATATCTTGCAGAAGATTTGGAATTCGGAGGGACCTCAAGTCCCTCCGGCGGAGGTTCCGCCGAAACAAGTGGGAGAGCCCTGACATGATCAGGGCACTGAGACGATGCTTCAGGGCTCGACGTAAGTATTATAAAGAGGGCACTTGTACTCATTTGTAAATGTATTTATTTAATAATGCAAATGTCCTGTGCAATATCAGTTTCCATGTGGCTAATAGGCAACTACTAAGTCATAACACCTCTGTCCAAGATCAAGGCCTGAGGTTGCAGCTACCCTCCCATGAGTGTGGTTGTAACTTCCAACTAACCTCCTCTGAGATGAATGAGATGACATGCCTCACTTCTGTATCCCCCTTTCTGGGGTGGATATGGTTTCATGGTATTCTTGCCTGATGTCCTGCTCTTAGTGGATGTCATAGCATGATTTTTTTTTTTTTTTTTTTTTTTATTAAGTTTAATCATTTATACAGGTTGACAAACAAATCATACTTGTTGAAACACAGAAAGAAATTAACATGAAGCATTCTTGAACCTAATTCGGCTCCAAAGGTAACAATATTACACTTCCTTAGACCACAATATATGTAGAAAGAAGGGGGGAGTGTTTAGAAATAATAAAACAAAAGGAAAATCCTCAAAGAGAGGACAGAAATATCCATTATAGTGGCTTAACATCTGTTATTACCTTGTTAGATGTCATAGCATGATTTGAAAGTAATGTAAAGAAATAGTGCTTCCACCCCCCTCCTCCTGCCCCCCCCCCCCCCCAAAAAAAAGTCATCTTACCATAGTCACAACTCAAAATGCTAACATGCTGCTGAGGAATGAGTGTTCCCTGCCAACACATCTTATAGTGTATTCCTTTTTCAGACCAGCTTCCAGGGGTCCCTGTCATGTCATCTTATGCATCTCATACCCCATGTGTCTAGTCCAGGGCTCACCACTGACCCCACCTTTCCCCATTCCTGCCTTATGCCAGCCAGGCAGCTCCTGCACTATGTGCTGATCTCAAGGACAATCCTTTTACATACACAGGGCACTAGCAGCAGCAGGAGGAGGAGGAGAAGGAGGAGGAAGCTGAGGCACCACCAGTGATGGAAGAGAAGGAGGAGGCAGAGGCGGCAGCAGCAGCAACAACAGAAGGGCCAGACCCCTGGCATGACATGGCTCCCCTTGAGGGGGGTGAGGGACCAACAGAACCCGCCCTCTCCACCCCATCCCCAGCACTGCGCCTCCTGCAGCAACTGGTGAATAGCCAAAACCAGTTGCTGCAGGAGGTGTCAACGATCAGGCTGGAGATGGCGGCAATGCGTCAGGCTAATGAGCAGTACTTGAGGGCGCAGCTCCTGGTGCTGCTCGTTAGCCTGCTGCAGAGAGCCATGCAGGGAGGAAGACAAGGCCTCCCTTGAGACACTGTTTCAAAAACTATATATATTGTACATAGTTCTATTTTTGGTTTTGTTATTTTTTGATATAACAGGGTGTGTGTCTCTACTTTGTGCACTACATATTATCAAATGCTGGGGTTGATTTGAGAGGAGGCAACAATCTGGGTTGCATGACAGGTGAACTGTGACAGAGAAAGTGAAGAAACATGCCTGTAGCAGGTATTCTCCAAGGACAGCAGGCTGATTGTTCTCATATGTGGGTCAACGTCCGTTGCGGCCCAGGAGACCGTGAAAATTTTTCCAAGCAAAAATTAATAAGTCTCTGAAGAGCGCACCACGCATGTGCGAACGGCTTCCCGCCTGCGGCACGAGCATGACTCTCTCAGTTTAATAAAAGCAAACCATAGACTAGAACAACTCCAAATGGGAGGAGGGTGGGTTTGTGAGAACAATCAGCCTGCTGTCCTCAGAGAATACCTGCTGCAGGTATGTATCTTCACTTTCTCTGAGGACAAGCAGGCTGCTTGTTCTCACGACTGGGGTATCCCTAGCACCCAGGCTCACTCAAAACAATGAACATTGGTCAATTGGGCCTCACAACAGCGAGGACATAACAAAGATTGACCTGAAAAGAAACACAACTAAGTGAGAGTGCAGCCTGGAACAGAACAAAAATGGGCCTAGGAGGGTGGAGTTGAATTCTAAACCCCGAACAGATTCTGCAGCACTGACTGCCCAAACCGACTGTCGCGTCGGATATCCTGCTAAAGGCAGAAGTGAAATGTGAATGTGCGGACCAATGACCACGTTCTAGCCTTGCAAATCTCTTCAATGGAGGCTGACTAAGTGAGCCACTGATGCAGCCATGGCTCTGGCATTGTGAGCTGTGACATGGCCCTCTAGAGTCAACCCAGCTTGGGCATAAGTGAAGGAAATGCAATCTGCTAGCGTTTTCTGATGGCAACTCCCCTCCTGTTGGGATCTAAAGAAACTAACAATTGGGCAGACTGTCTGTAGGGCTTTGTCCGCTCCACGTAAAAGGCCAATGCTCTCTTATAGTCCAACTTGTCTTCACCAGGGCAGGTATGAGGATGGGGAAAAAATGTTGGCAAGACAACTGACTGGTTCAGATGGAACTCCGACACCACCTTCGGCAAAAACTTAGGGTGAGTGCGGAGGACTACTCTGTTATGATGAAACTTGATATAAGGTGCATGCACTACCAGGGCTTGGAGCTCACTGACTCTACGAGCTGAAGTAACAGCCACCAAGAAAATGACCTTCCAGGTCCAAGTATTTCAGATGACAGGAATTCAGTGGCTCAAAAGGAGCTTTCATCAGCTGGGTGAGAACGACGTTGAGATCCCATGAAGCGAACAACTAAAGGCTGTCCAGAGATAGGCTTACCCTCTACACGTTGATAAGCACTAATTGCACTAAGGTGAACTCTTACGGAGTTGGTATTGAGGCCAGACTCTGATAAGTATAGAAGGTATTCAAGCAGGGTCCATGTAGGACAAGAAAAAGGATCTAGGGCCTTGCTGTCACACCAGATGGCAAACCTCCTCCATTTGAAAGAATAACACTTTTTCATGGAATCTTTTCTGGAAGCAAGCAAGACTCGGGAGACACCCTCTGAAAGACCCAAGGAGCCAACTTCTAAGCTCTCAAAATCCAGGCCGTGAGAGCCAGAGACTGGAGGTTGGGATGTAGAAGTGACCCCTCGTTCTGGGTGATGAGGGTCAGAAAATACTCCAATCTCCACGGTTCTTCGGAGGACAACTCCAGAAGAAGAGGAAACCAGATCTGAAGAGGCCAGAAGGGAGCAATCAGGATCATTGTTCCGCGGTCTTGCTTGAGTTTCAGCAAAGTCTTCCCTACTAGAAGTATGGGAGGATACGCATACAGAAGGCATGTCCCCCAATGGAGGAGAAAAGCATCTGATGCTAGTCTGTCGTGGGCCTGAAGTCTGAAACAGAATTAAGGGACTTTGTGATTGATCTGAGTGGCAAAAAGATCCACTGAGGGGGTGCTCCACGCTCGGAAGATCTTGAGGACAACTCCCATGTTGAGCAACCACTCGTGAGGCCAGACTGTTGTTTACGCCTGCCAGATACGTGGCTTGGAGAAACATGCCATGATGGTGCGCCCAAAGCCACATATGGACAGCTTCATGACACAGAGGGCGAGATCCGGTGCCCCCCTGCTTGTTGGTGTAATACATAGCAACCTGATTGTCTGTCTGAATCAGAATGATTTGGTTGGACAGCCGATCTCTGAAAGCCTTTACAGCGTTCCAGATCGCTCGTAATTCCAGGAGGTTGAGCTGAAGACCCTTTTCCTGAAAGGACCAAGCTCCTTGAGTGTGAAGTCCATCTACATGAGCTCCCCACCCAGGAGGGATGCATCCGTCATCAGCACTTTTTTTGTCTGAGGAACTTGGAATGGACGTCCCAAGGTCAAATTGGATCGAATGGTCCACCACTGAAGGGAACTGCAAAAGTCAGTGGAGAGATGGATCACATCCTCTAGATCCCCTGTGGCCTGACACCACTGGGAAGCTAGGGTCCATTGAGCTGATCTCATATGTAGGCGTGCCATGGGAGTTACATGAACTGTAGAGGCCATGTGTCCTAAGAGTCTCAACATCTGCCGAGCTGTGATCTGTTGAGACGCTCAAGCCATGGACATGAGGGCTAGGAGATTGTCTGCCCTTGCCTGGGGAAGATAAGCTCGAGACATCCATGTGTCCAACAGAGCTCCAATAAACTCCAATTTTTGAACCGGGACCAGATGGGACTTGGGATAATTGATCACGAACCCCAGAAGTTCTAGCACCCGAATAGTCATCCGCATGGACTGTAGGAGCGCCTGCCTCCGAGGTGCTCTTCACCAGCCAATCGTCAAGATAAGGGAACACATGCACTCCCAGCCTGCGTAGCGATGCTGCAACAACTGCCAAGCACTTTGTAAAAACCCTGGGTGCGCATGCCAGACCAAAGGGCAGCACACAGTACTGAAAGTGCTGAGTTCCCAGCCAAAATCAAAGATACTTCCTGTGAGCTGGAAGGATCGACATATGTGTGTAAGCATCCTTTAAGTCCTTTAAGAGAGCATAGCCAATCGTTCTCTTGAATCATGGGAAGAAGAGTGACAAGGGAAACCATCCTGAACTTTTCTCGGACTAGGAATTTGTTCAGGGCCCTTAGGTCTAGGATGGGACGCATCCCCCCTATTTTCTTTTGTACAAGGAAGTACCTGAAATAGAATCCCAGCCCTTCTTCCCCTTGTGGAATGGGTTCGACCGCATTGGCCTTTAGAAGGGCGGAGAGTTCCTCTGCAAGTACCTGCCTGTGCTGGGAGCTGTAAGAATGAGCTCCCAGTGGGCAATTTGGAGGTTTGGATATCAAGATTGAGGGTGTATCCTAACCGGACTATTTGAAGAACCCACCGGTCGGAGATTATGAGAGGCTACCTTTGGTGAAAAAATATCAACCTTCCTCCGACTGACAAGTTGTCTGGTATGGACTCTTTTTCTGAGGCTATGCTGCACTGGAGCCAGTCAGAAGCCCGTCCCTTGCTTTTGCTGGGGAGCTGCAGAGGCCTTAGGCGCACAACATTGACGGGAACGAGCGCGCTGGGACTTAGCCTGGACAGGCTGCCGAGAAGCAGGAGTGTACCTATGCCTATTATAGGAATAGGGAGCACTTCTCTTCCCACCAAAAAACCTCCTAGATGAGGAGGTAGTAGCAGAAGACGCCCAGCGGGAGAGAGAATCCATAGCATCATGGTACTTCTTGATCTGATCGACCATAGCCTCTACTTTTTCACCAAAAAGGTTATCCCCCCAGCAAGGAACATCTGCTATTCCCTGCTGGGTCTTATGATCCAGGTCAGAGACACGCAGCCATGAGAGTCTGCGCATCACTATACCTTGAGCAGCTACTCAGGATGCCACATCAAAAGTGTCATAAGTACCCCTGTCCAGGAATTTGACATGCCTTCTGCTGCCTGACCACCTGGTGAAAAGGTTCGGCGAGCTCCGGAGGGAGTGCTTTGACCAAACTGGACAGTTACCTCACCGAGTTCCACAAGTGGATGCTCATGTAGAGCTGGTATATTTGAATCTTGGCTGCGAGCATAGCGGCCTGATACGTCTTTCTCCCAAAAGAATCCAAGGTCCTAGACTCTCTGTCTGGGGGGTGCCGAGGCATAGTCCCTAGTACTCTTGGCTCTCCCGAGAGCAGAATCCACCACCATGGAATCGTGAGGTAGTTGAGACTTCACCATTACCGGCTCTCCATGGACTCTGTACTGGGACTCAGCTTTTCTGGGGACCACTGGATTAGAGAGAGGGAACGACCAGTTTCGCATAAGTACTTCCCTGAGTGTGTTATGCAAGGGAGCCATTGCAACCTCTGTAGGTGGAGAAGGATAATCCAAGACCTCGAGCATCACGGCCCTGGGCTCATCCAAAACCTCCATAGGGAAGAGAATATCCTTAGACATTTCCCGAACAAAGCAGGAAAAATAAAGACTCTCAGGTGGAGACATCCTTATTTCAATGGGTGGAGTAGAATCAGAGGGGACCCCATATGACTCTTCTTCAGAAAAGTATCTGGGATCTTCCTCTTCCTCCCATGAGCACTCATCATCGGTATCGGACAAAAGCTCTCTAAGAGCAGCCCGAACCCGAGCCTGTCTCGACGTCAAGGGGATGTCGCGAAGTCGACCCCTGCCTGGACTGCGGCGAAGCTTCCTCCGCCGACGTCAAAGGAGAGTTGACCCAGGTGGCAGCCGACACCAATGCCACAAGCAGCACCGAGGATGGGGACCTCACCATAGGCGAAGGACCAGATGCCGCTTCAACAGTCGGTGCAGAAGGCGCAAGCACCCCTGGCACCGAAGTAGAATGGCGCAACAATACCTCCAGAAGCTCTGGAAGAAGGGCCCTGATGCGCTCATCGAGAGCTTCCATTGGAAAAGACTGGGGGGCCGGTGCAGCAGTCGGTGGCAGAATCTGAGGGGGCTCAAGAGCCGGTACCACGCTGCCAGAAGACTGATGCATCAGTACCTCCTGTATAGAGGATGAGTGATGAGTGGTCCTCTCGGCGCCGACGCTTCTCTGGTGCAGAATCCCTCGGCTCCCCGGAACTCTTGGTACCATGCATGGAAGGAGATCGATGACTGTGCTTCTTAGCCTTCACTCAACGCCCATCATCAAGACTCCTCGGTACCGAAGAGGAGGACATGGAATCCTCACACCTTCTCAGGGCTGGGTCCAACGAAGGTCGGTCCTGGGGGGTCTGCATAGCAGTAGGCCTTGAGACAGGTGGAGACCCACTCGATGCCTCACTGCTCCCAGCACGATGTGCTCGTTCGGCAGCCAATACCTGCGCTCTCAAAAGTCGATGCTTCCCTCGACGTCGACACCGCTGACCTCGGTACCGAAGTCGATGCTGACGTCAAAGGACCGGACCGATCCGCAAAACGTTTTTCCCGTTGAGCCTCCCGAGACACTTGGGTCCGTTTTTTCATTAAAGGACACAGATTACAAGCAGCTGGTAGATGATCGGGCCCAAGGCACTGGAGACACCATGTGTGGGGGTCGGTACCTGAGATGGTCCGGTTGCACTGAGTACAACGCTTGAAGCCACTGGGTGTCCTCGATGACATGGACGGGAAAACGGCGGCTGCGAAATTAAATGACTCGATTTTGACAAAGAAGAAAGGTACAAAAAGGGAATACAAAGCCCGACCGCGTGGCCTAAAAGAGGGCCGCAACAAAAAGAAAGAAAACTTAAACTCAGTGACTAAAAACTAAGGAAATAAAGGTAAATACAAAAATACTCAAAAGAAAAAATAATATTTTTGAAAAGAAATTGAAAAAGAGAAAGCAGTCTCGTCAAAAATCTCCTAGGCCAAAGGTAGCAGCGAAGAAAAAACTGCGTGTCACCTCAGTCGTGGAAAAAACTAAACTGAGCGAGTCACGCTCATGACGCAGGTGGGAAGCCATTCACGCATGCGCGGTACGCTCTGCCCGCACGACGGAGCGTTCTTCAGAGACTTTTTGATTTTTGCTTGGAAAAATTTTCCCTGTCTCCTGGGCCACCGCGGACGTCAACCCAATCGTGAGAACAAGCAGCCTGCTTGTCCCCGGAGAAACTTTGGTACATATATGTGGTAAGTGTGGCCATACAGAAGGCCACCTGTTCCTTCCAAACTGCATGGCTGTATGGTAAGGGGGGGAGGCTGGGTGGGCATTTCTGTTGAGGAACACAAATGCCCATCCTGCCTCTCCCCCCTTACCACAGAGCCCCACAGCACAGAATTGTGTAAATAATAGGTATGTTGTCACACACTAGTGATGTGCCAAGTAGAAACTTGGAGATAACCATAGGTAGCGCATAGACAATGTTTGCTCTTTGATCACGAGACACCCTTACCCACAACCAAACCACATTGGTGAGGGCCAGGAAGGAGTTACAAACAGCTGGGTCATCTTTTCACATTGAAGGTATCAGCAATGGTATATAGTGCTGAGGAGAAAAGGGAAAACAAGGGTAAAAGCATTAGATGGATGTTTACTTCATCACAATTGTAATATAATACATCAGGTACAGAAGGGCACAGGCTAGGGGAATTATATAGGCACCAGGCTGTAGCCACCTGCTGGTAATTTAGAATAGGAACTGTAACCAGAACCCCTCTCCCTCACCATGACTTAAGGGCTCAAGGCCGTGGTAGGCACGCACCTGTGGCCACCTTGAAAATAGTTTGCAGGATAGAGTTTAGAAATGTTGGAGGATTGTAGGATTGTGTTGAATAATGTGGAAAAGACATTCAGTGCATATATGCTTCCCCCCCTCCTCACCCCCAACAACCTTCAGAATGGGTGGGCACTTCATAAAAGGGGTCTGGGGTTCACCACATAAAGAAGGACGGAACCTACCAAGGAGCGGTACAGCAGCTCCAACGGCTGGACCACAGTATCGAGGGCCTACGGCATGACCTGAAAGCACACAGTGCAGCCCTGATGCAGCAACAAGTGGCATCTCCTTCCACCACTGCACAGCAACCACCAGCAAACCTGGTAAAAATAGAGGTAAGATTTGAATGCAGAGAACATACAGAGAATAGGGAGCCCTTGACCATGAGGGATGCACGTATCCATTCTCAGGGCCCCCTCCCCCACCCCCCAGGCAGCCACAACTGAGTGTGTCCAATAGAGAACAAGACATCTGTACAATGAATTGGGTAGAAACAATCATGGCTCTCAGAGTGCAGTGTATTACTTGACCAGCTGTCCTGCAAGATGCAAGAAGTGTTTGTTTAGCACCTACATAGCAGAAAGGGAAGAGGTGGCTGAGAGGTATGAGCTTACCTTGAACTTGTGGTACAAGATTCTTTGCATCGTATTGGTACAATGGCACCAAAGCAACCACCCACCAGCAAGGGTAATTTCAGCGACCCTGAAATTGAACTGCTGGTTCAGGAAATGCAGAGGAGGCACATGCATCTCTTTGCTCCCACGGGCCAGAGGCTGGCTGCTACAACGAAGCAGAGAGAAAGTGAGACAGTAAGGGACCGGCTCAACCGATCTTCCACTGTAGCAGGGATGTGGAAGACTGCAAATGGAAGTGGCGGTGATGTCAGGAGGAAGGCTGGCGCCAGTGGTGTGCTGGAGCGGGCTCTCATGGGCTTGCGAGAGCCGTTTGTTAAGTTTTTAAGAATTTTGGGAGCCGGTTGTTAAAGTAGGCCTCCCCATGGCTACCTTAACAACTGACTCCCAAAATGTGGGCTTGGGCCCCCTCCTGAATCCTCTTTTACTTTGCTGGCAGTGATGTTGGCCCCACTAGCCAAGTAAATAGACTGCTGCTGCTCCCTGCTCCTTGTTTCTGACTCTGAGCATCAGGCTGGGACTTTTCATGCAAGCACAAGAAGGTTCCATCATGCTGCTCAGAACCAGAAACAAGCAGCAGAGAATGGTGGCAGTCCATTTATTGGCTGGTGGGGCTCGGCAAAGGTATGCCTAGCGTGCCCGCACAAGGGAGGGGAGAGAGAGGCTTGTATTCCCCCCCCCCCCCCCCCCCAAATTTCAGGGCCGGCTATGCCTGGAGAGAGAGCCCGTTGTTAAAAATTTACCAGCACACCCCTGGCTGGCGCCAACCCTCCAGCAGATGTGACCTAAAAAAGAAACCCCCAAAAACAAACATGTGTACAAAAGCATACAGTGGCAAAAAAACAAGGTGAGTGCGACATGTGTGCAGTCAATGGCACCTATGACCAAGGGGAAGCGAGCTACGGCTTAGAAGTCAGCCATGTTGTTCTGCAGGGCCTAGGGGGTGGTGGGGAAGGTGATGTTCTCAGAGGTGTGGGTAAGGAAGGCATCAAGGAACTGGGTGAGGCAGTTAGAAATGGAAGCCTGGGTGAGACCCGTGTTCACAGATAGACTGGAAACTCCCAGTGGCCAGAAAAGATAGAGAAGCAGTGATCTTTAGGTGCACAGGGATGGGGTTGTTCCTATGGGTCCTGGGCTGCAGGAGGAATTTGAGCTGGTCACAAAGGTGTTGAATGGCAGCCCTATCAAAGCGGTACCTAGTGAGACACTGCAGGTCAGTGAGGTCTAGGAAACTGCTACGGGGCCTGAAAACTCTGGGGCATGAGTACCTCCTGAGGTGTCTCCCTTCTTCCTCCAACATGTAAGCCACCTGTGCATTTAGTGCCTCCATTTCTCCACACTAGAGGTGCAATGCAGTGCCATCAGTGCTCACCTCTCCCTACCAACTTGGTGAAACACAACAGCAACAAACAGAAGCTGACACTCACTCTCCCACCACCGACAAACACCCACTACAAACTCTCCTGCCATACCCTCCAGCCACTCACTCTCCAAGCAGCAAACAACAGTCTTCACAAACATGCTGCAGCAGTACACAGGACAAAGAGACAAACAGAGACTACAAACAGGTAAGGGAATGAAATATGAACTTGGGGACAGTAAATGGAGAGGACTAGGGAGAGGGGATGGGGGAGATAGAAGAAGGAGTAGTGGTGTCTGGGTTTGGGGGCTAGGAGGGGTAGGGAAAGCTGGAAAGTTAAAACACAAATGAGGCAGGTGAGGGTGAAAACGTTCCAAGTATTGCACATAGACAAAGATAACAGGTACTCAACAAATTCTCAGCTTTCTCTCCAAAACAACACTCTCGCCACTCTCTAACTGCACAAAATCGCTAATGGGTTAAAGATGACTTCCCCCTTACTCTGATCACTTTTATTTCAGGTCTAACTAAGGATGCCCATGTTCCGACCCATGCAAAACCATTTCGCAAGCCGTTATACACTGGGGGGCACCCATCTCGTAACATTGCCCATAACACGCTCCCTGTGGGGATGACCATAGATGGGCATCCTCACTCTGAGGATGCCCTTACAGCCCGGTTTTGATTATTGGATTTGGGCAATCTTCTTTCACGGGGACACCCATGTGCCTTTTGTGTCGCTTTTTGGGCACCCTTTTCTTTCGAAAATGCCCCTGATAGATGAATATTAAATACTACTACTACTACTACTTAGCATTTCTATAGCGCTGATAAACTGAATGCCCTTGGTATAGGGTCTAAAGTGACTAACTGGGTTAGGAACTGGTTGAGTGGAAACTGAATGCGCTTGGTATAGGGTCTAAAGTGACTAATTGGGTTAGGAACTGGTTGAGTGGAAGGCAACAGAGGATAGTGATAAATGGAGCTCATTCTGAGGAAAAGAATGTTACCAATGGTGTGCCGCAAGGCTCGGTTCTTGGGCTGGTTCTTTAAACATTTTTGAAAGCAGTATTGTTGAAGGGCTGTTTGGTAATGTTTCCGTCTTTGTGGATGATACCAAAATCCTTAATAGGGCAGACACCCCTAATGGTAACATCAGGAAGGACTTAGTGAGCTAGAGGAATGTTCTCAAATTTGGCAGCTTAGATTTAATGCTAAAAAATGCAGAGTCATGCATTTTGGATGCAAAAATCCAAGGGAATGGTACAGTTTAGGGGGTGATGAACTTTTGTACACAAGAGGAGGACTTGGGTGTGATCATATGTGATGATCTTAAGGTGGCCAACAGGTAGAAAAATGTAATGGTGAAAGCTAGAAGGATACTTGGATGCATAAGGAGAGGAATAGTCACTAAGAAAAGGGAGGTGATGATGCCTCTGGTGAGATCTAATTAAGAATATTGTGTACAGTTCTGGAGACTGCATCTTCAAAAAGATATAAACAGGATGGAGTCCATCCAGAAGGCAGCTACTAAAATGGTTATTTGTCATCATAAAGTTTAAAGGGACAGACTTAAAAATCTCAATTTGTGTACTTTGGAAGAAAGACGGGAGAAGGGAGATATGATAGAGATATTTAAATACCTATGCAGCATAAATGCACAGGAGGAGAGTCTATTTCAATTGAAAGGAAGCTCTGGAACAAGGGGGCATAGGATGAAGGTGAAAGGGAATAGACTCAGAAGTAACCAGAGGAAATACTTCTTCATGGAAAGGGTGATGAATTTGTGGAACGGCCTCCTGGTGGAAGTGGTGGAGACGAAAACAGTCTTTGAATTCAAGAGAGCTTGGGACAAATACATAGGATTGCTAAGGAAGTGATAAGGAAATAGATGACATGGATGGGCAGACTGGATAGGCCATATGGTCTTTATCTTCTTACATTTTTCTGTTTCTATATAGTGGAATTGTTATGATTGTGGTCATAACCCCTCTCAAACTTACCTTTTTCCTGGTGGTCAGCTTAGCTGGCTTCTGTTTCTGTTGTCTGTCCTTTCTGAGCTAGCTCTCTCTCTCTATGCTGGCAGCTTCCAGCAGCATGACTCTAATTGTTTCACTTTACTGCAGCTGTGGGTGTTGCCTGAGTTGCTCTGCTCCCTTTTTGGGTGTACTGGCTTCAAGTGCTTCACGGTGCTGCATTGGTGTGGGTTGGGCCTCTCTGGGTTTCAGTGTGCTCTCTGTGTTTCAGTGTGCTGCCTGGGTCTAGGGAGTGTGACATCATCAGGGAGAGCCTTGATAAGGAAGTGGTGTTCTTTCCTTCAGAGCCTTTGCAACGGTTGTGTTTGCTTTAGGTAGGGTGGTGCAGTGTGCACTTCTGACTTTGTGTCTAGTTTCCCTGCTTGCTTTTGCTAAGGTCCAGGTTAGTGTTAGTGCAGTGTGCACTGGTGTCTGTGTGTTTAGCTTTCCTGCTTTTCACTTGTGGTTCCCCTGCTTTTCCCTCTTGGTTTAGGAAGCACCTTGTTAGTTTTGTATCTAGCTTGCTAGAGTAGTGCTTAGGAAGCACCTTGTTAGTTTTGTATCTAGCTTGCTAGAGTAGTGCTTAGGAAGCACCTTGATAGTTTTGTGTCTAGCTTGCTAGGGTAGTGCTTAGGAAGCACCTTGTTAGTTTTGTTATCTAGCTTGCTAGAGTAGTGCTTAGGAAGCCCCTTGATAGTTTGTGTCTAGCTTGCTAGAGTAGGGCTTAGGAAGCACCTTGTTAGTTTTGTGTCTAGCTTGCTAGGGTAGTGCTTAGGAAGCACCTTGTTAGTTTTGTATCTAGCTTGCTAGAGTAGTGCTTAGGAAGCTTGTTAGTTTTGTGTTTAGCTTGTTAGTATAGGGCTTAGGAAGTCCTTTTGTTAGTGTAGGCCTAGGAGTGCCCTGGTTAGTCTAGTTCCTTGGAGCACTGCTGTCTCCTCTGTTTCCAGTCCTGGTCTCTGGGTCATCCGGTATCCGGTAAGTCCTGCCGGCCACTCGAACCCAAGGGCTCAACCCTTGGGGGGGTAGTGGCCAAGTGCAGGTGAAGCTGTATGGACCAGTCCAGTGTGCTTCAGTCCAGTGTGTTCCGGTCCGGTGTGTGTTCCAGTCCTGTGTCCTCCAGTCCGGGGGATTGCAGTCCCGTGTTCCAGTCCTGTGTCCTCCAGTCCGGGGGATTCCAGTCCGTGTGTTTCCGGATCGCTGGGCGGTGCCTGCAGTCCCTGCCGGTGCCGGTGTGTTTGCCCAGCGTTGATTGGTGGGTTTTGCCTGCTGCTGTCACTCCTCGTCAGCAGCCCAAGGGCTCACGTTTGCTCCAGAGCCCGGCCCCGCGGGCTCTGAACCTGAGAACCTGACAGGAATTAGAAAAGGTACAGAGGAGCGACAAAAATGATAAAAGGGATGGGTCAACTTCCCTATTAGAAAAGGTTAAAGCGGCTATGGCTCTTCAGCTTGGAGAAGAGATAGCTGAAGGGAGACATGTTAGGGGTCTATAAAATACTGAGTACAGAGGAATGGGTAGATGTGAATAGCTTGTTTACTCGTTCCAAAAATACTAGGACTAGGGGGCATGCAATGAAGCTACTAAGTAGTACATTTTTTAAAAAATGGCAAAAATATTTCTTCACTCAGTTTATAAAACTCTGGAATGTGGTAAAAGCAGTAATCTTAGCAGGGTTTAAAAAGGATGGGCAAACTGGATAGGCCATATGGTCTTTATCTGCCTATATTTTTCTATATTTCTATATCATTGTATGTCTGTGATTATGCTAGTGCTATGTATCTGTGTGCTAGTATATAGGTGCTCTTTGTATGTGCTCTTGTGTGCAGGTGGATGTGTGTAGGCTGGTGTGATAGTGTTGGGTGTCTGTGTTACTCAGTGCTGGGTGTTGTAGCAATAGGTGGGAGGGGGTACAATGCTGTAGATGGTGAATCGCTTGTTTTTGTAGTGGTGGTGGGATACAGTAGGCATGAATCACCTTGGCGAATAGATGATGGATGCCTTTCTAAATGATTTTGATAGAGAGGAATAGGAAATGAGGGTAATCAGGAGCCAACCCCTACCAAAGAATATACAGGGCAAGGATCCAGCTTCTGGACCTTACTGGTGATGTGCCTCTCTGGGTTCAGGTTTGACAGATATGCCATCCATCATCTATGTCATGAGCAAGTACCACTCCTTCAGTCCCAGATATGCAGGGGCAACCCTGTGCCAATTCCCCGCAAGGTTACAGCTACCATTGCCTTTCTTGCCACAAGCACCTTTCATTCAGTTTTGGATGTCACAGCAGGCCTTAGCCAGCCATCTGTATCACACTGTATCTCTTAGCTCCTAGCAGCCTTCCTTTCTCACAGCTCAGAATGCACTGCATTTTCAAGCACACTGCAGCAAATCCAAACCAGTATAACAGAGTTTTACAACACAGACAGCTTCCCCTTGACTCATTGATTGCATCCACTTAGACCACCAAGGAGGAAGAAGGCCACCTATAGAAACCATAAGTCCTTTCATTCACTCAACATGCAAGTAGTGTTATGTTATGTTACATGTAATAGAAACCCGGCACCACTCTCGGACGGAGCTCTGGCGGGGACACCATCCTACAAAAGATGGGTTTCCTCTGTCAGCAGGGTGACAATGCCTTCCATAGATACCTCCGCAACAACCATACTCTTCACTTCCACCAGGCTGGGGGGGTGGAAGGCAGACTAAGCCCAAATCTCCTAGTGCACCTCCACCATGAGGTCTAGCAGACACTCTGACTTACCTCTCGATAGAATGGGCTGTGTTGGTATTACCATGCAACAGCCGCTAGCATGGTTTTGTAAAAAAAAAGGGGGGGGGGGGGGCAAGTAAGGTATGTTAAGCAAATAAGGAAGACAATTATCCAAACTACAAAAAGATTTAGCATATTTTGAAAATAATCTCATTGTATCAGAGACTTCAATTTTCTTAAATTGGTTTGACATCCTATCAGTTGGAATGCCCAGTTCTAAAATGTTCTCATTGTAAAGGGGGGGGGGGGGGGGGGTGGTCCGCTTCCTCCTCTTGGGTAGAGCCAGCAAGCCTGCGGGGCTCCCAGGGTTCCAGGACAGAATGCTGCTGATACTGGGACTCAGGGCCAAAGTATTTTATTATCAAGGCAATTTCATACCAAACATCATAATATATTCTTCCAAACAAAAAGGTACAGCCCTCTTAATATAGTCTTCAAAAGAAAAAGGTACAGTCCTCATAGATAATCTTCAAAGAAAAAAAAAGTACAGTCCAGGTCCAAAATCCCTCAGCAAAACACTCAGCTCCTCAAGGACCTCAGGTCTTCTATTAGGGCATTAGCTTTCCCTTCCCCCTCCTTCAGAAGGGTTTTGTAAGAGTTCAGCACACATCCAATATAGCACAACAGTTCAGAACAAATCTTCATGGACAGTCTTTGCACATCAAACCAATACCACAAATCACCTGCCTTTTCACAGCACAGAGGGAACTCTGTAAGGAGCAGGGTTGGCAGTTTCTCCCACCTCTCAAGCACCACGCCGTGGTGTGGCCTCCTCCACTGCCTTCAAGTGCTGGGCAGGGCAACCTTTGAATTCTCCCACTCCATGGAGGTAGCTGGCTCCTCTCCCTTAGGCAGCTCTAGTGACAAGCTACTTCCTTCCTCCACATACTCCATGGAATCTTTCTCTCCATTCATCTCCCCTCTCTCCTGGTGACTGAGAGCCTCCAGGAAATCTGCTCTCCCCTTCTCACAGCTGGGGGGAATTATATACTGATGGTGAAGCCAGGGAAACTGAGCTTCATCCTTCCCTCTCCCTCTAGTGGGGAAGGGAGTAACAGGGTCACCCTGCCTCAAGCCATTGCTCCCTCTGCTGGGGCTGGGAATCCATTCCATTTTTTAGGACTACCGCTTCTCTCATTCTTGCAAGGACTTCTGGGAACCCGTAGTTCGGGCTCAACTGCTTCACTGGGAATCTCTGGGCTTGCCTTGTCACATCAGCTAAAACCCAGGAGGAGCTGGGAAGCAGCTGATTTCTGATAGTCAAAATTTACTTTCAAAGTATGCAGCCAGATCTGAAGCTGATTTGGGAAAGAAAATCCCTATTGTTCACAACATCATTCAGATTGGTTAGAGATCTTCTAAAAGTGAACAGAGTTTTTTTTTTAGTATCAGGTCACTCAGTTCCTACCAATTTAGAGTAGAACCCTCGTTTCTTAACTGTCAGGAGTTTGTTTAGAATTATGAATTTGCTCACTTCATCTTGTTTTTCTTACAGAAAGATTTCTCCTTCACTCTCTCTCTCTAACTTTCTACAATTATGTTTTAAATTTGCAAGTTCCAGTTGCAAGTTATTTTCTTTGATAATTAGTTTGGTTTTTAACTGGGGATAGTTTATCTAAAATTACAATTCCCAATCATCTACATTTTGAATTACTGTTTAACGGAACGGAACTCAACTTCTTACCAAAGTTGAGGGGACTTAATTTTATCCCTCTATTGTCAAATATTGACAACCTTGGGTAATTTGTTTCGATTTCTCTTCCCATAATAAAGAAAAATTGAGAAGAAAATGGTCAGATCATGGAACTCTAACAAAGTCCTGAAAAAGTCAAATGTAAGAACATTTGAAAAAGAATTAGAAACTGCTAATATATCCAATTGGTGACCCTTGTCATGTGTAGCAGAAAAACCTTCAAAGGAAGTAAAAAATCCAGTATCTGGGAATCAGAGTGATTTTCCAGGTGCAAATTAACATCTCCTGCTAACAATGTGAAATCTTATCTCATTGCATACTTCACTACAAATTTTAAAAAGTCATGACATCAACAGGCTGTGACCCTGAAACAGTCTGTGGACCGCCCAATCAGCTCTGATGTTGAGGGAACTGCCAGCAGTGTAGAACAAGGCAAGGAAGCAGTGCATAGCTCTAAAACAAATGGGTAAGACAGTCCACAGCACACAAACTCTGGCATCTTACCAGGAAGAAATAATGTGTAACGTACATGGGGAAAGAATAGATGTGTATACTCACTTCCCAGGATCAACAACACTCTAGAATATATGACAGATTTGAGGGTGGACAGATCTGCAGAACTGGCTACTGGGTGAGCATAAAATGGCAGTTACCCTGGCTTGACATGGAAATGTCAGTAGAAGAGGCAAGGGCCCTATAATGTGTAATATGCAGCAGTGCATGGCGTGTGGTGACATATGAAACAATAGTTGTATAGTAGTTCTGAAAGTATGTGAGCAAGAGTTAAGAATGATCCAGGGTGGATGGGTGGTTAGAGACGGTGAACTGTGACCAAAATGGGGTAATGTGTGTACAGTCAAAAGCCTATATAACTATGACACAGAGCCTCAGTTGTTGTAAGTGTAGTCCGGGAGATGTTGCCATGGAGTTATGCCGGTGAAACCCCACCTGTGGGTGGGTTTATTGTAGAAGGATGGAGTATAATGGAATATTTTAAAGATTTATTAGGTTTCAATAGTTTTTTAGTGATAACAAATGCAAGTGTACAAAGGCGGTTCTTGTGAGAATCATCTTACATATCATTTCCATTGTCATCAACTTTTATACAGTTATGTGTCCCTTTCCCTTTCCCTCCTTCCCACCCATCCTCCCTCTCCCCCCCCTTCCCCCTTTACAGATGTTATTAATAACTAAATTCTAACGAGATAGAGATTAGGAAATAAACAATTGTCTCTTGCTGATGGTTGTAGCGTATTCCAAAATTTACTCCAGGTCTGCAGCAATCTTTTCCCTTCTGCTGAATCTAGGTCTCGGACTGCACATCGCTCTAGTCCTTGATAGATCTATCATAAATACTCTCCATTGGGTGACATTAGGGTCCGTTTGTTCCAGCCAGCCATGTAATATCACTTTTTTTCCAATCTGTACTGCACGTTGTAAAAATCTTCTGTACCCCGGCAATGACGGCTTGGCATATCTATATACATCAAATAGCATCAGTGGCTGCAATTCTGTCTTTCTGTGCCAGTATGACCAGACCTTCCCAAGCACCTGCTTCCAAATCTTGTACTCTAGAGCAAGTCCAAAACATATGTCCCAGAGTCGCCTGAGGGGAGGCACAGCGTGGGCATTGTCCTGTTGCACCAAAACCCGCCTGGTTGGCTCTGTGCGGTGATACATGCAAACGAAGTGCAAACTTATACTGTGATTCCCAGTATCTTGTGAATGGGGAATTTTGCAATATAGCGCAGCAAGTAGTTTGTAGTACATTCTCTGACACTTCTACTCCGAGATCCGCCGACCAGTCTTGGGCCCGTTTTTTATAGTCTATGTCTTCTGTAGTGTCTAATAGATGTCTGTGATGGTATTTTAACGGGACTTCATTCTGAGACCCCAAAGTCAGTGCAGTGTTCAACGTATCTTGTACATCTTCGCTTAGGTTAATCCATCCTAATGATACAGCATAGTGTTTCACTTGCATAAGCGAACAGGTCTGCAGCTGGTACGAATATTCCCTTTGTATGTCTGCAAATGTCCGTAATTGTCCTTCTTCATTTATTAGTTGATATAAGAAATGAACTCCTTTCTGCCTCCATCGAGCAAACACTCCTGAGGTGGTGCCCACTGGAAAGTCAGGGTTATGGTGCAAGGGTAGAAAGGGTGTTGACTCGCTGAGAACCCATGGCGTTTGCATAACCATCTCCATGTTGCTCTGGCAGATGTCACAAAGGGGTTAGGTTGCGGTCTTAATATCTGGGCCGCGCTGATATTTATGCGAGTGCAGCAGCCAACCCAGATGTATCTTGGGGAATGCGGCTGACTCTATCAAAGTTGCTGAAAACTCCTGGCCCCCCACCAGCCAATCTCTTATATGCCTCATTGAGCTTGAAATAGTTTAGATACCTTATACTTAGTAGGCCCATTCCCCCATGCAACCTGGGCTTCTGCAGGACACTAATTGGGAGTCTAGGTCTCCGACCCTGCCAGAGAAACCGTGGATCGCCCTATTCAATGCCTTCTCCTCCCTTTGCTTCAAATACAGCGGGAGCATCTGAAAGGTGTATAGCCACCGGGGTGCCAACCATCATATTAAATAGAGCGATCCTTGCAGTCAGGGAAAGCGGCAACCTTCCCCACAACAATAATGTACGCCTGGTCTCAGTCAAAAGCGGCAGCACATTCTCCCCGTACAGCCGTGATAGGTCTTTGGGCACCACTACCCCTAGATATTCAATTGCCCCGGTGCCCATTTCAGGGGGAACTCTCCCCGCCAGCCAGCCGGATTTCCTCCTTTATCGGCATGGCCAAAGACTTTGTGTGATTTAGCTTAAATCCGGACAGGTTCTCCGTATTCCTGTATCACTCTGAGCAGATTTCCAGCGACTGTTGGGGTTCATCCAAGGAGAAGCATTAGGTCATCTGCGTATGCTAATAATTCTACCCTATGTCCTGAAATTTGCGCCCCTTTGATATCTTTAGAATTCCTGATACACACAGTAGAGGCTCTAGAGTGAGCACAAATAATAAGGGCGAGAGTGGGCAGCCTTGTCGGGTCCCCCGCTCTATTGCAAATTCCCTGGTCCTGACCCCATTAACCAGGATTGCAGCTGTCGGTTGTGTGTACAGAGCTTTAATTGCTTCTAGATACCATCCCTGAATTCCCACCCACCTCAACGTCTCGAACATGAACGGCCATCCGACTTCATCAAATGCCCGTTCTGCATCTAAACTGACTACCAATCTGTTAGTATCTGAGTCTCTTGCATGCATCAGTGCTGCTATTAGCTTTCGCACATTAAGCACCGATTTCCGTCCTCTGACAAACCCCACCTGGTCGTCATGTATGATTTGGGGCAAACTAGGGGCCAATCTGTCTGCCAATATCCTGGACATGATTTTAATATCCACGTTTATTAGGATATTGGTCTGAATGAGCCAGGTTGCAATAGATCTCTTCCTGGTTTCGGAATCAGACTTATCAATGCCGAATTCGCATGACGGGGAAAGGCCCCCTGCTGGGCCACCGTGTGATATAGCTCTAACAATGGACCCACCAATTGTGCTTTAAGCATTTTGTAAAATTCGCCAGTGACAGCCGTCAGGCCCCGGCGCCGAATGGAGGCGAAGCTTCGTGATGCTCTGCATGATCTCTTTTGCTGTTATTGTTTATTCAAAGCCTCTACCACGGCCGGTGACAATTTAAGCATGCCAGTGGTGTTCAGATATTCCAACAATCTGGCCTTTCCTTCTTTCTGCTCCCCCGCATCTTTATATAATGACGCAAAGTGCTCCCTTAACACTTCAGCCACCCCTTCCATTGTGTTTGTCACCCCTCCCGCTTTTGTATGTAATACTGGTATGAAATTTGTTTTCTGGCGGCTTTCACCACCTTAGCCAAATAGGCTCCAGGTCTATCTCCATATTTCGTAGTCTAAACTTTCGGTAAATCAGGGAACGAGTCATTCTCTCGTGTATAAGACTGTTCATGCCATCCTGGTCACCATTAGGTTATCATACCCGGCTGGCGTGGGAGCTGCTGTGTATGCCTTCTTTACCTCTTTTAACTTCCGCTCCAGTGCGATGACTTTCCGATTGATGCACCGATTGCGCTTGCAAACATAGCAATTACATCCCCCCTTAGCACTGCTTTTGCCGCGGACCAAAACAGGCCGGGGTCTTCTAGGTGTTGCTCATTATGCTTCAGGTATTCCCCCCATCTGTCTTGGATGTATTATTGAATTCAGGGGAGGAGTATAGGTATGCAGGAAATCTCCAGCCCGAGGATTGTTGAAAAAAGAACTGCGCCTCCAGGTCTACCCAAATCAGGGCATGGTCAGAGATTTCCTCCGGGCCTATACTAGCGTCCAGTACCTGTGGAAATAGTGTCTGAGATCCCACTATATAGTCTAGTCTGGACTGTGTACGATGCGCCCTTGAGGTGTGAGTGTATCTCTTTCCTCTTGATGGAGCAATCTCCATGGGTCTACTAGTCCTGCTAGTGTGCAAAAAGATTCCAGTATGGTCTCGCTCTCTGTTCCTCCTTGCATTCGTTCTCCTGATCTATCTGCCTGCATATCATATACCTGGTTCATGTCTCCTGCTATTAGCAACGGTAAGTGTGCGTATTGTTGACATCTGTTAAGCAAGTGTGTAAAAAATTTCTTACTTTTCACCAGGGGCGCATAAACCGCCACTAGGAGCACTTCTTTCCCTTGCAGGTTAATTTGAACTCCCAGGTATCTCCCTTCCCCATCTTTAAACCTCAATTGGTGGAACACGCTAGGGATTTGTTTAATCAAAATTGCCACTCCTCCTTTCCTTCAGCTGCCGGGGAGCAGAACACCTCCCCCACCCAATGCCGTTTTAATTTATCATGCTCCTCTTGTGATAATCTCGTTCTTGTAGACAGGCGATATGCGCGTCATGGCGTTTTAGGGCCGCTAGAATTTTCGTGCGCTTCACTGGGATGTAATGCCGCAACATTCCATGAGACCAGGGCTTACCGCTTTACTCTTTAATTTAGCCAGGATCTTCTGTGTGCGGTCCTACAATTATGTGATATATTAACCACCCCAGGGCGCCCAGCCTCACCCTTGGGAACTGCTGTTTCGCCACACCACCTTTACTGCTATTATGCTTCCCTCTAGTTATATCTCCGTGTCCCGGTCTGATGCGTTTTCCCCCTCTCTTCTCGCCTCTTGCACTTATGTTCATCTCCCTCCCTCTCCCTCCCCCCTGACATAGTTCCCTTCCCCCCCGCCCCTCCCATCACCTCCCAAACTGTAACAGTAGGAAACACTTCAATGCACAAGGCCCCCACACCCTTTCTTATTAAACAGCATGCTATACAACCCAACATTTTCAAATGTAACATCTCTTCATATATCTCAGGCAGTCAAACCTTACAATGATGTTCGATCTCCTGTGGGGCTTCTCTTTATTTCTCCTAAATCTTTTTCCAGACGTGAGACAAATTCTTTTGCAGCATTCACTGTTTCAAAAACTTCCAGCTGTTATCCTGTCTGATCTTTAATAGAGCTGGGTATAGAAGCATGAACTGATTTTAAGATCAGCCAGTCTCTTGCAGATAGGTGTATACTGTCTCCGTCTGTCCTGCAGGTGGGCAGAATAATCCTGGAATATTCGTATGAGGTGCCCATCATACTTTACTTCATCTCTCTTAAGCCGATATCCCCGCAGTATTTCTGATTTATGTATGTAATTGTGGACTTTCAAAATCACTACACGAGGCGCCTGCCCCGCCATCTTTGCTTCGCCCCACGCGGTGTGCTCTTTCCAGGCATAGTTTTCCCGCTGAATCTGACAAGGCGAATTCGGAGGCCAACCAGCGTTCTAGTGTTGTTGCCAGCACTCTGTCTCCGATAGTTTCAGGTAGGCCAACGATCCGCAATTGGACCGTCTCTGACCTGTTCTCCAGGTCATCCAGTTTTGCTGATAAAGAATCTACCGTTCCGGTAAGTTTTTTCACTTCCGCTTGAAGTGGTGTAGTAGTATCTTCGAAGTCTGATACCCTCCGTTCCAGCTCTCCAGTCCGCTCTGTAATAGCGGTGAGTCGGGCTTCGAAGGACTCAAATTGGCTAGATAGTTTTATCTATTTTTGGCTCCAGCGTCGTTGCTATTACCTCTGTAAGTTGCGCCAATTGTTCCGCCGAGAACGTCGGCCCAGCTCGTGATGGCGATTCTCTCCCGCCACCTCTAGCGCCTTCGCCTTTTCTTTATCTTTCTTCGCCCCTCTACTTGCCATTCCTTTAACTGGCGCTTCCAAAAATTTGTCCATGTATAATCAGATGGCCTGCTCTGCCTGAGAGGTATTATTTTTTATCGTTGTTGGGTTTTTTGAGTTTAAGCGCGTCTGGGCCTCGGAGAGAGCAAAAAACACGGTCTCACTCTCTCATCGCACCACGTGATCCCCCCATTTTAAGATTTTAAAGATTGTTTTTCACCTGTGCTCTAACCAACAGCCTACTTTAAAGTTCCTGTTTTCTGACTGAAAACTAATTTTTCTTGCAAGACAAGATGAAGTCATGTCTCTGATTTATTTTGTGTGAAAGGGAAGTGGAGCATGTTTAAGGTTCAGAGATAAGCTATCTGGCCAGTGGCTTGTTTACTTGAAACCAAGAACCATGTGACTACATTCTCTTGCACATCTTTGTAATTTTCCATGGCTCTGAAAAAAACCTAATAAAAAGGGGAGCTTTGAACAGTAAGTCAGAAGCTCATCTATGGGTGGACACACTGCATAGAAGGACCTTTTCCTGTCCGAGACTCCGGTTTCACTAAAAAAAGGGGCTTCTCTCAGCTGATGTAAAAAGCCTGGATGATGTATTGATCAGTGATGTATGTATATTATCTTTCTTTATTCTCCTGGTCAAGAAACTCCTAGCTTACATAAGTACATAAGCACTGCCACGCTGGGAAAAGACCAAAGGTCCATCAAGCCCAGCACTCCGTCTCCAACACTGGCCAATCCAGGCCCCAAGAACCTGGCAAAACCCCAAAATTAATATGATCAATGGACTTTTCCTTCAGGAATCTGTCCAGACCCCCTTTAAACTCAGCAAGGCCAGCTGCCATCACTACCTTCTCCAGAATAAGTTCCAGAGTCTAACCACGCGCTAAGTAAAGAAAATCTTTCTCCAATTTGTTTTAAACCTACCACATTCTAATTTCATCATGTGTCCCCTGGTTATATTATTGTTAGAAAGCGTAAACAAACGCTTCACATCTGTCTGCTCTACCCCACTCATTATTTTGTAGACCTCTATCATATCACCCCTCAGCTGCCTTTTCTCCAGGCTAAAGAGTCCTAGCCTTCTTAACCTCTCCTCATAAGGTAGTTGTCCCATCCCTTTTATCATTTTCGTCGCCCTTCTCTGCACCTTCTCCAATTCCTTAATATCTTTTTTGAGATAAGGCGACCAGAACTGAACACAATACTCCAGGTGCAGTCGCACCATGGAGCGATAAAACGGGCATTATAACATCCTCATGCTTGTTTTCCATCCCTTTTCTAATAATACTCAACATTCTGTTCGCCTTCTTAGCCACCGCAGCACATTGAGCGGAAGATTTCAACGTCCTATCCACGATGATTCCCAGATCCCTTTCTCGGTCCGTAACTCCTAAAGCGGAACCTTGCATGACATAGATGTAATTTGGGTTCCTCCTTCTCACGTGCATCACTTTGCACTTGTCAACGTTGAACTTCATCTGCCATTGGACGCCCAATCCCCCAGTCTCACGAGGTCCTCTTGTAATCTTTCACACTCCTCCCGCGACGAGACGACCTTGGATAACTTTGTGTCATCTGCAAATTTAATTACCTCACTAGTTACTCCCATCTCAAGGTCTTTATAAATATGTTAAAAAGCAGCGGTCCCAGCACAGACCCCTGAGGGACCCCACTAACTACCCTTCTCCATCGAGAATAATGACCATTCAACCCTACTCTCTGCTTCCTATCTTTTAACCAGTTCTTAATCCAAAATAATACACTGCCTCCGATCCCATGACTCTCCAGTTTCCTTTGGAGTCTTTCATGAGGCACTTTGTCAAATGCCTTCTGAAATCTAGATATACAATATCGACCGGCTCCCCTTTGTCCACATGTTTGTTCACTCCCTCGAAAAAATGCAGTAGATTTTTGCGGCAAGACTTCCCTTCACTAAATCCGTGCTGACTTTGTCTCAGTAGCCCATGCTTTGTATGTGCTCTGTAATTTTATTCCTAATAATAGCCTCCACCATTTTCCTGGCACCGACGTCAGACTCACCAGTCTATAATTTCCCGGATCTCCTCTGGAACCCTTTTTAAAAATCGGCGTTACATTGCCACCCTCCAATCTTCCGGTACCACACCTGATTTAGGGATAAATTGCATAGTACTAACAGTAGCTCCACAAGTTCATTTTTCAGCTCTATTAATACTCTGAGATGAATACCATCCAGTCCCAGGATTTACTACTTTTTTAGTTTGCAGAACTGCCCCATTACATCCTCCAAGTTAATAGAGAAATGATAAGGAAGCCTGGATGTAGTAATTAATGACCAGTGATGTAATGATTTTTGCTTTTCCTGGTCAGGAGACTCCTTGCTTTGTTTGAATGTAGTAATTAATGACCAGTGATGCAATGATTGTTTCTTTTTAACTATAGATAGGTATATTTCTTTATTAGGTATATAGCTTAATCATTGTGGGCTTAATCATTGTGTATATATCTTAATCATTGTGTATTTCAAACAATAATGACTTATACACTCTCCACTTTGAGGTGAATCCATCTGAATCCATCTCTAATAAAAAGTTTCATTTACCCAATACGAATCCAAAAGAATCTGTAGTAATTTATTCTCTGAGTAGTCTGTAGTGATAAAGTAAGGTGGCCGTACTTTTAGAGCAATACAAGGAGAGAGAAGAAATCCTGGTAAAGTGCTTGAAAACACAAACAGGCATATTTTTTCTGAGTTCATAATGGTCAGTTTGCTTGCCATAACAGAGCTGCACAGGAATGTGGCTGTTTGAACATTGTTACATTTGCAGGGAAGGGATGGTTCCACAACTCTGCCTACATGTAAATGAGGACAGATAGGCAGCATGTTGGGAGCTCTTTTAACACATTATGAGTGGATTAATTCGCTGAAGGGAATAAAGCTTGTGGGATGCACACACACTGAATGGAGAAAGCTGGATCAGAATAAGGAAATTAAAAAACCTGCGCCCCACGAGTTTAGGGGAGGGGGAGACTGGTGGCATGCTTGGGAATTAACTGTAAGGTTTGGTTCTGTATATACCTTTGGTGAATGTCTTTGTTTCTTGGATAAGATAGGAAACAGCTTCTAGTGGAGAACCCTGGTGTTATGATTGGGGTCAGAACCCCTCTCAAACTTACCTCTTTCCTGGGGGTCAGCTTCTTAGCTGGCTTCTGTTTCTTTTGTCTGTCCTTTCTGAGCTGGCTCTGTCTCTCTGTGCTGGCAGCTTCCAGCAGCATGGCTCTAATTGTTTCACTATACTGCACCTGTGTGTGTTGCCTGAGTTGCTCTACCTCTCTTTGGGTGTACTGGCTTCAAGTGCTTCACGGTGTTGCATTGTGTGGGTTGGGCCTCTCTGGGTCAGTGTGCTTTTGCCTAGGTCTAGGGAGAGTGACAATCATCAGGGAGGGCCTTGATAAGGAAGTGGTGTTGTTTCCTTCAGAGCCTTTGCAACAGTTGTGTTGCTTTAGGTAGGGTGGTGCAGTGTGCACTTCTGACTTTGTGTCTAGTTTCCCTGCTTGCTTTTGCTAAGGGCCAGGTTAGTGTTAGTGCAGTGTGCACTGGTGACTGTGTGTTTAGCTTTCCTGCTTTTCCTTATGGTTCCCCTGCTTTTCCCTCTTGGTTTTGGAAGCATTGCTGCGTGTAGGGCTTTGGAAGCTCTGTTGCTGTTAGAAGTACTTCAGGGTTTGGTGTTGTTAGGAACACTGCAGAGTTTTGCTGTTAGAAGCACTTCTGGTGTTTGTGCTATTGGGAGCATTGCAGTCTTTGCTGTTGGTGTTTGGTGATTTAGAATCACTTTTGGCTTATGTGTTAGCTTCTCTGCTTTTCCTTGTGGCTCCCCTGTCTTCCCTTTAAATGCTAGGAGCTCTTCTGGTTGCTTGCCAGAGTAGTGCTTAGGAAGCTCCTTGTTAGTTTTGTATCTAGCTTGCTAGAGCAGTGCTTAGGTAGCTTGTTAGTTTTGTGTTTAGCTTATTAGTGTAGAGCTCTGCTTGTAGCTTGGTGCTTAGTAGCACCTGTGTTAGCTTTGTTGTTTAGTTCCCTGCTCTGTTAGGTTAGGGCTTAGGAAGTCCCTTTCTTGAGCAGGGCTTAGGAGCTCCTGTTTAGTATAGGCTTAGGAAGTCCTTTTGTCAGTTTACTTGTTAGGAACACTCCTGCTGGTTTAGGGCTTGGGAGCACGTAGATCAGTTTAGGTTTAGGAGCACTTCTGTTTCCAGTCCTGGTCCCTGTGTCATCCAGTATCCAGTAGTCCTGCTCGGCTACTCGAGACCAGGAGCTCAACTCCTGGGGGGCTAGTAGCTAAGTGCAGGTGAAGCTGTGTGGACCAGTCCCGGTGTGCTCCAGTCTGGTGTTCCAGTCCTGTGTCCTCCAGTCCGTGGGATTCCAGTCCAGTGTTCCAGTCCGGGGGTTCCAGTCCTGTGTCCTCCAGTCCGGGGAATTCCAGTCCAGTGTTCCAGTCCAATGTGTTCCGGCTCGCTGGGCGGTGCCTGCAGTCCCATGCCGGTGTCGGTGTGCTTGCCCAGCATTGGTTGGTGGGTTTTGCCTGCTGCTGTCGCTCCTCGTCAGCAGCCCAAGGCTCACATTTGCTCCAGAGCCCGACCCCGCGGCTCTGAACCTGAGAACCTGACACTGGTACTGGTCATTACAGAACCTTAAGCCTGAACCCCAGCAGGGAGAAACCTCAGATCCTCCTCTTGATGAGAGGATCAGTGAGGAATATGGCCTCTGGGGTTCCATGGGCGCTAGGGGTTCAGCAAAGGAAGAAGGTCCCTGGATGTGGCCGTACTATGGAGCCCAGCAGGGGAGGACAACTGGTCCCTCAGAGCCCAGGGAAAGCTTTCAGGAAGCTGCAGCAGGGACAGGCATAGCCAGTTGGAAGTTCAGCACAGCAACATACCAGCCCAAGAAGTCTCCAGTGGAGGGGTGAGATCTGAAGGGGCTGAGATAGGTTGGACTTGCAAGGAAAGAGAGGAGGGACCTAGGCAACACAGTCCACCCCCAACACTGATTTAACTAAGAAGCTGGGAGGAGCTTACAGCTACTACTTTGGCAAGCAAGACTGAAAGGGTGTGAAAGGTATGAAAGACTATAAGTTACTGATCTAAAGATCTGAGATATAGACTAATTCCATTGGTTTAAGTGCACAAGTATGGGTTAAGTACCAAGACTGTTGAAACGTTGTCGGTGTTTCTTACAAAAAAAATCTTCATTTTTTAGTGCATAAGATGGTGTATATAGAAATCTATGTAAACAATTCAATAACACCTGTTTAATTATTAGCCAGAAGAACTACAATAAGTACATAAGTAATGCCACACAGGGAAAAAGCCCAAGGGTTCCATCAAGCCCAGCATCCTGTCCACGACAGCGGCCAATCCAGGCCAAGGGCACCTGGCAAGCTTCCCAAATGTACAAACATTCTATACATTTATTCCTGGAATTGTGGATTTTTCCAAGTCCGTTTAGTGCGGTTATGGACTTGTCCTTTAGGAAACCGTCCAACCCCTTTTTAAACTGCTGCCAAGCTAAACGCCTTCACCACTTTCTCCGGCAACGAATTCAGAGTTTAATTACACGTTGGGTGAAGAAAACTTTTCTCTGATTTGTTTTAAATTACTATACCGTAGTTTCATCGCATGCCCCTAGTCCTAGTATTTTTGGAAAGCGGTGAACAGGACGCTTCACATTCCACCTATTCCACACCATTCATTATTTTATATACCTTTATCATGTCTCCCCTCAGCTGTCTCTTCTCCAAGCTGAAAAAGCCTAGCCTCCTTAGTCTTTCTTCATAGGGAAGTCGTCCCATCCCCGCTATCATTTTAGTCGCCCTTCGCTGCACCCTTTTCCAATTCTGCTATATCTTTCTTGAGATGCGGCGACCAGAATTGAACACAATACTCAAGGTGCAGTCGCACTATGGAGCGATATAATGGCATTATAACGGCACCACAATCTTTTGGATTTTTCCTGGGGGATAGAGAAGAGAGTAATCCCACTTGCTAATTTTCCTCCCCAGGTGGAAGCACCAATTGCCAAGTGAGTAGGGGATTGACGGAGACTGCCCTAGGAAGGCTCCAGCTAGGTTGGGCCCCCGGATCCAGGAGTGCCCTGAAAGAGTGTGGTACACCTGTAAAAGAGTCAGTAATGTTGTTGCGAAAACTTTTAATTCAAAGCAAGGCATGACTCAACACGGGTCAGTGTTTTGGCCACCTGGCCTGCATCAGGAATCTATAAAACATAAAATATATACATACATATATATGGGCAATTCCAATTGAACCTTAAACAGAAAATACAAAATAAAACTTTAAAACAACAAGAATAGTGGAGTATATTTGTCAAGGATAAACCACAATTCTTATCATGTTTAACTGTATTTTGAGACAATAGAAGAGACAGTAATACTAAAACTAAAACATATAGCATTAAAATAAATAAAACACATAACTGTACAAAGTGAAATGCATCTATCATGAGATACAAAAACAAAGGGAGAAGAGTAATATCACAAGAAAGATTAAAACAAAGGATAGGAAAAAAACTAAGAAGTGTGCAAAGAAACTTGTGCTCAAGATCACACCCCGTAGGGAAGGTCAATAAAACCAGCACCACTAGCGTATGAGGAGATAGTCCCTCACTTGTGCTTCTGATGGTGACTTGGATTATTTTATTTATTTTTGGGGGGGGGGGTTGTCTACTGCTTGTATATTTATGATATCTACTACTATCCTGGTCCCTTAATTTGGTGCCATGGATTTCATGTAGTGAAGCTGCCTTTGTTATAGAGACCTACTACGATGTTTTTAACAAGCTTCCTTGGAAGTTTGAAAGTTATTTTGTGTTGGTTTGATGTTATATATTTAAACAAAATACAAGAAAAGTCTCTCTAACGTGTCCCAATGAGATATTTACCGAGTTAATATCAGAGTAAATAAAATCTCCCATTATTATTATATTGTCTATGTTCTTCTGTAAACATTTCATTTTCTGTTTCCTTGTCTTGGCAAGATGGACAGTAGCATACCCCCACAGCTATGCTCTTCCCTATCACAAATGAAATTCAATCCATAGGGATTCCACAGTGTATTTGTTTACTAAGGTACTTTTATCCTACTTGATTGTATGCCTTTGTTAATTTTTTAAAAATAAATAAAGTTTAAATACAGAGAGAGGGACTTGTGGCCTAGCATAATACATAAAGATGCTGTTTTGGACATGCAATAAAAAATAAAACTAAATAATAATAATGATAACGTAATAAATAAATAATAGAAATTATATATATATATATATATATATATATATATATATTAACCAGGTACCTCTAAGTGCAGCCAATGATAGAACAATCTCCTCCAGCCACAGGCTCCCAGTACAGTCAAGAAATAATGCCCACCATCAACTTCACTCTTAAGGACTTTATTCCATGCAGGTTTCTAGTAGACCTGATATACAGTTCCAACAGCAGCTACACCTTCAATCTTAAGCACATGTAAGCCACCTGAAGTGTATGGCAAATAGTCCCCTTTAAGCAGTAGGCTATCAGCACATATCAGGATTCAATACAGGCTCACAGTCAGCTCTAGTCTGGGCTCTTTATCCAGGGCACAGTAACAGTAGTTAAACGCCAAATAAAAGCCAGTTGATTCAGTTCATCATCACAGTTAAACCACAAAGCAACAGTTTCTACCTTCTACTCTCTTTACCTTCAGGAGGGGTTCCATACTTTAGGGATTTCTCATACCCCAAGGATTCCCTTTACATCGGCTTCACTGGTAGATTCATACTTTAGGGACCTCTATGACCCAAGGGTTTTCAGCCTGCAAATACTTTTGGGACTTTCTCACACCCAAGGGATTTCACCCTGCATCTGCTTCACTCTACCCTCTTCTCTCCTTCTGCTTCTCTCTTCTCTGGGACTCCTTCCTCCACACACCATACCAGCTGAGTTAAGCATTAGACTAATGATGAGCTCCTGCACACAGGGTTCCTATCTCTCTTTCCCCCTAGTGGCAGCCAATCTACACGTCGGTCAGCTTACACCCATGTCTTTCCCTATTGCGGCTAGGAGTCCAGTCCGGGTTCTTCATCTCACCCCCTGGCTCCTTGCCTGCAATGCCTTCTGGGACTTGTATTTCAGACTGAAACTGCCTTAACCCAACTATCCTGGATGTGACTCTATCACAATTTATATTATATATATCATTTTTGTTCCTCTCTTTTGCATGAGACTACTGAGGGATATGAGGACAGCTACTCACCAATCTTATGAAGCCCTATCCAGCATTCTTTGAAAAGCCACACAGAGTAAGACTATACGAGAGAGCACCCGGCAAGAACCACCAAGGCTGTATGGAAGGAGGACTTGAGCGAAGACCGCACTGCTAAGAGCAACACTGCAGGACATGGATGCCCTAATGAGTGAGCTGAGAAAGCAGATAGAGCAACATGGCATGGCTTCGGTGACGCAACAGTTACAAGCATGGCAGCAACATGAACTTGAACAGCCCGTGTGCTTCGGCTACTGAACTACAGGTACAACCAGTTGCGGCAGCTGCAGCAGCTGCACCTTTAAATAGTCTACAGGGAGGTAAGTCACCTCATACTAATGACACCGCACAAACACCTTCGCAAATCCCACAACCTAATCCTGATTTGTCTTTAGCAGAGGTAATCAGAAATACTATACTAATGTACGAGACAAGAGAAAGAGCAAATATTAATAGGGAGCAGAACCTAGTTTTTTTTGTTACATTTGTACCCCGCGCTTTCCACTCATGGCAGGCTCAATGCGGCTTACATGGGGCAATGGAGGGTTAAGTGACTTGCCCAGAGTCACAGGAGCTGCCTGTGCCTGAAGTGGGAATCGAACTCAGTTCCTCAGACCAAAGTCCACCACCCTAACCACTAGGCCACTTCTCCAAAGCAGTTAGTGAGGGGCCCCAACAAGTAGTGAAGGAGACAGGGCTACAGCATACTTTAGAAGTGCAGAATTATCACAGCCTCTACCTTTCAGCAAGGAAATCACAGCTGATCCAAAAGTTGATGTCTTATGTGATGTTACCACCCTATCCAGAGGGGTACCCCAAAAGTACAAAAGAAAAAATTTGACGAAAGGAATTCATTGATATCTTCTCCCTCCTTTTACCGGCGCAGGAGGATGATAATAAAGACATGAGGGAACAGATTATTTTACCTATTTGAAAGAAAGAGGAGAATATTTCAAGTCCATAACCAATTGGATATCTACATTTCACTTTCATGAGTGTTATAGTTGAAGAAAGAACCCGATATGAGCCCTTACCGCATTAGATATATGGATACAATAATTACAGCGCATATAAACGCTACGGAGGGTGGGCGTGGGCCCAACTATGATATGAAATCTAGAAAAAGTATGGCAGAAGATACATCCATTTCATGGAAGCACAGGTGGTAGATATAGGGCTGATGAGATGTTCTCACACAGACCATTTCAGCCAGACAGAGCCCTCATTACACACAGAAACATCAGCACACAAACAGTTTCAGAGAGAAAGAGTGTTTAATCAATTTACAGCAGGGGGATTCAAGCAATAGGGACGCAGATAGGGAAAAGATGTTGTAGACAATATAACACCGGCCAGTGTACCTGGTACCCATGTAAGTTTCGTCATGCCCGTTCCATGTGTGGAGCAAGCACCCAGCCACCCAGTGTATAGCCCCAAAAGATAGGTGAGCACAGACTTTCCAGCACGATGTAGCCCTGAGGACACTAGCACCATCTCCCATCAGGCTTGAGGCCATGATTCCATGGCTGAATCAGTACACGGATAAGGCAAGTGCAGCAGCAATTAAGATAGGTTTCTATTCGGGTTACCAAATACCTTATACAGGGCCGCAACAAGCAGTGTAGTTGGTCCATTTGAGGTTCCCCCACTGGATAACATGAAAATTTCTCCTATTGGTATAATACCCAAAAGGAACCAGTAAATTTCGCCTAATTCATAATCTATCCTATCCATCAGGCATTCAGTAAATGACTCACTGACAACAATTATGTTCTACAATATGCAATCCTTCGATCACGCCATCCAGTTAATAAAGAAGCAGGGGAATGGGCATAACTAACAAAAGCAGATATTGATTCGCATTCCGCCTCCTCCCAGTACATCCTGAACACATTTAGATTGCTAGTTTCAGATTGACCACTTATTTATTTCGGACAATGCATCCCTAGGGCTGTGCCATATCATGCACTTATTTGAGCAGTTTAGTACTTTCATGCACTGGGTATGGAGTAATTAACGACAGCTGGGGCGCTGGTCCACTACCTAGATGACTTTCTATTCATAGGCAAGATACACATGATTGCAAGACCATATTACAGACCTTTAACACAAGTAGCAGGTAACTTCAGTATCCCATTGGCAAAATGAGAAGTTAGTAGGGCCCTTTAGTGTACTGCCATTCTTAGGCATTGAGTTAGATACTAGCAACCAGCAATCCAGACTTCCACAAGAAAAAAATACTCAAGTTGCTCAAAGTAGTGGAGTTGATGCTACAATATAAAAAAGCCACACTAAACAATTCCAAGAACTGCTTGGCTTATTGTGGCTTGCCACGCGAGTCATCCCAATGGGGCGTATTTTTGCCAGGATACGCAAAGCCATAAAAGATGATTTAATGGTATGGAGAAAGTTTCTTGATGTTTTCAAAGAGTTGCGCTTCTGGCAAGACCCCCTGACACAAGCCGCATCACTTCAAGCTATTCAAGGATTTGGTATTATTTTCAAGGTGCATGGTGCGCGGTGCCTCAGTTATGGTTTGACAAAGGCACCGCTAGGGACATTACGTTCTTGGAATTGTTCCTTATCATGGCAACATTCCATATCTAGGGCCAGCAGATTGCGAACAAGGTACTGATATTTAACTCCGATAGTATGGCTGTAGTAGAGGCCATTAATAGGTTGTCAGCCAGTACCGTTCCTACCATTAACTTGTTTAGAGAAATTGTACTGCAATGTCTGTGTTATAATGTAGTAATCAAAACAAAACACATACCGAGCATAAAGAATACTATAGCAGATGCTCTTTCTAGTTTTAAGATCTCAGAGTTCAGATCCCTCACCCCTACAGCGGATGGCCTACTGACAGAAATACCGGACAGTGTCTGGCTATTTGGCCCGCTGAAGTTACATTCCTTGTTGGATACCACGAGGAGAAGATACACCCATGTATTCTTGTCTTTCATACAGAGTGTTGAGGAACAGGGCAGAGGAGACATTTTCAATATACACATTATTTCATAATACAGTCCAGAGCCAAAGAATGCAGCAAACACTTTGTAGCTGCCATGTTAGCTAGCATTGGTTTCTTTGCCAAAGCATTAGGCAGAGACAACCCAGTAAAGAAATTCATAATTAGCAGAATCATGAGAGGCTGGGACAGGGATAATGGATCAACTCGAAATAAGAGACAGCCCATTACTCATGAGTGTTTACTTCATCTCTGGGAAATGCTAGGGAATGTATGCTTCAATGAGAACAAAGTTTGCCTGTTTAAGTGTGCCTTATTTATTTATTAATTATATTTATTAGGATTTATTTACCGCCTTTTTGAAAGAATTCACCCAAGGCGGTATACAGTAAGAATAGATCAAACATGAGCCCTGAAGAGCACAGGTACAAATCAAAGTAGGGTATACACAAAAAGTAGCACATATGAGTTATCTTGTTGGGCAGACTGGATAGACCGTGCAGGTCTTTTTCTGCCGTCATCTACTATGTTACTATGTTACTATGTTATGGAACCCACTCATTCCGAATTGGGGCAGCCACATCAGCAGCAGCACGTGGCCTACCCTCGGAACAAATTATGGCTTTAGGCAGATGGAGATATGACACATACAAGCGCTACATCAGATCAGATGAAGCTGTTCATTAACAACACATTTGGATGTGTGGACACTCATATATACACTGGGCACAGAGGAGAGCGTGAGTCAGACCGACCGGTGAGAACTTAGGTTTCCCTACCACAAAAGTTTGAATTACTTGGATGGGCCGGAGAGGGATGAAGTGGGACCAGTTCATGCCAACTGTACTATGGGCGTTGCGGCACCAACCTGTCCTGGCGGTGCTCATAGTGCACCTGGGCGGGAATGATTTGACTGATACCAAAAGTGTTTTGCTAGTAAAGAAGATGCAAAACGATTTTCTAGTACTGACAACTGTCATACCTTGGCCTGGTCCTGAATCACCCCTCAACGGGTATGGAGAAGCGAAAGATCACATCGGTCGATAGAAAAAGCTCAGAAAAGATTAATAAATGGATGTCAAAGATCATGCACCACATTAAAGGCCATAGTATATTCTACTGTTTGATATCGGAGTCCTGTTACGGACTATACAGACCAGATAGAGTGCATCTGTCAGAAATCAGGCTAGATATCATGAATTCAGCATTTCAGGATTACATAGAGATGATTACATTAGGGGGAGGATGCAGCCAGGAGTGAAATAGGGATCCCACGGCAAGCGAGGTGTCACTGCTGCGGTTTGTGGCAGATATGTTAGGTCAGTTAGGGCTGGGTACACAGCACTTTGACAGTTAATGGTTGAAAGTTATGTGTTAAACCATATGTGTTCAGTTGAAATTTAATGAGAAACATGAATATTTGATACATTTGTCTCCCGGCTTGGACGGTCAGGAGACCTGGGACATCGGGATGCTGTGTACAGCTGTGGAGGCACATCCTTCAATGGGATAGGCTAAGAGGGACAGCACAAAAAAAAAGCAGAGACAGGGTGCTTGGACAGCAACACCTGTGTGGAAGGAGGAGATTGCTGAAAAGGTAGTCTGTGTACCCGGCAAGAGTTAGATAGTAAGAATGTTACAAGTTATTAAATTGTTATATTGTGTGAATAAAAGATGGTGTTTTATGTTCCTTTCTGCAGCCTAAATAAATTCCAACTTTCTCTTGAAAACTGACTCCTGTGTGATTATGTAACTACAGATAAGGAACTGAGTGTGTGCCGAGTGCCCAATTTGTACATAGTGCTATTCCTCCACCAATTTGATTCACTCTATAATTTCAAAATAATTTATACTCTTTTATCACAATATCCCATTACATAAGAACATAAGAATAGCCATACTGGGTCAGACCAATGGTCCATCTAGCCCAATATCCTGCTTCCAACCATGGCCAATCCAGGTCATAAGTACCTGGCAGAAACCCAAATAGTAGCAACATTCCATGCTACCAATCCCAGGGCAAATAGTGGCTTCCCTATCAGGCTTATTTTAGAAAGAGAAAGATGCCCATATTTCGACCCAAATCGGGAGATGGGCGCCTTTCTCCCGTGGGCGCCCAAATCAGTATAATTGAAAGATTTTGAGTGTTTTCAACTACAATCTGTCGCAGAAACGGTCAAAGTTGATGGGGGCGTGTCGGAGGTGTGATGAAGGGACTGGGGTGTGTTTATCGGCCAAGGAGAGATGGGCGCCCTCAACCGATAATCGAAAAAAGAAAGGTGTTTTTAGCGCGAATTTGGGTCACTTTTTTTGGACCCTTTTTTATCACAAACAAGTCCCAAAAAAGTGCCCTAAATGACCAGATGACCACCGGAGGGAATCAGGGATGACCACCCCTGACTCCCCCAGTGGTCACTAACTCCCTCCCACCAAAAAAAAAAGAACTTAACTTTTTTTTCAAGCCTGTATGCCAGCCTCAAATGCCATACCCAGCTCCATCACAGCAGTATGCAGGTCCCTGGAGCAGTTGTTAGTGGGTGCAGTGGATGTCATCCAGGTGGACCCAGGCCCACCCCCCCCCACACCTGTTACACTCGTGGTGGTAAATGGGAGCCCTCCAAACCGCCCCCAAAACCCACTGTACCCACATCTAGGTGCCCCCCTTCAGCCATAAGGGCTATGGTAATGGTGTAGAATTGTGGGCAGTGGGTTTTGGGGGGGATTTGAGGGGCTCAGCACCCAAAGGAAGGGAGCTATGGACTTGGGAGGTATTTTACTTTTTTTTTTTTAATTGTTACAAGTGCCCCCTGGGGTTCCCGGTTGGTGTCCTGGCATGTGAGGGGGACCAGTGCACTATGAATCCTGGCCCCTCCTACGACCAAATGCCTTGGATTTGTTCGTTTTTGAGCTGGGCACCTTCGGTTTCCATTATCGCTGAAAAAACGAAACCGCCCAGCTCAAATCCGCACAAATCCGATGCATTTGCCCGGCACAAACCGTATATCGAAAAAAAAAAGATGGACGCCCATTTTTTCGAAAATACAATCTGTCCCGCCCCTTCACGTACCCATTCTCGGAGATAGACGCCCATGGAGATGGGCGTTCACATTCGATTATGCCCTTCTATGTCTATCTCAATAGCAGGCTATGCACGTTTCCTCCAGGAACTTATCCAAACCCTTTTTTTAAACCAAGATACACTGTTACCACATCCTCCGGCAATGAGTTCCAAAGTTTAACTATACTATGAGTGAAAAATATTTCCTCCTATTGTTTTAAAAGTAATTCCATATAAATTCATTGAGTGTCCCTGATCTTGCACTTTTGAAAGAATGAAATATCGATTCACTTTTAACCTGTTCTATACCACTCAGAATTTTGTAGATCTCAATCATATCTCCCCTCAGCCATCTCTTTTCCAAGTTGAAGAGCCCTTTCCTCTTTAGCTTTTCTTCATAGGAGTTCCAACCCCTTTATTCTTTTGATTATTCTTCTTTGAACCTTTTTTTTAATTTTGTATATCTTTTTTGAGATACTGTAACCATGGTTAAAAATTAATTCATTTTTTTCCTGAGGGAGCTGGGGCAGGCATTTTGAGTGCTTGCAGGTATGTGTTGCAGTGGTTGAGATCCTGCCATGGGTGCACCCAGTCCGGGCCACTCTGAGGTAGAGGAGAGTCAGCGTTAGCATTTGGGAGAGCCCCTGGAGGTGCTGGGCCTTGGTGTACCCTTAGGATGGCTGTGAGGGCAGGTGCGATGCTGTAATGGGCGGTGACATTATTGATGACATCACAGCACCTGCACAATTGTATCTGATGTCCCTGAGAGCTCTGTTAATTTTGTGGAGCCCGGGAGCCACTATACCACCAATGTTCTATAAATTTAAAGTGGGATATATATATTGACCCCTAGAAGGGTTTGTTTTGAGTGAATTTGAATCACATCACGATCGGCGCTGTTGGGATTGCACATGTGGTTTGTGTCCCTAAGGATGTTGGGATGTGAGGGGGTCAGGTAAGTCCATAAATGTTACAGAAACGGCACAATTTCAGGTGCATGAGCTGTAGGCTCAAAGGAGACCTGCAAGGACACCTTCTCACTTAAATTAATATTTAAAGTAATTCTAAAGTGCCTAAGAGTTTTTTAATAAAAGTTAAATTGTTGGGAGCTTAAAAATGTGTGCTATGATGCCATTGGAGCTCCATTTGAATATTAATGAGGGTAATTGGGGTACCTGGGGGTAAAAAGATGCAGATTTTATATAATATTGCTTAAAGCATGGCTGTAAAGTATTCTGTGTGGTTAAAGTTTAAAATGAGGGTTTTAAATAGTAAAATTATAATGTTTTTTTTTAAAGGATAAGAGCTGTGCAGGGATCAGTGCAGGCAAGCTGTCACCATAGAATCCTATGGCATGAATTTAATTGCTGCTCTGCTGACAACCAGAACCTGTTTCTGAGAGGAAATTTGGAACTTTGGGGAGATGACCAGTGTTGCCAGGTGGGCGGTTTTACCGCCCAATTGGGCGGGTTTTCGCCAGCGGCGACAGGGAAATTTCGCCGGCCGTGGGATGCGGTTTTTTGGGCGGTTTTCCCGTCGCCGCTGTGCGAGTTCGGCGTTTTTTTTCCGGAGCTTCTATTGGTCCAATTCGGTCCAATAGAAGCTTTTCCGGGCTTCTATTGGTCCAAATTGGACCAATAGAAGCCTTTCAGGGGCGGGGGTTGATGTCAGGGATGACGTAGGGGGCGGGCTAGTGGCGTGGGAGGCGGAGTTTGTGACGTGGGAGGCGGGGTTAGTGACTGTGAGAGGCGGTGGTTAGTGACGAGGGCGGGGTTAGGTGATGCAGGGGGAGGGGTTAGTGACGCGGGGGCGGGGTTCGGTGACGCGGAGACGGGGATTGGCTACAGGCGGTTTTTGGGCGGGGTTTACGGCTGTTTCGAGCTGGGAAAATTTTCCCAGCTGGCAACCCTGGAGATGACAGTTGGACTGGAAAGAAGAAAGGTCTTGACAGGTTAGTGTCTGTAAGAATTGATGTGAGGAAGTTTAGTAAAAGTGAATTTGAAAAATATATGGAGAAAAGAGTTAAGGAGAGTAAGTGTATGTTTAGTGGGTAAATCTAATACATTTCTCAAAATTTTGAGATCACTCTCAGTTAATGAGAGGAAACTAATGTAAAATATTCATAGTTTTTCTCACAGGTTAAAAAGGGAGTAAAATCATATTAGTTCTGAGAAATTGAAAAGAACTTCTGGGGAAATTGTTGAGAAGAGAGAGAAATGTATTTTAATGTTTGTCTCTCTCATAAAACTAAAACATATTCTAGGAAAGATAATATGTTTGGAGCTAGATATTGAAAATTTTCTGACTAAGTTAGTAAGAAATGAGTGAAGCATTGGCTTACTAAGGGGGGGGGGGCGGTGGGTGCGGCCCGCCCCGGGTGCACGCCGCTGGGGGGGTGCCGCGCGCCGGTCAGCTTCGTTGTTTCCAGCTTCCTCTGCCCCGGAACAGGTTACTTCCTGTTCCGGGGCAGAGGGAGCATGGAAACAACAAAGCTGACTTGCGCGCGGCACCCCCCTCCAGCGGCGTGCACCCGGTGGGGGTTCTTTCGCCGGGGTGGGGAGGTGATGAGGGGGTTCGTGCTGCACCAGGGGGGGGGGCGCTGCACTCAGGGGGGCGGGGCGCATTGCAACCCGCCACGGGTGTCAGCGCCCCTAGGAACGCACTGGAGTGAAGTGAGCGTGAAAGCTGACTGAAAGAAGAAATCCTCTGAAGAACTCCAGTCCAACAGAAGACAGAAAGATGGAGATAGAAAATTTAAGTAAAAGATAATATAGGAAAAATAGTTAAAGGATTAACTTTATTTTTTTTTTCAAATGTAAGATTTGGTACAGTTTAGGAATCCAGACTCTGTCAGAAAACATAAAGTTAATTCAAACATATAGTCAGGGGAGATAGTTTTCCAACTTATTTATTTAAGAATAAGATTAAGTAAACAAGAAATCTTCTGAAGAACATCATCGGGGAAAGAACCAGTTCCCAACACTGAATCTGACATGAAGAGTTGGAAGACAGATGTGGAGGGGCATAATCGAACGCGAACACCTATCTCCATGGGCGTCTATGTCCGAAAACGGGTATGTTGAAGAGGTGGGACAGACCGTATTTCGAAAAATGGACGTTTTTCAGCTGGGCGTTTGTTTTTTTTTAGCGATAATGGAAACTAAAAACGCCCAGCTCAAAAACGTCCTAATCCGAGCCATTTGGTCATGGGAGGGGCGAGGATTCGTAGTACACTCACCCCCCTGACATGCCAGGACACCAACTGGGCACCCTAGAGGTCAGTGTGGTGGACTTCAGAAAAAGCTCCCACATGCATAGCTCCCTTACCATGGGTGTGGAGCACCCAACCCCCCTCCCCCAAAACCCACTACCCACAAATGTACACTACCATAGCTCTTAGGGGTGAAGGGGGCACCTACATGTGGGTACAGTGGGTTTTGGAGGCCTCCCATTTACCAGCACAAGTGTTACAGGTAGTGGGGGGGGGGGGGGGGGATGGACCTGGGTCCATCTGGCTGAAGTGCACTGCGGTACCCACTAAAAGTACTCCAGGGACCTGCATACACGCAGGCCTCTAGGACTTGTTGCTGCTGTAGAACCTTGGCACACCAGTTGACACCTGAAGACTAATCTCTCCGAAAACGTCCTTTATTGGAATACGCACGCTTACTTACAGTTAACAGCAGATCAGAGGTTGTGCCCCACTGGCAACGAGTCTCCCTGGTACTGAGATGAGCAGTAGGTCCGAGCTGGCAGAATGGTGTACAATGCCCTCTTTCAGCCACATTCAAGGTAAGAACTAAGTTCTGTAACGTGGCTAACACGTGAAAGGGATCTAAAACTGGCTTACAAAAATGGCCACTACCTCATGGACTACCGGAAACAAAACAGGGCACACTCTGACCCAGTAAGCAGGGGGAAAAGCACCATGGGAGAAGAGCCTACCAACTACCAACATCGTGAGCATCTGCCACAAGCTAGTGGAATCACAGAGCCCAATACCCTACACCCACCACAATGCATTGCTGATGTGACTCTGCAGTGCGCATAACAGAAAAGGTGTCACACCCGAGAGCCACATCAGAGCCAGGGAAAGGCTTGTCACAGGATAGAACACATTCTGCTGTTATGGAGGTGGGTACGGCATTTGAGGCTGGCATACAGGCTGGGAAAAAGTTTTTAAAGTGGGGTTTTTTGGTGGGAGGGGGTTAGTGACCACTGGGGGAGTTCGGGGAGGTCATCCCCGATTCCCTTCAGTGGTCATCTGGTCAGTTGGGGCACTTTTTTGGGACCTGTTTGTGAAAAAAAAGGGTCCAAAAAAAGTGACCCAAAATCGCGGTAAAAACGCCTTTTTTTCGATTATCAGCTAAAGACGCCCATCTCTCCTCGGCCGATAACCACGCCCCAGTTCCGCCTTCACCACACCTCTAACACGCCCCGTCAACTTTAGCCGTTTCCGCAATGGATTGCAGTTGGAAACGCCCAAAATCGGCTTTCGATTATAGCGACTTGGGCGCTCACGGGAGAAAGATGCCCATCTCCCGATTTGGGTCGCAATATAGGCGTTTTTCTCTTTCGATTATAAGCTGGACAGTGTGCACACACAAGCATTACACAACAGACTGAAAGAGATACATTACTTATGTGAGAAAAAGACTATAAGATCAAATAAATAAAAAACTTACCTTAAAAGAGATTCTCCGAGGACAAGCAGGCTGCTTGTTCTCACTGATGGGTGACGTCCACGGCAGCCCCTCCAATCGGAAACTTCACTAGCAAAGTCCTTTGCTAGCCCTCGCGCGCCCGCGCGCACCGCGCATGCGCGGCCGTCTTTCCCGCCCGAAACCGGCTCGAGCCGGCCAGTCTTCTTTTGTCCGCACTCGGTACGGTCGTGTTTTCGCCGTGTCGAGCCCCGGAAAGTCGACCTCGCGCGTCCAATTTGTTTTGAACGTGTTTTTTTTCCTTCGGGAAAGCTTTGTCCTAGTCGGGAAGTGCTCCGGAAACCCCCCGCCGGGTTTCGTGTAAATCCTCCCCGTACTTCCAGCTTTTTTGCCCCGGTAAGTTTCTTTCGTCGTCGGGGTAGGCCTCTTTTCGGCCTCGGTCGAGATTTTTTCTCCCTCTAAATTTGGTGCTTCAAATTTCGCCATTTCGGCTTTTGATTTCGCCGGCGTGATTTTTCCGCCCATGACATCGAAGCCTTCCAGCGGCTTCAAGAAGTGCACCCAGTGCGCCCGGGTTATCTCGCTCACTGATCGACACTCGTCGTGTCTTCAGTGTCTGGGGGCCGAGCACCGCCCTCAGAACTGCAGTCTGTGTTCCCTGCTTCAAAGGCGGACTCAGGTAGCGAGACTAGCCCAGTGGAACGTGTTGTTCTCGGGCTCTTCGTCGGCATCGGCACCGGGATCTTCGAGTGCATCGACGTCGTCAGCGTCCAGACCTCCTTCCTCGGCCGCCCCTGCATCGAGTGCATCGAGGCATCGGGCCTCTGCATCGGCGCCGAGACATCGGATAGCTGCATCGACGTCGGTGGTACCAGGACCTCGTCTGCTGATGTCGTCGGACGGTGGTGCATCGGGTGGAGTGCAGGTGAGGGCTGTCCATTCCCCTGCTGGTGGCGGTGAGCCCTCGGGTGGGTCTCCGCCTACCCTGAGGGCTCCTGCGGTACAGCCCCCCCGAGATCGACCTTCTTCAGTCTCGGCCCCGAGGAAGCGACGGATGGATTCGACGTCCTCCTCGTCGGTGCCGGGGAGCTCCGGTGACATGCTTCGGAAAAAATCGAAGAAGCATCGACACCGGTCTCCTCCCCGTGTCGGCACCGAGAGCTCTGGGTCGCCGAGGGATTCGGCACCCAGCAGGCATCGGCACCGAGAGGACCGCTCACCCTCTGTTCAGGAGGTGTCGATGCGCTCCGCTCTGGACAGCCCGGAACAGCCTCCACGCCCGGAACAGGTACTGACGTCGACGCCTGCATCGACCTCTCAGCCTTTCTCTGCAGCCGCTCTAAACGAGAGCCTCCGGGCCGTTCTCCCAGAGATTCTGGGAGAGCTGTTGCGCCCTACCCCTCCGGTACCGGCGGTGCTTGCGCCACCGGTACCGTCGAGCGTGGCGCCGGCTGGCCCATCGCCCAGGTTGAGGTCCCCGACGTCGGTACCGCGTGCGGTACCGACCGCGGCCACCTCCCAGGAAGGCTCCCCGACTACGTCGGCGGAGGGAGCTTCGCCGATGCGGGCGAGGGAGTCTACCTCTCGACGCCCCCATCGTGGACGGGGTTCCACGGAGTCGAGCAGGGCGAGGTTGCAGACACAGGTCCGTGAACTTGTGTCTGACACCGAGGGTGAGGCCTCGTGGGAGGAAGAGGAAGATCCCAGATATTTCTCTGACGAGGAGTCTGAGGGTCTTCCGTCTGATCCCACTCCCTCTCCTGAGAGACAGCTTTCTCCTCCCGAGAGTCTGTCTTTTGCCTCCTTTGTCCGGGAGATGTCTACGGCCATCCCCTTCCCGGTGGTTGTGGAGGACGAGCCCAGGGCTGAAATGTTTGAGCTCCTGGACTATCCTTCTCCAACCTAAGGAAGCGTCCACTGTTCCCTTGCACCATGTCCTGAAGAAGACATTGCTTGCGAACTGGACCAAGCCATTAACTAATCCCCACATTCCCAAGAAGATCGAGTCCCAGTACCGGATCCATGGGGACCCAGAGCTGATGCGCACTCAGTTGCCTCATGACTCTGGAGTTGTGGATTTGGCCCTAAAGAAGGCTAAGAGTTCTAGGGAACATGCTTCGGCGCCCCCGGGCAAGGACGCTAGAACCTTAGACTCCTTTGGGAGGAAGGCCTACCATTCCTCTATGCTCGTGTCCAAGATCCAGTCTTACCAGCTCTACACGAGCATACACATGCGGAATAATGTGCGGCAGTTGGCGGGCTTGGTTGATGCTCTTCCCCTTGAGCAAGCCAAGCCTTTTCAGGAGGTGGTCAGGCAGCTGAAGGCGTGCAGAAAATTCCTGGCCAGAGGAGTTTATGACACTTTTGATGTTGCGTCCAGGGCCGCTGCTCAAGGTGTGGTGATGCGCAGGCTCTCATGGCTGCGTGCCGCCGACCTGGAGAATAGAATCCAGCAGCGGATTGCGGACTTGCCTTGCCGTGCGGATAACATTTTTGGCGAAAAAGTCGAGCAGGTGGTAGAGTCTCTCCACCAGCGGGACACCGCATTCGACAAATTCGCCCGCCGGCAGCCTTCAGCTTCTACCTCTACAGGTAGACGATTTTTCGGGGGAAGGAAGACTGTTCCCTATACTTCTGGCAAGCGTAGGTACAATCCTCCTTCCCGACAGCCTGCGGCCCAGGCTAAGCCCCAGCGCGCTCGCTCTCGTCAGCAGCGTGCGAATCAGCAAGGCCCCGCGGCTCCCCAGCAAAAGCAAGGGGCGAGCTTTTTGACTGGCTCCAGCAGAGCATAGCCGACATCCAAGTGTCAGTGCCGGGCGACCTGCCTGTCGGAGGGAGGTTGAAAGCTTTTCACCAAAGGTGGCCTCTCATAACCTCCGATCAGTGGGTTCTCCAAATAGTCCGGCAAGGATACACCCTCAATTTGGCCTCTCAACCTCCAAATTGTCCACCGGGAGCTCAGTCCTACAGCTTCCAGCACAAGCAGGTACTTGCAGAGGAACTCTCCGCCCTTCTCAGCGCCAATGCGGTCGAGCCCGTGCCATCCGGGCAAGAAGGGCTGGGGTTCTATTCCAGGTACTTCCTTGTGGAAAAGAAAACAGGGGGGATGCGTCCCATCCTAGACCTAAGGGCCCTGAACAAATATCTCGTAAAAGAAAAGTTCAGGATGCTTTCCCTGGGCACCCTTCTCCCCATGATTCAGCAAAACGATTGGCTATGCTCTCTGGACTTGAAGGATGCCTACACACACATCCCGATACTGCCAGCTCACAGACAGTATCTGCGATTTCAGCTGGGCGCACGCCACTTCCAGTACTGTGTGCTACCCTTTGGGCTCGCCTCTGCGCCCAGGGTGTTCACAAAGTGCCTAGCTGTGGTAGCAGCGGCGCTTCGCAGGCTGGGGGTGCACGTGTTCCCATATCTCGACGATTGGCTGGTGAAGAACACATCCGAGGCAGGAGCCCTGCAGTCCATGCAGATGACTATTCGCCTCCTGGAGCTACTGGGGTTTGTGATAAATTACCCAAAGTCCCATCTTCTCCCAGTGCAGAAACTCGAATTCATCGGAGCCCTGCTGGATTCTCGGACGGCTCGCGCCTATCTCCCAGAGGCGAGGGCCAACAACTTGTTGTCCCTCGTCTCGCGGGTGCGAGCGTCCCAGCAGATCACAGCTCGGCAGATGTTGAGATTGCTGGGCCACATGGCTTCCACAGTTCATGTGACTCCCATGGCCCGCCTTCACATGAGATCTGCTCAATGGACCCTAGCCTCCCAGTGGTATCAGGCCGCCGGGGGTCTAGAGGACGTGATCCACCTGTCCACGAGTTTTCTCGAATCCCTGTATTGGTGGACGATTTGCTCCAATTTGACTCTGGGACGTCCCTTCCAAATTCCTCAGCCTCAAAAAGTGCTGACCACGGATGCGTCTCTCCTGGGATGGGGAGCTCATGTCGATGGGCTTCACACCCAAGGAAGGTGGTCCCTCCAAGAAAGCGATCTACAGATCAATCTTCTGGAGTTGCGAGCGATCTGGAACGCTCTGAAGGCTTTCAGAGATCGGCTGTCCCACCAAATTATCCAAATTCAGACAGACAATCAGGTTGCCATGTACTATGTCAACAAGCAGGGGGGCACCGGATCTCGCCCCCTGTGTCAGGAAGCCGTCAGCATGTGGCTCTGGGCTCGCCGTCAAGGCATGGTGCTCCAAGCCACATATCTGGCAGGCGTAAACAACAGTCTGGCCGACAGGTTGAGCAGGATTATGCAACCTCACGAGTGGTCGCTCAATTCCCGTGTGGTGCGACAGATCTTCCAGGCGTGGGGCACCCCCTGGTGGATCTCTTCGCATCTCAAGTGAACCACAAGGTCCCTCAGTTCTGTTCCAGGCTTCAGGCCCACGGCAGACTGGCGTCGGATGCCTTCCTCCTGGATTGGGGGGAAGGTCTGCTGTATGCTTATCCTCCCATTCCTCTGGTGGGGAAGACTTTGTTGAAACTCAAGCAAGACCGAGGCACCATGATTCTGATTGCTCCCTTTTGGCCGCGTCAGATCTGGTTCCCTCTTCTTCTGGAGTTATCCTCCGAAGAACCGTGGAGATTGGAGTGTTTTCCGACCCTCATCACGCAGGACGAAGGGGCTCTTCTGCATCCCAACCTCCAGTCCCTGGCTCTCACGGCCTGGATGTTGAGGGCGTAGACTTTGCCTCTTTGGGTCTGCCAGAGGGTGTCTCCCGCATCTTGCTTGCTTCCAGGAAAGACTCCACTAAGAGAAGTTACTTCTTTCATTGGAGGAGGTTTGCCGTCTGGTGTGACAGCAAGGCCCTAGATCCTCGCTCTTGTCCTACACAGACCCTGCTTGAATACCTTCTCCACTTGTCTGAGTCTGGTCTGAAGACCAACTCCGTAAGGGTTCACCTTAGTGCAATCAGTGCATACCATTACCAAGTGGAAGGTAAGCCGATCTCAGGACAGCCTTTAGTTGTTCGCTTCATGAGAGGTTTGCTTTTGTCAAAGCCCCCTGTCAAGCCTCCTACAGTGTCATGGGATCTCAATGTCGTTCTCACCCAGCTGATGAAACCTCCTTTCGAGCCACTGAATTCCTGCCATCCGAAGTACTTGACCTGGAAGGTCATTTTCTTGGTGGCAGTTACCTCGGCTCGTAGAGTCAGTGAGCTTCAGGCCCTGGTAGCCCAGGCCCCTTACACCAAATTTCATCACAACAGAGTAGTCCTCCGCACTCACCCTAAGTTTCTGCCAAAGGTTGTGTCGGAGTTCCATCTGAACCAGTCAATTGTCTTGCCAACATTCTTTCCCCGTCCTCATTCCTGCCCTGCTGAACGTCAGCTGCACACATTGGACTGCAAGAGAGCATTGGCCTTCTATCTGGAGCGGACACAGCCCCACAGACAGTCCGCCCAATTGTTTGTTTCTTTTGATCCCAACAAGAGGGGAGTGGCTGTAGGGAAACGCACCATATCCAATTGGCTAGCAGATTGCATTTCCTTCACTTACGCCCAGGCTGGGCTGGCTCTTGAGGGTCATGTCACGGCTCATAATGTTAGAGCCATGGCAGCGTCGGTAGCCCACTTGAAGTCAGCCACCATGGAGGAAATTTGCAAAGCTGCGACGTGGTCATCTGTCCACACATTCACATCTCATTACTGCCTGCAGCAGGATACCCGACGTGACAGTCGGTTCGGGCAGTCAGTTCTTCAGAACCTGTTTGGGCTTTAGGATCCAACTCCACCCCCCGAGGGCCCTGTTTGTTCTGTTCCAGGCTACACTCTCAGTTAGTTGGTAAATTTTTTAGGTCAATCTCAGTTATGTCCTCGCCGTTGCGAGGCCCAATTGACCAATGTTGTTGTTTTGAGTGAGCCTGGGGGCTAGGGATACCCCATCAGTGAGAACAAGCAGCCTGCTTGTCCTCGGAGAAAGCGAATGCTACATACCTGTAGAAGGTATTCTCCGAGGACAGCAGGCTGATTGTTCTCACAAACCCGCCCGCCTCCCCTTTGGAGTTGTGTCTTCCCTTGAAGTGTATTGTCTTGCTACATACTGGACTGGCCGGCTCGAGCCGGTTTCGGGCGGGAAGACGGCCGCGCATGTGCGGTGCGCGCGGGCGCGCGAGGGCTAGCAAAGGACTTTGCTAGTGAAGTTTCCGATTGGAGGGGCTGCCGTGGACGTCACCCATCAGTGAGAACAATCAGCCTGCTGTCCTCGGAGAATACCTTCTACAGGTATGTAGCATTCGCTTTACTTAAAATACCTGTAATACCTTTATACTAAAGTTCAAAAGTTTTGTAAAAGAATTGAAACACAGTATAAAGATATAAAGTGAAATTTATATAGGTTAAGGAAGATTACTTCCTATGTTTATAACTAAAGTTAATTGTTAACACATTCAATATTTAAATACTTTTTTGTTCATATTTTAAATACAAATTCAATTGAAACTTTATAATCTGAATAACATTTTATGTTTAAATAATCAAAACCTATATTTAATCTTCAGAGTGTAACATCTTTTCTTTGTTGTCATCTATTAACTTTAATTTAAATAATTTCTTTCCTCCTTCTTTCCTTAAGAGAGAAGGAAGAGGTTTTTTTTTAAATTTAAATGTAAATACTTATCACAGAGAATTGAAACCTGAGGTAAAAGTACACTATGTCATCTTGTAAGGTTTCCTTTTATGAAGATGGGTCCCCTTACAATACGGCAACCAGAATTGAATGCAATAATCAAGGTGAGGTTGCACCATGGAGCGATACAGAGGCATTATAAAATTCTTGGATTTATTTACCATCCTAATAATTCATAGCATCCTGTTTGATTTTTTTGGCCACCGCCACACACTTGGCAGAAGATTTCAGTGTATTGTCTACAATGACACTGTCAGGCTTGCTGGAGGTCAGGATTGCTATGAAACCAGCTCCTGATAACTCCCCCCTCCCTCAGGAATCACTGAGGATAGCAAATGGACCAAATGTTGTCCAGCTGCCTGTCTCAATTAACATACCTTTTGTCCTCTCTGGGCATCTGGGAGCACAGCTCTCTGTGAGAACAAAGTAAGCCAGAGAGGCTCCATAATTAGGGACTTCAAAGGTAAAACCTGTGAAAATGGTCACCTTCCTTGCACCAAGGAAATTAAACTGGAGTTTGGCTGGGCAGTGGGAAGGAAAGAGGTAATTTGATCCTTTTATGTTCCTGAGGTATAAAAAGCAGGAGTACATGGCTCAGCTCAGCCTTTTCTTTCTTTCTTTCTTTGTCTACACACCACCATCTTGAATCCCAGAGCACATGGCTCTGCTCTTGCTTTTCTTTCTCTGCTCCCCCCTTCTTCTCCAGCTCTACTCCAAAGCATCTCTCTTCCTCTGAACACCACTATCCTGTCTTTCTCTCATTGATTCCCATCTAAACACACACATTGATACAGCATTGTAATACCTGTACTAAGTGCTGTGAGCCTATATATGTACATTCAATATACTTTCTATATATATCCAAACCCATGTGGCTTGTGTATTCTTTGGGAACCTACTGCCTCTGTGAACTGGACCCGGGACCATCCCTAGACAACGATTGCTGACAGACACCTAGATCTTTTTCTTGGGTGCTGACTGCTAAGGTGAACCCTAACATCAGGTAACTATGATTTGGGGTATTCTTCCCTATATGCATCACTTTGCATTTGTCCACATTAAATTTTATCTGTCATTTGAATGCCCAGTCTTTCAGTTTGCTAAGGTCTCCCTGCAATTTTTCACAGTCCGCATGTGTTTTGACAACTTTGAATAGTTTTGTGACATCTGCAAATTTAATCACCTCACTTGTTGCTCTGATTTCCAGATCATTTATAAATATGTTAAATACCACCAGTCCCTGTACAGATCCCTGTAGCACCCCATTATTCACACTCCTCAATCAACAAGTGGCTATTTAAACTTACCCTGTGTTTTCTGTCCAATAACCAACTCCTAGTCCACAAAAGGACATTGCCTCCTATCTCGTGACTTTGTAGTTTTCTCAGGAGTCTCTCATAAGGAACTTTGTCAAAAGCTTTCTGAAAATCTAGATACATTTATCAACATGTTTATTCATGCTTTCAAAGAAATGAAGCAAATTGGTGAGGCAAGACTTCCCTTCACTGAATCCATGCTGACTCTGTCCCATTAAACCATGTTTGTCTATGAGTTCCATAATTTTATTCTTTATAATAGTTTCCACTATTTGGCCCTGCACTGAAGTCAGGTCTGTAATTTCCTGGATCACCCCTGGAACCCTTTTTAAAAACTGACTTTACATTAGCCATCATCCAACTATGGATGATTTTAATGGCAGGTTACAAATCACTAATAGCAGATCAGCAATTTCATGTTTGAGCCCTTGCAGTACTTTATGGTGTATACCATCTGCTGCAGATGATCTATCACTCTTTAACTTGTTGATTTGGCTCAGTACGTCTTCCAGTTTCACCGAGATTTGTCTCAGTTCTAGTTTGTCTACCTGTTTCTAGTACAGGTAGATCTCTTACATCTTCTTCCATAAAGACCAAAGCAAAGAATTCATTCAATCTCTCTGCAATGGCCTTGTCTTCCCCAAGTGGCCCTTTTGCTCATTCATGATCTAGCTGTCCCACAGATTCCCTCACAGGCTTTCTGCTTCTGATGTACCTGAAAAAGCCTTCTTTATCAATGCTTTTATATAGCTTGCCTGTGCTTATGTTACTTCTTATTTTCTTCATTCGGATCTTTTTCCATTCTTTGAAGGATGTTCTTCTGACTCTAATAGCTTCTTTCACTTCACATTATGCTTGCTGTCGTTTGCTCTTCTTTCCACCTATTTTAATATGTAGAATACATGGTCTGGGCTTCCATGATGGTATATTTAAACAACATCCATTGCTGATTTAAAGTCCTAAACTTTGTGGCCAATCATTTTATCTTCTTTTTAACCATTTTCCTCATTTTATCAAAGTTGCCTTTTCATTAAATGTTGCTATAGTAGATTTCCTTTGTGAGTTCACTCTAGATATCAGCTCAAATTTGACCATGTTATGATCACTGTTTTCCAGCAGACCCAACACCATTACCTCTTGTACTATACCCTGAATTCCACTAAGGACCCCTCTTGTCGGTCTTGAACCAGTTGCATCAAGAAGCAGTCATTTATTATGTTTAGGAATTTTACCTCCCTAGCACTCCCTGATGCAACATTTAACCAGTCAATATTGGGGTAATTGAAATCAACACTAATATATGTTGCAGGATAAGTAGAATATATATCAAAAATCATCAACAAATTCTACTCTTTAAAACCCTGTATTGCAGGTGTAAATTCACGTATATTTATGAAAATATGTGGAGAAAAAAAGACTTCAGAAACCACAGGACAATTCTCTATAAAGGAACACCTTTCAAAATTTAGAGAACTCCGTTCTTCAATCACTAGTCTTTACAAAAAAAACTCCACTCTTCTTATTCATAAAATACTTGTGCACACACCTTTGACAATACAAAAAGGTAGAGGCTAATTACTAAGCCATAAATGCGGTGAAATATACTTTAAATTGTAACTTAGCTTGAATCTTCTTGATATCGACAGTCCATATTCTCTTCCATAATGTCCAATAATCAAAAGCCCAACAGGAGAACCCTGTTTCGCCACCACCGGGCTGTTTCAAGGGCTAGAAATACTTTTAAATTCCAAGCTTCAAACGTTCACCACCATATTGCCTCTTCTTGGCGTCTTTAAACTTCGAGTGGCTTCTCTTCCATATATATACACACGTCATTTCCCACAACGTCATTTCACACTATGACGTCGATATTCAGCAAAGGGCTACAATATTACCACCAACACGCATTAAGAGGATCCCATTCATAAAAAAGCTTTCCACTCTATCGATATATTTAGACCTTTCGGGATTACAGATTGTAATGTATAAATCCAGCGTTGTTCTTTTTGTCTCAATAATTTCCTCACGTCTCCTCTACGTTCTGTAATATAAATTTGTTCCAGAACAATACATAATAGATCTGTAAAGGCATGATGTTTTAATAAACAATGAGACACCAGGGGTTCATACGTTTTTTTAGCTTGTACACAGTGCCGATGCTCAACCAATCTTGTTTTCAACATACGCGACGTTTGTCCTACGTAATATAAATCACAAGGACATTTTAAAAGATAAATCACATTCGTTGATTGGCAATTAGTAATAGATTTTAAACCAAACCTTCTTCTTGTATGTACATCCACAAATATGTCCGTATCTATCATCTTTGCGCATACTGAACACTGACCACATGCACCATGATGTCCTGTTTTCTTTTCTCCACTGTTTCTTCGATTCCACGTGTCTGCTTTACATAATACATCACTTAAACTGCTCTGCCTCTGATATGCAAACATAATTCTAAGATCACGCAGGCAGGGATAAATCTTCAGCATAGCAGCATGTCTTTTAATAATTTTCACCATCTTATTTGAATGTATATTATATTTCATTACAAATGTAACCGTTTCATCTCGTCCATCTTTATATTCCACAGGATTCAATAACCATTCTCGATGGTTAAAAGAAGCACGTTTTCTTGCTTTATGTACTAAATTTTTTGGATATCCTCTCTCTTCCAATTTCTGTTGAAGATGAGATGTCTGGTGTAAATATTTATCAGTAGAGGAACAAATTCGACGATACCGCAAGAATTGGGCGAAGGGAATATTTGTTTTACAGTGATTCGGGTGCATGCTTTGAAAATGCAAGGTAGTGTTACGGTCAGTAGGTGTCAGGCCTGTACCACGATCTGTGAGCCCCTGTGCCAAACAACGTCTGGCGGCCAGACAATCCTGATCTTACCTGGAGAATCAGGACAGGAACTTCCTATGGAAGGCAGGACTGGACACAGGGTGACAGCAGACAGATGGCAAAAGGCAAGTCCAAATCCAAACAGAGGTTCAAGGCAGGTGGAAGGCAAAAGGCAAAGTCCAGGTCCAAACAGAGGTTCTAGGCAGGCGGCAGGCAAAAGGCAAAGTCCAGGTCCAAACAGAGGTTCTAGGCAGGCAGCAGGCAAAAGGCAGAGTCCAGGTCCAAACAGAGGTACAAGGCAGGCGGCAGGCAAAAGGCAAAGTCCAGGTCCAAACAAAGGTTCTAGGCAGGCGTCAGGCAAAAGGCAAAGTCCAGGTCCAAACAGAGGTTCTAGGCAGGCAAAAGGCAAAGTCCAGGTCCAAACAGAGGTTCTAGGCAGGCGGCAGGCAAAAAGCAGAGTCCAGGTCCAAACAGAGGTTCTGGGCCGGTAAGCAATCCAACAATACAGAACTCAGGAAACCACACAAGCAGAAGCCGAAGCAAGGTGTTCTGCCAGCGTCTGTTCTTAAATAGCCCCCTCCATCAGGGAGACAGACATCAGCTGTCCGGGGGGTGGTGCCTTCAACCAGCCCAAGGGCTCTGGATAGGCTGATCACAGAGAGAGGGCGGAGTCCAGCCGCGACCAGCCAATCCGGACCCAGAAGGGGCGTTCTCCATGCTCCCGGGTCCTGCGCCCGGAAAAGACTCTCCAGCTCGTGAGCGCCGGCGCTGCCAAAATGGCCGGCGCTCTCCAGCCGCCACTGACCCATAGCGGCGAACCGGCACCGTCCAGGAGGCAGGTAAGATTCCCCTAACACGCCGCCCGTAGCCTGCGGTACCCCGCTCTCTCCTGCTCACGGAGCGAGGCATCGCTGCGGGCAGAGCGGCACAGGTAAGGGGCGTGACAGTAGGTTTCACAAAAACTGAAGTTTCCCATTTGTCTTGAATTTTCGTTAATTGCACATCTAAAAAGGAGATGGCTACATAACTACTATGATGTTCAAACTTAATATTAGCATGACACCCATTCAAATACGTCACAAAATCCTGTAATTGCATAAGTGTACCCTCCCATAACATAAAAATATCATCTATGTACCTCCACCAACTTTTAACTAGACTATTCCACCTAGACTCATACACCCATTGGCATTCGTAGGATTCCATAAATAAATTCGCAATTGTGGGAGAGCAAGCTGCTCCCATCGAAACTCCTGTTTTCTGTATATAATATTTTTTTGTTAAAGGTAAAGTAATTTTCTGTCAGCGTGATCTTAATTAGATTCAATACAAACTCAGTAGGGACTAGATGAGGACGTACCCTACTCTCCAAAATCCGTTCTAACACCTGCATGGCTTCCTCCTGAGGGATAGAAGTGTACAACGCGCACACATCTAAAGTCACTAATAACGTAGCGTTACTTATTTCAGCTTTTTTCATTTTAAACAGCCGTAGAAAATGAGAACCATCTTGTATATAAGATTTAATAGTATGCAAAAACGGTTGCAGTATTTTATCTATGAATTGAGCTGGACGTTCAAGCAACGAACCCCTCGCTGCTACAATAGGACGACCTGGAGGTTTCCTTCCATTTTTATTAATTTTTGGGAGGGTATAAAATACAGGGATTTTAAAAACTCTAAAATCTAAGAAGGCATATTCCTTCTTAGTCAGAAACCCTGCACTCCTACCTTCCATTATAAGATCTTGGAGATGTTGTTGAATCTGATCTGAAGGGTCTACATCCATTTCCAAATAAGTATCCTTATCTGCTAATTGACAATAAATCTCAAGCATATAATCTGATGTATTTTGATGTATAACTGATGTAGAGGAGACGTGAGGAAATTATTGAGACAAAAAGAACAACGCTGGATTTATACATTACAATCTGTAATCCCGAAAGGTCTAAATATATCGATAGAGTGGAAAGCTTTTTTATGAATGGGATCCTCTTGATGCGTGTTGGTGGTAATACTGTAGCCCTTTGCTGAATATCGACGTCATAGTGGGAAATGACGTTGTGGGAAATGACGTGTGTGTATATATGGAAGAGAAGCCACTCGAAGTTTAAAGACGCCAAGAAGTGGCAATATGATGGTGAATGTTTGAAGCTTGGAATTTGAAAGTATTTCTAGCCCTTGAAACAGCCCGGTGGTGGCGAAACAGGGTTCTCCTGTTGGGCTTTTGATTATTGGACATTATGGAAGAGAATATGGACTGTCGATATCAAGAAGATTCAAGCTAAGTTACAATTTAAAGTATATTTCACCGCATTTATGGCTTAGTAATTAGCCTCTACCTTTTTGTATTGTCAAAGGTGTGTGCACAAGTATTTTATGAATAAGAAGAGTGGAGGTTTTTTTGTGAAGAATAGTGATTGAAGAACGGAGTTCTCTTAATTTTGAAAGGTGTTACTTTATAGAGAATTGTCCGGTTTCTGAAGTCTTTTTTTCTCCACATATTTTCATAAATATACGTGAATTTACACCTGCAATACAGGGTTTTAAAGAGTAGAATTTGTTGATGATTTTTGGTAATTGAAATCACCCATTTTGATAGTGTTACCCAATTTGCCAGCTTTTCTAATTTCTTTAAACATTCCTTTATCTATCTGTTCATTCTGTCCTGGTGGATGGTAGTACAGCCCTATCAGTATACTCTTTCCCTTCACACATGGAATTTGTATCCATAAGGATTCAATGTTGCTATCTGTTTCTTGTAGAATATTTATTTTGTCTGACTCAATTCTCTCTTTAACATATAGCACAACCACCCCCCTCCCAATTTGATTCATTCTATCATTGTGGTATATTTGTACCCTGATAACACACTGTCCCATTGATTATCCTCCTTCAACCAGGTCTATGCGACTGGAAGATACAGGTTTAAAACAGATAGCAGTGATCACAGGAGTTTCTAGCAGGTAGGGAAGGATCTTAAGTATCAGCTGACTGTTATCTCTTCACAGTGCTATATACTCTGACTCTTCCATCTTATTTTTAGGTTTCTAGCATTTGTATATAGACACTTCAAATTGTGTTTTTTTTTCTTGCATTTACAAGCTGCTTAGAAGTTGACAGGGATAATTCCTAGCTTTCACCATTATTGAAACCTCTCTATTGGGATTCCCTAAAGATCCTGTTTCAATAGTATCCTTCAAGGATATTCCACACCAAACCATGTGCTCCTGGGTGATTGTAGGTCCCGTCCCCCCCTAAAAACTGCTCTATCTCCTTTTTAAATGTTAGCACCAGCAGCCTGGTTCCATCCCAGTTAAGGTGCAGTCCATCCTTTCATAACAGGATCCCTCTTTCCCAGAATGTTTCTTTCCAATAAGTTTTCAAGATGTCTAGATTTTAATTAAGTGGCGTAGTTATTAATGTGTGTTTAAAAAAATAACACACAATATTTGCCTCTTTAAATGTATTAAGTGGCAAAAAGTGTGCTTTAATTTACCATAACACATTTTAATTTACCATAAAATGCATTACATAATAATGTACATAAGTAATGCCACACTGGGAAAAGACCAAGGGTCCATCGAGCCCAGCATCCTGTCCACGACAGCAGCCAATCCAGGCCAAGGGCACCTGCAAGCTTCCCAAACGTTCAAACATTCTATACATGTTATTCCTGGAGTTGTGGATTTTTCCCAAGTCCATTTAGTAGTGGTTTATGGACTTGTCCTTTAGGAAACCGTCTAACCACTTTTTAAACTCTGCCAAGCTAACCGCCTTCACCACGTTTTCCGGCAACGAATTCCAGAGTTTAATTATGCGTTGGGTGAAGAAACATTTTCTCTGATTTGTTTTAAATTTACTACACTGTAGTTTCATCGCATGCCCCCGTGTCCTAGTCTTTCTTCATAGGGAAGTCGTCCCATCCCTGCTATCATTTTAGTCGCCCTTCACTGCACCTTTTCCAATTCTACTATATCTTTCTTGAGATGCGGCGACCAGAATTGAACACAATACTCAAGGTGCGGTCGCACCATGGAGCGATACAACGGCATAACATCCTCACACCTGTTTTCCATACCTTTCCTAATAATACCCAACATTCTATTTGCTTTCCTAGCCGCAGCAGCACACTGAGCAGAAGATTTCAGTGTATTATCGACGACGACACCCAGATCCCTTTCTTGGTCCGTAACTCCTAACGTGGAACCTTGCATGGCGTAGCTATAATACGGGTTTTTATTTCCCACATGCATCACCTTGCACTTGCTCACATTAAATGTCATCTGCCATCTAGCCACCCAGTCTCCCAGTCTCGGAAGGTCCTTCTGTAATTTTTCACAATCCTGTCGAGAGTTAACGACTTTGAATAACTTTGTGTCATCAGCAAATTTAATTACCTCGCTAGTTACTCCCATCTCTAAATCATTTATAAATATATTAAAAAGCAGCGGTCCTAGCACAGACCCTGAGGAACCCCACTATTCTCCATTGTGAATACTGCCCAATCAACCCCACTCTTTGTTTCCTATCCTTCAACCAGTTTTTAATCCACAATAGGACATTTTCTCCTATCCCATGACCCTCCAATTTCCTCTGTAGCCTTTCATGAGGTACCTTGTCAAACGCCTTTTGAAAATCAGGTACACAATATCAACACGGCTCCCCTTTGTCCACATGTTTGTTTACTCCTTCAAAGAATTGAAGTAAATTGGTCAGGCAAGATTTCCCCACACAAAAGCCGTGCTGACTTGGTCTCAGTAATCCATGTCCTTGGATGTGTTCTGTAATTTTGTTTTTGATAATAGCCTCTACCATTTTCCCCGGCACCGATGTCAGACTCACCGGTCTCCTAGTCTCGTGAGGTTACAAATACAAGCAAAACATCTCATTATTCTGCAAATTGAAAAACACAGCTTGCATTGAACTTTGTGAATTATTATTCTGTCCCAGGAGCAACAGAGCACAATCTCATCGGGCTGCAGGACTACCGCTAAGGGCAAACCATTACTATTTTGAACCTGGAGTTCATTGGGGCAAGAGCAACTGAGGATCACTCATTACTCAGCTGATAGACACCAGAACAGCCCTTGCTAGGTCCCTGGAACGGATGGAGCAGGGGGGAGTGACTTTAGAAGGGTAGGGAGTTTATTCTGGAGGTGAGAGGGTGACAGGGGGGAGTGGGAGATCTAGGGGCTAAGGGGTTGGAGTGCATCAGCCCCTTTAAGATATCCTCAGGAGCACAAGACTGCATGTTAGTGTCCATAGGTGCCCGGTAGAGGAGGCTTGGGGAGGCTAACCTACTTATAATCGAACGAGAAAAACGCCCAAGTTCTGACCTAAATCGGGAGATGGACGTTTATCTCACAAAAACGAATATAATCGAAAGCCGAACTTGGACATTTTCAACTGCACTCCATCGCGGAAGCGTACAAAGTTGACGGGGGCGTGTCAGAGGCATGGTGAAGGCGGGACTGGGGCATGGTTATCACCCGAACAGAGATGGGTGCCTTTCGCCGATAATGGAAAAAAAGTATGCGTTTGTAGCTAGAATTTAGGGCACTTTTCCTGGACCCTGTTTTTTCACGAATAAGGCCCCAAAAAGTGCCCTAAATGACCAGATTACCACCAGAGGGAATCGGGGATGACCTCCCCTGACTCCCCAGTGGTCACTAACCCCCTCCCACCACAAAAAATGATGTTTCACAACTTTTTATTTTCACCCTCAAATGTCATTCCCACCTCCCTGGCAGCAGTATGCAGGTCCCTGGAGCAGTTGTTAGGGGGTACAGTGGACTTCAGGCAGGTGGACCCAGGCCCATCCCCCCCCCTACCTGTTATAATTGTGCTGCTTAATGCTTAGTCGTCCAACCCCCCCCCAAACCCACTGTACCCACATGTAGGTGCCCCCCTTCACCCCTTAGGGCTATAGTAATGGTGTAGACTTGTGGGCAGTGGGTTTTGAGGGGGATTTGGGGGGCTCAACACACAAGGGAAGGGTGCTATGCACCTGGGAGCTCTTTTACCTTTTTTTTTGTTTTTGTAAAAGTGCCCCCTAGGTTGCCCGGTTAGTGTCCTGGCATGTTTTCGTTCGATTATACCCCTCCACGCCTCTCAAGCTGAGGTCTGCTCACTTTCAAAATCTTTTACCTGAAGTTGTGATTTTCCTCTCTCCGATGCCCAAGTCGTCCTGGCGAACTGAAAATGAAGGCAGCGCAGCAATGCTCACTGAGGCAGGCATGCTCTGCTGGAGTTGCTTAAAAGAATACAACTAATGCTATATATGTCTTTGGTGTGGGAAGAACTTCTCATTCGGGGTGAGCTTGAAGTGAACAACATTCAAATAAAAAGAACAGGTTTGGAGGGAGGTGTGCAAGTGAGACTGGGGAGAAATAAAAAATAAGTGGAGGGGCATAATCGAACGCAAACGCCTGTCTCCATGGGCATTTATCTCCGAGAACGGGTCCATGAAGGGGCGGGCCGAACTGTATTTTCGAAAATATGGATGTTTTTGAGCTGGGCGTTTGCTTTTTTAAGCGATAATGGAAACTAAAAACGCCCATCTCAAAAATGTCCTAATCCGAGTGTAATCCGTTGGGTTGGTCGTGAGCCCTTGGGCCCTGGCCGAGGCCAGCAGGGCGCTGACCCAGGCCAAGGGGAGACCGACCCACCACCGCACACCCCAGCTACACAATACCCCCTAAGCTACCCCTCCCCACAGTCCCTCAGGAAGAAGGGAAATAGGCATACAGGCGGGCCTCGCGGCCGAACCGGAACCCACGCACACAGAGCCACTCGTGCGAGCCTCATGGCTGAACTGGAACCCAATCACAAACAGGGAGGGGTGAAAGAACCCAGAGGGCCCCAAGATGCCAGACACGCGCTGAACACCAGCAACAGGGTAGAGGGGGAAACAAAGGACCAGAGCGGGCCACGCCCACGCAGAGGACTAGCGCAGGACAGGGGAATTAACACAGCACCCCCCCCCCCACCAGGGTAGGAGCCCCAGGCAGAGGCCAGAGGAACCAGACACAAAAGGAAGGCAGAAAGCCTTTGCCTCAAACCTACTGTACACAGAGGCACATGGAACACAAAGGGTTAAGCTTGTAGAGCCAGCAGAGAGAGAGAGTGCCATAAATCAACAAACAATCAGAGAGAATGCTTCCCCTCCCGAGAGGGAGTGGGGCCCATCCAACAAACACACTGGCAGAGGCAGGAATACAGTACACACAGTAACCAAAGGGCCGGGACACTGGGAAGAGAAATCTTTAAAACAATCAGCCCAGAGCCCCAGAGGCTGAGCAATGCCCAGCCCCCACTAAACAAACGAGCAGCTGACCCTGATTACAGAGCTACACACACACACACACACACACACACACAGCAGCAGCAGCTAACCCAGAGGGAAGGAAAAGAATACTCTAATACAACACAGATCCCTGTCAGAACCTAGAGCACGTTCTGAGAGAAACCTATCAGGCTTTCCTGTTACCACCAAGTAACGCAAAAGCAGAGAAACTCTTCAGCTGCAGGCTAAAGTACTATCCCCTGACGTCAGCACAACCCCTGGCAGCCAATCAAAAGAGACGTCCCCCCTCCCCCTCAGCCAAACCGGCAGAATCATAACATCACCCCCCTTCAAGGGCCCCCCTACCCCGTCCACGAGGTTTAGGTTTGTGAGGGAAAAGGTGATGGAACCGTCTGACTAGGACTGGCGCGTGGACATGAGTAGCGTCCTCCCAGGAGTTGTCTGCCGGTCCATATTCCTTCCACGCAATGAGATACTGGAGATGTCCCCGGAAGCGCCTTGCATCCAAGACATCCTGGACTTCGTATTCCCCCTGGGAGGCTGAGATGGCTGGACTAGCAGGCAACGCGGGCAAAGCCCCTTTTCTCAGAATCACAGGCTTCAGCAAGGACACATGAAAGGTGTTATGTACCCGTAATGTAGGCGGTAACTTTAGCTGATAACAGACCCGATTCACTTGCCTCACAATGGGATACGGGCCCACAAATCGAGGTGCAAAGCGGGAGGAGGGAATCTTCAGACGAAGATTACGCGTGGACAACCACACCAAGTCGCCAGGCTGGAAGCGCGGTTCCACTCTGCGAGACCGATCCGCTTGGCGTTTCATATGAGCGGAGGTCACTCGCAGCGCTTTCTGAACTGATGACCAAATTGCTTGGAGCGAGGTCACCGCATCGGCCGCTGCCGGGACATCCAAGTTGGTTTTCAAGGGGGCTGGTATCCGCGGATGTCGTCCATATACGATGTGAAAGGGCGAAGCGCCCGTGGCCGAGCTCACTCGGTTGTTATGAGCGAATTCTGCCCAAGGCAGCAGCTGACTCCAGTCATTGTGGTGCTCATTGACATACATCCGCAGGAACTGCTTCAAGCATTGGTTCACTCATTCTGTTTGGCCATTGGATTGTGGGTGATATTCCGACAAAAAGTTCAGCTTTATTTCAAGGGCCCAATTCAGGGCTCTCCAGAACTTTGAGACAAACTGTACTCCTCGATCAGAGGTAATAGATTCTGGCAGACCATGGAGACAAAAAATAGTGCTGATGAAATACTGTGCCAGCTTCACCGCCGAAGGAAGGGTAGGCATGGGTATGAAGTGGGCCATTTTAGAAAACCGGTCCACCACTACCAAGACAACTGTGTGCCCTTCCGAGTTAGGCAGATCCGTAACAAAGTCCATGGCAATGTGGGTCCACGGTCTCTCAGGTACTGGTAAAGGCATCAGCAACCCCTGGGGTCTCCGACGGTCAGCTTTATGCTGGGCGCACTCAGGACATGCAGCCACGAACTCCTGCACATCCCGATCAAGTGAAGGCCACCAATACTGCTGGGAGATGAACCGCTTGGTTCCCAGGATCCCGGGATGTCCTGCCATTCGAGAGGCATGCCCCCATTGGAGTGTCTTTTCTCTCAGCCGGGGTGGCACAAAGGTCATACCTGCAGGTACTGCTAGCGTCATCGCGGGCACAATGACATCGGGTTTAATTACATACTGCAGGGGTTCTTCCTCCAGGTCAGCCTCCATGGACCTGGAGAGGGTGTCTGCCTTGATGTTCTTCTCCGCTGGACGATAAGTCAGAATGAAATCAAAGCGGGAGAAGAATAGTGCCCACCGGGCCTGGCGAGGATTCAGTCTTCTCGCTTCTCGTAAATAAGTCAGGTTTTTATGGTCCGTGAACACCGTGAAGGGCTCCTGCGCCCCTTCCAGCAGATGACGCCATTCTTCCAGGGCCAATTTAATGGCTAATAGCTCCTGATCCCCGATGGCATAATTCTTCTCGGCAGGGGTATACTTTTTAGAGAAGAATGCACATGAGAGAAGTTTCCCACTGGGGTGGGCCTGGGACAGCACTGCTCCTACGCCAACCGATGATGCGTCCACTTCCACGAAAAATTTATTTGTCGGATTGGGATGGCGCAACACTGGAGCTCCAACAAATGCCTGTTTCAGATTCTCAAAGGCCTGACACGCCTCAGGCGACCAGTTGCGAGCGTCAGCGTTCTTCTTAGTCAAGGCAGTAAGAGGGGCAGTCAGGGACGAGTAATTCCAAATAAACTGCCTATAGTAGTTTGCAAAACCTAAGAAGCGCTGTAGAGCCTTACGCCCCGTAGGTTGCTGCCAGTGCAGGATGGCTGTCAGCTTACTGGGGTCCATACGCAGTCCGTGGTTAGAAATGATGTACCCCAGGAAGAGCAGTTCGGAGCGATGGAATTCACATTTTTCCAATTTCACATAGAGGTGGTTCTCCCTCAACCGCTGCAATACGGTCTTCACGTGCTCCAGGTGCTCTTCCTCAGCCCTTGAAAAAATCAAAATGTCGTCCAAGTAGACCATCACAAACTTATACAGGAGATCCCTAAAGATGTCATTCATGAAGGCTTGGAAGACGGCTGGAACATTAGCAAGTCCAAACGGCATTACCAGATATTCGTAATGCCCGTCGCGGGTGTTAAACGCCATCTTCCACTCATCCCCCTCCTTGATCCGCACAAGGTTGTAGGCCCCCTGAGATCGAGCTTGGAGAAGATCTGGGCCCCCTGGAGGCGGTCAAACATCTCAGAAATCAAGGGAAGGGGGTATTTATCCTTCCGTGTGATGGCATTGAGTCCCCTGTAGTCAATACAGGGGTGCAAACCCCCATTCTTCTTCTCCACGAAGAAGAATCCAGCCCCCGCGGGCGATTTAGAGGGCCGGATGAAGCCTCGAGCTAGGTTCTCTCGAATATACTGGGACATGGCTTCCGTCTCTGGCCGGGATAGGGGGTATACGCGGCCACGGGGAGGTTCAGTGCCAGGTAGTAGCTCTATGGCACAGTCATAGGAGCGATGAGGAGGCAGAATCTCTGCTTGCTGTTTGGAAAAAACATCTCCAAAGGATCTGTAGGGCCCCGGTAACATAACATTGGCTCGATCCAAAGGAAGCGTCACTGGGGCTGGCGAGACCTTATCCAAACAGACCTTCTGGCAGCCCGGGCCCCACGCCGTCAATTCACCCTGGGCCCAATCAATGCAAGGGTTATGCAGGCGAAGCCAGGGTAATCCCAGGATTATGGCCTCAGTGGCCGACGGAAGGACGTAGAAGGAGATAACTTCTTTGTGTAAGACTCCTACCCGTATGGTCATAGGCACGGTCCTGGAGCGGAGAACTCCCCGAACCAGTCCCCAAGCCGCTGAGACAGTGATGGACTGAGGTAACTCCATCGTAGGAATTTGATGAACCCACACCAGGTCCGCGCTGATAAAGTTGTCTCCCGCCCCCGAGTCAACTAGCGCCTCAAAACAAGGGGTATCCTTAATCGCCAGTAGAACTGGCACCAAAACCTGCATCCAAGGGGAGAAGGACTTTGGCCCTGACCCGGTCTCCCTAGCCGGTACCAGGGCTGCTGGTTTCTCGACTTCTTTCTCTTCGGGCACTCACGGACAAAGTGCCCCTTCACTCCACAATGCAGGCACAGCCCCTTAGAGCGTCTCCGCTGTCTCTCCTGGGCCGCCCGGTCAACCTGCATAGGTTCAGACCCATCGGGCACACCCAGCGACGGGGAAGCAGGGCTCTTGTGCGAGCTCCTCGAGTTAGCCCCTGCAACCTGCTGACCAGCGCGACGTTCACAGGCCCGCTCCCTGAACCGGATGTCCACCTGGGTGCAGAGACGGATGAGGTCGTTCAGATCTGAGGGCAGCTCCCGGCCTGTGAGTTCGTCCTTAATGTTGGCCGAGACCCCATGCCAGAATACCGCAGTCAGGCTTGGGTTATCCAAACCTAGCTCCGCGGCCAAAGTCCGAAACTGGATGGCGTACTCACCCAGAGAGAGTCGCCCCTGATGTAGGTTCAACAGCTGAGTCGCCGCCGAAGAGGGCTTCCCGGGTTCCTCAAAGATGAGCCGAAATTGTTTCAAGAACTCTGCCAAATTATCCAGGAGGGGATCCTTCTTCTCCCATAAGGGCGAGGCCCAGGCCAGAGCGGGGCCTGCCAGTAGAGAGATAATATAAGCCACCTTCGCCCGATCCGAAGGAAAATCCCGGGCCTGCAACTCGAAAACAATTTGGCATTGATTGAGGAACCCCTGGCAGGTCTTACTGTCGCCCTCGTACCTTGGGGGCATAGCCATCCGAATCCCTCGGCCGCATGCATGGGAACCCGGCGGAGTAGAAGCTGGCAGGCCCTCCGCAGCCCCCGTGACAGTCAGTGTGTCTACCCGTTGAGACAGTGCGTTCACGACTCCCGATACCTGTTGTAGCTGAGCATGCAATTGCTGGAGCAGCTGCATGGGGGATGGATCGGTCGAGGCCAGCAGGGCGCCGACCCAGGCCAAGGGGAGACCGACCCACCACCGCACACCCCAGCTACACAATACCCCCTAAGCTACCCCTCCCCACAGTCCCTCAGGAAGAAGGGAAATAGGCATACAGGCGGGCCTCGCGGCCGAACCGGAACCTACGCATACAGAGCCACTCGTGCGAGCCTCACGGCTGAACTGGAACCCAATCACACACAGGGAGGGGTGAAAGAACCCAGACGGCCCCAGGATGCCAGACACGCGCTGAACACCAGCAATAGGACAGAGGGGGAAACAAAGGACCAGAGTGGGCCACGCCCACGCAGAGGACTAGCGCAGGACAGGGGAACTAACACTGCAACCCCCCCCCCCCCACCAGGGTAGGAGCCCCAGGCAGAAGCCAGAGGAACCAGACACAAAAGGAAGGCAGAAAGCCTTTGCCTCAAACCCACTGTAGACAGAGGCACACGGAACACAAAGGGTTAAGCTTGTAGAGCCAGCAGAGAGAGAGTGCCATAAATCAACAAACAATCAGAGAGAACGCTTCCCCTCCCGAGAGGGAGTGGCAGGAATACAATACACACAAAGGGTTAAACTCACTGAGCCAGCAGGCCGGGACACTGGGAAGAGAAATCCTTAAAACAAACAAACAAAGGAGAACGCTCTCACTCAGCCCAGAGCCCCGGAGGCTGAGCAATGCCCAGCCCCCACTAAACAAATGAGCAGCTGACCCTGATTACAGAGCTACGCACACACACACACACACACAGCAGCAGCTAACCCAGAGGGAAGGAAAAGAATACTCTAATACAACACAGATCCCTGTCAGAACCTAGAGCACGTTCTGAGAGAAACCTATCAGGCTTTCCTGTTACCACCAAGTAAGTAACGCAAAAGCAGAGAAACTCTTCAGCTGCAGGTTAAAGTACTATCCCCTGACGTCAGCACAACCCCTGGCAGCCAATCAGAAGAGACGTCCCCCCTCCCCCTCAGCCAAACCGGCAGAATCATAACACCGAGCCATTTGGTCGTGGGAGGGGCCAGGATTGGTAGTACACTGGCCCCCCAGATATGCCAGGACACCAACTGGGCACCCTAGGTCAGTGTGGTGGACTTCAGAAAAAGCTCCCACATGCATAACTCCCTTACCACGGGTGCTGAGCTCCCAACCCCCCTCCTCCAAAACCCACTACCCACAAATATACAACACTACCATAGCTCTTAGGGGTGAAGGGGGCACCTACATGTGGGTACAGTGGGTTTTGGAGGCCTCCCATTTACCAGCACAATTGTTACAGGTAGGGGGGGATGGGCATGGGTCCACCTGGCTGAAGTGCACTGCGGTACCCACTAAAAGTGCTCCAGGGACCTGCATACACGCAGGCCTCTAGGACTGGTTGCTGCTGTATAACATTGGCACACCAGTTGACAGACTAATCTCTCCGAAAACGTCCTTTATTGGAATAAGCATGTTTACTCACAGTTAACTGCAGAGGTTGTGCCCCACTGGCAACGAGTCTCCCTGGTACTGAGATTAGCAGTAGGTCAGAGCTGGCAGAATGCTGTACAATGCCCTCTTTCAGCCACATTCAAGGTAAGAACTAAGTTGTCTAACCTGGCTAACACAGGAAAGGGAACTAAAACTGGCTTTAAAAATGGCCACTACCGCATGGACTACAACAGGAAACACAACAGAGCACATTCTGACCCAGTAGGCAGGGGGAAAAGCACCATGGGAGAAGAGCCTACCAACTACCAACATCGTGAGACTGTAACACAAGCTAATGAAATCACGGAGCCCAATACCCTACACCCACCACAATGCAATGCTGATGTGACCATGTAGTGCACCCGAGAGCCACATTTGACCCAGGGAAAGGCTGTGACAGGATCGAACACATTCTGCTGTCATGGAGGTGGGTACGGCATTTGAGGCTGGCATACAGGCTGGGAAAAAAGTTTTTAAAGTGGTTTTATTTTTCATGAGAGGGGGTTAGTGACCACTGGGGGAGTCCGGGGAGGTCATCCCCGATTCCCTCCAGTGGTCATCTGGGCAGTTGGAGCACTTTTTTGGGACTTGTTCGTGAAAAAAAGGGTCCAAAAAAAGTGACCCAAAATCGCGGTAAAAACGCCTTTTTTTTTAATTATCAGCTACAGGCGCCCATTTCTCCTCGGCTGATAACCATGCCCCAGTCCCGCCTCTGACAAGACTCTGACACGCCCCCGTCAACTTTATTCGTTTCCGCGACAGAGTGCAGTTGGAAACGTCCAAAATCGGCTTTTGATTATACCGATTTGGGCGCCTGTGCGAGAAAAACGCCCATCTCCCGATTTGGGTCGAAATATAGGCGTTTTTCTCTTTCGATTATAAGCTGGATAGTGTAATTGTTAAAATCTTTAAATGGTTCAAAGTTTTTTTTTTTTTTCTGAGCATGTACACCAAGAGGGCATGACTGCAATGATGTGTGCATAATTATCAGGTAACCTTTGATAGCTACAGCTAAACGCCATTTCATTGGCTGATGGTTCCAACAGTAGGTTCAAAGAGGAATAAGGAAGGGAAGGACTGATGCCAGGCTACAAGACAATTTCTGATTTTTGGTCCTTAATTCTATAATTGATGAGAGTTGGTCTGTGTTTTGCATGTGAACCAGCAGGTGACAGATTTTGCTGGCATGTAGTTTGTGTGGGGGATCTAGGAGTCTGACTTGTCTGGCCTTTCCAATGAGATGCGTATTGCTGTTGTGTGTATTCACTGCTGCCTTTTTAAAGGTACTGTTATTGGCATTTGTATTCAGAATTGGTTAAGGTTTGCAACATAGACTCAAGAAGCTTCTTTGCAGGATTTTCTGTTACTTTACAAAGTACCTGGAGGTGAAGGGATTTTGAGTTGCTATTATTGAGATGCTACCCGAATTTAAATACATTTTTCCTATGGAAAGCTATAAGAGGAAACATTCTAGCTATGTCCTCTACATGTGACAAATTCCATAGTAGGTAGAAAAGGAGGAAGTCTTCAAAGGTATATTTACCAAATTTTAAATGTTTGATTAGTACAGCTTAATAAGGCATATATATTTATTATAATGTAAAGTTGAAGGATATGTACCAAACTGTGGTCATTTTATTTTGTCACCATCAGAAGGGAGATAGAGTAGAGCTAGAGGAAGTGAAAAAGACTTCAAAGTTTACTTAATCAAGCATTTGTTATAAAGCAAAGTTTGAAGGATCTATGCTATTGCTGTAATTATATTGCAGGATCCTGTCATGTGTATTGAGATGTTTGCCATTATTGCAGACTTATGTCTGGTCAAGTTTAAGATATGGGATAATGTAACTGTATTACGAATATCTGTTTTTCTATTAAGTATATATGTGGTTTATATTGTTGCAGGGCAGCTGCTGGGCAGACTACTTAGAAATCCATCATTAAGTGCTACACATACCTATATACATAGTGTCCACCCATATTAGCTCCAGGCCCACCCAAAATGTCAGGTCTGGCTACGCCACTGTCTGAGAGTAGACCAGTCGACTGACTCCAGTCCTCTCTCTTCTTTGCAGTGCTGCCGGCTCACCATCACCTGAGTGCCATGCCCAGTTCTGTCCGCCCAGGGCTACTCGGTCTCTCACCGGCGTGCTGCGTCCCTCCTCCTCCTCTTTTTGCCTCCACACCGCCAGTCCGCCTTAAACCGGCTTCGGGCTACCCAATGTCACCGATCATCATCATGATGTTCTTCTTCACCTCAGGCTCAGCCAGTCAGAGTCACCCTTCCCTACGAGAGCTCCCGTCCTGTCATGATGCAACTTCCTGTTCCGCATAGGCGGGAATGCGCGGGAGGGGCCGTCACTGAGTAGGGAAGGCTCAAAGCTGGTTAAGAGGTGTTCCCACTTCCTTCCCAGACCCAGACCGTAATAATTTGAGGAAATTGTGGCACGCAGCGCACGTTGGATTTCAGGAGAGGTAGGTGCTGACTCTGAAGGGTTTAAGTCAAAATAAAAAAATTAATATTTTGTTTCATGCAGATCTCTATTGTTTAAACATAACTAAATGGGCTATAAGCCCCTAATGCTTTTGGTTTTCCTATATTTTGTTTGTGATGACTTATGCTGTGCCAAAATTAAAATTTGAAAACTCTTATCTCTATCTGGTCATTAATAAAAGTAGCTCATTGTGAACACTATCCACCCTAAAAGGGTGTTTTGTGACTCTACATGAGAATTGTGATATTATGATCCCTTGTTTCATATTGTTGATGGTCTGCATTTTCCGTATGGGTGGTATATTGATGTATTAAGGTCTGCTCAGTGTAATATTTATGGTACAGTAAGGTTCTGAGTGTGTTTTTGCACAAAGTTGTGCATAGTGTTTTGCAGTTGAGTGATTGTGGTTAGTATATGCTTTGAGCAACCACTTTATTCTTTGACATATGATACATATCTACAGTGCTTTTTTTGTAGAAAAAAAGGTGCCGGTACTCATTATAGGCGGGGTCACCACATATGGCTCCACCCCTATGATAGCCACACCCACATTAACCACACCCCCTATACCAGCCATGGCGCATATAAACAGACATCATTGAAAATATTATAGTACTATAGGAGAAAAAAAATAACGTGATTTTTTTTCATGATAAATAATCTCTGTAAGCTCTTACAGCTCCAGTATACCCAGTGCAAAATAAGACAGCCAATGTAAATTCTCAAATTGGACATATTACAAACACTAAAATGAAAATAAAATGATTTTTTTCTACCTTTGTTGTCTGGTGACTGTTTTTCTTTCCATATTGGTCCCAGTCTGTGATTCTGCTTTCCTTTGTTTTCGCTTAACTCTTCTGTGCCATTTGTCATTTTTGTCTCCTTTTTCTTTGCTTTCTTCAATATTTTTCAGGCTCTCTCTCTGTCCAGATTTAATTCATTCTTACTATCCATTCTTTAATTTCCTTCATCTACCTGTGGCTTTTCATCTTTTCCTCACCCTTGTTCTCCCCATGCCCCTTCCTCTTATTCTCCAGTCTTTCTCTATTCCCCTTTTCCATCCAGCAGCTCTGCTTTCTCTCCCCATCCTTCCAGTGTCTCCCCTATTTCTTTCTGCATTCTTCCATCCAGCGTCTTCCCTCTTTCTCTCCCCATCCTTCCGTTTTCCCTCTCTCTCTCCCCATCCTTCCATCTGTTTTTCCCCCTCTCTCTCCCCATCCTTCCATCTGTTTTTCCCCCTCTCTCTCCCCATCCTTCCATCTGTTTTCCCTCTCTCTCCCCATCCTTCCATCTGTTTTTCCCTCTCTCCCCAATCCTTCCATCTGTGTTTTCCCTCTCTCTCCCCATCCTTCCATCTGTTTTTCCCCTCTCTCCCCATCCTTCCATCTGTTTTTCCCCTCTCTCCCCAATCCTTCCATCTGTTTTTCCCTCTCTCTCCCCATCCTTCCCTCTGTTGGTTTCCCTCTTTCCCTCTCTCCCCAATCCTTCCCTCTGTTGGTTTCCCTCTTTCTCTCTCTCCCCAATCCTTCCCTCTGTTGTTTTCCCTCTTTCTCTCTCTCCCCAATCCTTCCCTCTGTTGGTTTCCCTCTTTCTCTCTCTCCCCAATCCTTCCCTCTGTTGTTTTCCCTCTTTCTCTCTCTCCCCAATCCTTCCCTCTGTTGGTTTCCCTCTTTCTCTCTCTCCCCAATCTTTCCCTCTGTTGGTTTCCCTCTTTCCCTCTCTCCCCAATCCTTCCCTCTGTTGGTTTCCCTCTTTCCCTCTCTCCCCAATCCTTCCCTCTGTTGGTTTCCCTCTGTCCCTCTCTCCCCAATCATTCCCTCTGTTGGTTTCCCTCTTTCTCTCTCTCCCCAATCTTTCCCTCTGTTGGTTTCCCTCTTTCCCTCTCTCCCCAATCCTTCCCTCTGTTGGTTTCCCTCTTTCTCTCCCCAATCATTCCCCCCCCCCCCCCCCCCCACAACACTCCGGGCGAGTCCTGCACTTAGTTTTTTTTTTTAAGACTCAGAACGTGCAAACGATGCAGCCGGCAGCGATTGAAAGAGGCTGTCTGGGCTGGTGTCTGCGTCGGAGCTTCCCTCACCCTCTGTGAGTCCCGCGAAACAGGAAGTTGTAACAACGAAGGCGGGACTCGCAGAGGGTGAGGGAAGCTCCGACGCAGACGCCAGCCCAGACAGCCTCTTTCAATCGCTGCCGGCTGCATTGTTCGCACGTTCTGAGTCTTAAAAAAAAAAAAACTAAGTGCAGGACTCGCCCGGAGTGTCGCGGGGGGGGGGGGGGGGGGCAGGCAAAAAAAAGGTGCCGGTACACCGTACCGTTGCGTACCGGCACAAAAAAAGCACTGCATATCTAATATCTAAATTTAATAAAAGGTATTAATTGTGACTATTTTATTTTTACTTATTTTTTTTCTGTGTGTTGTCAGACAATTATGGATGTAAGCTCCACCCCTGACCACACCCCTAACCTCACCCCCCTTAGCCTCCCTAAACAGTTCGGCCACCAACCGCCTATGTTAGTGGCCTAATATTCCCCAAATCAGAATAATATAGCTCATAAAGTTGATCATAAGTTGTATTATTCATATACCGTGGGAGTTACCACAGCATAGTGACTTCTGCAATAAACAAAGCTTTCGTGCAATATAATGATTTTTTTTTGTTGTTGCAAATTTAGGGGTCCTTTTACTAAGGTGTGCTAACAATTAGCACAAGCTAAATGATAAGATGTCCATATGAATATAATTATTTAGCAACACTAATCATTAGCACACACTAAAACCATTAGTGCAACTTAGTAAAAGAACCCCTAAATTCACAATATGCAAAGAAAAAAGACAACATTTCATACATAAATCAAGTATATAAATAAGCAAGTATAAATTCCTCTCCTAATTCTAGAAATTAGACTTCAATTATGTATTAGACTTAAATTGTAAACCGGAGGAAAAGACTTCAGATTCTCTGCTGTTACTAGCTGAATTGTTTTCTTACAAGCATGTCCATTCACCTAAAATACCTTGTAGATATCAAGATAGATCAAATGCTTGACTACCCCTTTAAGAAATTAAATAAGTTTTCTAAGCACCTGATTTGTGAGCCATGATAACGTCCCTTTAAAACTTGGACGCCATGTTTGATTTTCCCCCTTCATAGAAGACAGCTTTAACTCAATGAGCAGGTAGGCTGAAAATTTGAATTTACTATGTAAAGTAAACAATACCCATGTGTCTCTTACTATACTCCTCTCTGTTTTTTTAATGGCATTAAATTGATTGGCTATTGGTTCGTCTCCTGAAGAAGCTAATAGTGAAATGGAGACTGACTCTTGAGCGAACCAAGATTTGTGAGCCAAATTGAAGATAAGTGCCCCTTTATATTTTCAACTAAATCTTATAAATAAACATTTAAAAATATATCGAGGTTTTTCTGACTAGTGAGGCAGCTTGCCCGGCATTTACTTGAAAACAATTCAGCTAGTGACAGCCAAGCATCTGAAGTCTTTTCCTCCAGTTTACAGTTTAAGTCTAATTCATAATTGAAGTCTAATTTGTAGAATTACAAGAGGAATTTATACTTGTTTATATAGTTGAGTTTATACTTTGGCAAGTACCACATAAAGTTGAGTTTATCATACATAAATCAAGGAAACAATGAAAATATTACAGCCCACATCATGGAGATTTGATAGAGAAAAAGGAAAGATCAAACAATAAATAAACATCAAAAACTAGAAAGCAGGCACAAAATTATGCCTTTAAACCCCTATTCTGTTTGACATTCCCATCCACTTTACTATTGCCCACATTATCAGAATCTAGCAAAGTCTAATCCACCAAGAAATTCTCTAAATGTGTAGGATCAAAAAAATATAAAAGTTAGAAGCACAAGTAATTTACAAGGATACTTCAAGAAAAAAGTTGCCCCTACATCCAAAGGTTTAGGCCTTAACTGCAGGAAGGCTTTCCTTCTTAAAATGTGTTGGCTTTACCACATCAGGAAACATTATAACAGGTTGACTACAAAATGTTACAGTTTTCGTAGAAAAATAAGCTTCAACACCTTCTTTGCCCTTTCAGATATGAAATTCCTGAGAGGATTCGAGAAAATTTGATACATCCAGACTAGCAGGAGAATTTAATGTATCTATTGCCCCTTCCTGGTTTTCTATTCTAACACCCTTTCGCAAATAGTAAACATTCTCTACTGATATAAATTAAAAAGTAATTCCAAAGGGATAGGTAGGATGAAACTAGGAAATACATATAATAATTTTATCATAGCTTAGTAACTACTCCCAATAATGTCATACATTTTTAATTGAAGATTTTATAATTTATGGACACAGAATAAAGAATAATACATAATTATCCATCACATTATTATCAAAGTAGCACAGAAATATATAGTCCACATCAAGGGAAAAAGCTACAAACTGGTCAGAGCAGCAAATTAAGGGGCCCTTTTATAAAGCGTTAGTAAGCCCAACGTGGGCTTAACAGATGCAAAACCTTGGGACTACCACCAGCCCAATGTGACTGCCGGCGGTAGTTCCAGCTTGAAGTTGCGCCAGAACATTTTTTTTATAGCATGGCATTAATCCAGCACTAATTTAGCATTGCCATGCTCTGCCCAGTTAATGCCTGGTTACTGTGGGAACCCTTACTGCCACCTCAATGGGTGGCGGTAAGTGCTCCTTGCTGTATAGCCACACGGTAAGAATTATCTTGCTGTGTGGCCATTGTTTTTTTTTGGGGGGGGGGGATATTTACCTGCTGCTATTGCAGGGCCCTTTTTCCTGCAGCTTAGTGAAAGGACCCCTAAGGGCCCTGTTTACAAAGGCACACTAGCGTTTTTAGTGCACTCTAAAAATTAGCATGTGCTAACTGTGGTTTTTGCAACTACATTCAAAGCAGTTTACATAGTATATGCAGGTATTTATTTGTACCTGGGGCAATGGAGGGTTAAGTGACTTGCTCAGAGTCACAAGGAGCTGCAGTGGGAAGTAAACCCAGTTCCCCAGGATCAAAGTCTGTTGCACTAACCACTAGGCTACACAGTTAGCACCAGGGGCGTAGCTACGGGTGGGCCTGGGTGGGCCCAGGCCCACCCAATTTCGGCCCAGGCCCGCCCACCCAAGCGCACACCACACACTGCAGCAGCAGCAGCGCATACCACGGAGACGGCACCCACTCGCACTCTGGCTCAGCTCTCTCCAGGTTCTGAGGCCTGCCCACCGGTGCCTCCCGTGGCCTTTTCGCTGCCTCTCAGAAGAAGCCCGTGGGGGAGCGGTCATTCCGCCTTCGGTAGCGCGGAGTCCGTCGGCTGTTCGTTGCACTTGTCCGTTACACACCCCCCTCCCCTTCCGCTAGGGCGCTTGATCTCTTCAGAGACACATGCTCCTTGGGTCATGCGGGAGTAGCGGGAGTACGACGAGGTGACCGACTTCCTGGGCCAGTGGGGACCCTTCCAGCAGCTCATTTTCTTCCTGCTCAGCATCATCCCCAATGGCCTCAACGGCATGTCCGTGGTGTTCTTGGCCGCATCTCCCGAACACCGTTGCCTGGTGCCGGCCACCACTAACCTGAGCGAAGCGTGGAGGAAGGTCAGCGTCCCTAAGAAGATGGTGGACGGGGTGGCGGTGGACAGCATGTGCTAGCGGTACCAGCTGCTCAGTTTCTCTGCCAGGGGCTGCTGCCAGGGCTGGACGTGAACATGTCTGAGATAGAGACGGAGAAATGCCTGGACGGATGGACGTACAGCATGGACGTGTATCGCTCCACCATTGTAACAGAGGTATGTGCTGGGACAGCAGGTGATTGTGTTTTTGTTGAACGCTGCACGATGATATAATAGAAACAGCGACATGATGCACCAGGAAACACACACGTACAGATTGCCCATTACCACAATATAACTTTGCATGTAGTTGAAATGATTGCAGTGCTGTGGGTAAAGGGCCATGTCTGAGCCTGTATATCAATCTTGGAGCTCTTTTACTAAGCTATAGTAAGCAGCTAGTGCAGGGTTTATTTTGTGGTAGACAGAGTGGATCCATGCTAATATCTCCTGCGCTAAAAAGGCAGCCATCGTTGTAAAAATATTGCTGGCTGTCATGAGTGCTGATAGTAGTATGTGCATCTGCCCTGCTGGTAGTCTGATTATTTACAGAAACTTTCAAACAGTGTTTCTAGAGACTGTCATGTAGCTTTCCTTCAGTGGATACTCAATCATTCAAAACAGTGGAGAAACAAAAAAGACCTCAGCAAGTCAATAACTGCTTCTTAACCAGCAGTGCAGACATACCAGCCATGGGAGGACAGAAAAAAAACTCCACAAATGGTGCAACTGTGTGGGAAGAAGAAATGGCAATAACAATTCAGAACAGAACAGTAATGTCAGCTATGCAGATGACTTCAGTTTCTCAATATTTTCAAATTATATTTTTTTCAAACACTACTTATCCAGATCCTTCCAATGCGTAGCTGTTACATATCCCAAGGAATCCTCATTTCACATCTGCTGCTTTAGGGAATTGATTAATTTCCCTTGACCACAGCGATCTTCAATAGGGCAGTGTATGGGAAGCGGGGATAGTGCTGGGCAGACTTATTTAGTGCCCACCCATATTAGCTCTGGGCCCACCCAAAATGTCAGGTCTGGCTACGCCACTGGTTAGCACATGCTAATTTTTAGCACACGCTAAAAATGTTAGCATGCCTTTGTAAACAGGGCCCTAATACAAAACAAAGCAATCAATTATCATCATTCAAAATAATAAATTTTAGAACTGATGTTAATCTGTTTATTAATCCCATAAGGTCTTGGCAAATGGTGCCACTTTTTTTTCTCATATCTCCCTGTAAGTGTTTGGTGGATTATGAGAATAATCATTACACTTTCTTTAATCCTATTTAATTAGAATCCTTTTAATTGAATAAACCACTTAAGGATAAAATAAATGAGATGTAATTAGTTCTTTATTTACTTTGTGCTGGTGGGATTATTTAACAGATTAATGTCACATATTTTAATTCTCCAATCCTATAAAGTTCCTTTGCTTTTGATAAAGTTCCTCATAAGAGACTCCTGAGAAAATTAAAGAGTCATGGGACAAGAATCAATGTTCTGGTGTGTATTAGAAATTGGTTATTGGACAGAAAACAGAGGGTAGGGTTAAGTTGTAATTTCTCTCAATGAAGGAGGGTTAACAGTGGAGTGCCACAGGCAGTGGTGTGCTGGAGCCGGCTCGCACCGGCTCACATGAGCCCCTTGTTAAATTTTACTGATTTTTGCGAGCCGGTTGTTGAAGTCAGGCAGCAAGCACACAAGCATCTGGTTTTTTTCTCCTCCTCTCTCCCTCCTCCCCAAGCCCCCACCCTCCCATAGGCTCCCAGCATACCTCTTCATGTCGTCCCTTAGGATCATCATCCCCCCCTCACCACTAGCTGACCAACCTGGAGCCTTTTCTCTGCTAGATCCCACCTACAGGAAGTTGCATCAGTGGGGCTGTACACTCACTCAGCAGAGACAGGCTCCGGGTGGATCAGGCAGCGTCTCATGTTACCACTAAAGCTGCTGGAACAAGTAATGTTTGAACAATGGCCAGAGGGAATGGAAGCTGAGAGAGAGGTAGGACTCACAGAGGAGCAGCAGGAGGGAGATGATGCTGGGTTTGAATGAAGACAGCATGAAGTAAAAAAAAAAAGTTGAAGCTATTTAAGTTAGTCTGTTTCCCCTTCCCGCGCAGCTGTCTTCGCCGTTAAACTGAAAACAAAATCAAGCAAACTTATGAGCTGCTGCATCTAGGTTGTCGTTCTTTATTGTTGGTAGCATTTAAATTCAATCTCTCTTCTATTTTCAAACATGCCAGCTTTGGCAGCATACAGATGTACACAGAGGTCAGAAGAAGTATAATAATGGAATAACCTTTCATAGATAGAGTAGTAATTTGTTACCAATCATATTCAGTGTGTCATTTAGAGGGGCTGGTTATAGGGACACCCTAGCATGTATTATATTTGCGCAGAGATCTTTTTTCTCCTGGTAAAGGGCCATTAAAACAGATGTCATTATAAGGATCAGGTGCTCAGCATTCAGAGTTTCTATCTATCTATCTATCTATCTATCTATCTATCTATCTATCTATCTATCTATCTATCTATCTATCTATCTATCTATCTATCTATCTATCTATCTATTTAGTTAGTTAGTTAGTTAGTTAGTTAGTTACTTATTTATGACATTTAACCCTGCAGAGATTTTTTTTCTCCTGGTAATGGGCTTCTAAAACAGACATCATGTTATGGGAATCAGGTTCTCAATGTTCAGAGTTTCTGTCTATTTATTTACTTATTTATGGCATTTTATTCCATGTTAAACTTGAATTAGATTGGAACCTGGAAGCATTTAAAAATAAAAAAAATTTCCCGGAGAGAGTAATGCATGACCCTTCCCCCCGGCTCTCTCCCTGGGTATAGCCAGCTCTGCAATTTGGGGGGGGGGGGGGCGCAGAGGTGGACCGGGGAGAGAGCCTGTTGTTAAAAATTTACCAGCACACCACTGGCCACAGGGATCAGTACTGGGACTGGTGCTATTTAACATATTTATAAGTGATATGGAAATCAGAATGATAAGTAAGAGGATTAAATTTGCAGATGACACAAAACTATTCAAGGTTGTTAAAACAAGTGCGGACAGTGAAATATTGAAGGAAGACCTTAGGAAATTGGAAGTCTAGGCATCCAAATTGCATATGAAATTTAATGTGGATAAATGCAAGGTGAGGCACATTGGAAAGAATAATCTGAGTCATAGTTACTTGATGCTAGGGTCCACCTTGGGGGGGGGGGGGGGGGGTCAGCAACCAAGAAAAAGATCTAGGTGTCATTGTACATAATACGCTGAAATCTTCTGCTCAATGTGCGGCAGCGGCCAAAATAGCAAACAGGATGCTAGGAATTATTAGGAAAGGGATGGTGAATAAAACTGAAAATACTATAATGCCATTTATCGCTCCCTGGTGTGACCTCACCTTGAGTATTACGTTCAGTTCTAGTTGCCGTATCTCAAAAAAGATAGCAGAACTAGAAAATGTTCATAGAAGAGTGACCAAAACGATAAAGAAAGGCTAAAGAGGTTAGGGCTCTTCAACTTGGAAAAGAGATGGATGAGGGGAGATATGATTGACATCTACAAAATCCTGAGTGGTGTAGAATCAGTACATAAATACATACGTACATAAGTAATGTCATACTGGGAAAAGACCAAAGGTCCATCGAGCCCAGCATCCTGTCCCCGATAGCGGCCAATCTAGGTCAAGGGCACCTGGCAAGCTACTCAAACGTACAAACATTTTATACAAGTTATTCCCAAAATTGTGGATTTTTCCTAAGTCCATTTAGTAGCGGTCTATGGACTTGTCCTTTAGGAAACCGTCCAACCCCTTTTTAAACTCTGCCAAGATAACGGCCTTCACTACGTTCTCCGGCAACGAATTCCAGAGTTTAATTATGCGTTGGGTGAAGAAAACTTTTCTCCTAGTTGTTTTAAATTTACTACACTGTAGTTTTATCACATGCCCCCTAGTCCTAGTATTTTTGGAAAGCGTGAACAGACGCTTCACATCCAGCTGTTCCACTCCACTCATTATTTTATATACCTCTATCATGTCTTCCCTCAGCCGTCTCTCCTCCAAGTTGAAAAGCCCTAGCCTCCTTAGTCTTTCTTCATAGGGAAGTCGTCCCATCCCCGCTATCATTTTTGTCGCCCTTCGCTGCACCTTTTCCAGTTCTACTATATCTTTCTTGAGATGCGGCGACCAGAGTAGAGATAAATCGATTTTTTTACTTGGTCCAGAAGTACGAAGACTAGGGGACACTTGAGGAAGTTACATGGAAATACTTTTAAAACAAATAGGAGGAAATATTTTTTTCACTTAACAAATAGTTAAGCTCTGGAACTCTTTGCCAGAGGATGTAGGAACAGCGGTTAGCATATCTGGGTTTAAAAAAGGTGTGGACAAGTTCCTAGAGGAAAAGTTCATAGTCTGCTATTGAGAAAGATATGGGGAATTCACTGCTTGCCTTGGGATTGGTAGCATTTAATGTTGATACTCCTTAGGTTTCAGCCAGGTATTTGTGACCTGCTTAGCCACTGTTGGAAACAGGATAGTGGGCTAGATGGACCATTGGTCTGACCCAGTATGGCTACTTTTATGTTATTATATTTAGAGTTTTGGTATTTGCATGCAGATAATTCAAAATTTGGTGCTTTTATGGTGTCTATTCACATCCTGCCTATGTTGATGGGATAAATTGTAATCCTTTATATCTGTGAGCTCTTAATTAAAATATACCTCAGCTACTTTACAGAGTAGTTTAATGGTTAATGCAGTAGTCTGAGAACCAGGAGAACATGGATGAATTCCCCGTGCTGCACCTTGTGATTCTGGGCAAGTCACATAGGGGTCCTTTTACAAGGACACACTGAAAAATGGCTTGCAGTAGTGTAGGTGTCGGGTTCTCGAGGCAGAACCAGAATACGTGAGCCCTTGGGCCACTGCCGAGGAGTGGCAGCGGCAGGCAAGAGCACCCTGGAACAGGATACACAGAAGAGCAGGACTGGAACTCTGGACTGGAGCAGTACTGAGGCAGGCAACTAGAACAGGCAGAACAGGAGCAACTTCACCTGTGCTTGACCACCGTTCCTCCGGAGTTGAGCTCCGGAGTGCGGGTGGCCGGCAGGACTTGCAGGATAAGGCAGGAACTGAAGATTCAGAGGACCCACCCTGGATCCGGGATACACGAGGGAGACTAGGCTAAATACTAGACTCGGACTGAAAGCTGCATGCAGCCACTAAGCCCGAAACACAAGACAGACCAAGGGGACAAGACGTACACAAAGGCTAGGCAGAGACAGGATTCAGGATATACACTCAGGATATACACAAAGGCTAGGCAGAGACAGGATACAGGATATACACTCAGGATATACACACTAGCTAGGCAGAAGCAGGACTCAGGAAATACAAGCAAGCTAGGCAGAAACAGGACTCAGGATATACAAGCAAGCTTGGCAGAAACAGGACTCGGGATATACAAGCAAGCTAGGCAGAGCAGACAGAAGTAACCAGGAACTAGCAGAGTCTTTGGGTAGACAGCGGACAGTAGAATAAACCAGGAGCTAACAGAGTCTTAGGGCAGGCAGCAGATAATAGAATAAACCAGGAGCAAACAAAGTCTTTGGGCAGGCAGCAGATAACAGAATAAATCAGGAGCAAACAGAGTCTTTGGGCAGGCAGCGGACAATAGAATAAACCAGGAGCAAACAGAGTCTTTGGGCAGGCAGCAGACAATAGAATAAACCAGGAGCCAACAGAGTCTTTGGGCAGGTAGCAGGCAGAGGAAAAAACCAGGGATAACAGAGTCAGGGCTGAAGCTTCAGCAGCTCCAAACAGACAGAGAAAATGGCTGAAGCTTCAGACTCCAAACGCAGAGCAAGGCAAAGGAAGGACTAGCAGTCCACAGACACAAAACAGAAGGGCAAAAGCCCACACGGAAAGAGTAGCAGTCCACAGACACAAAGCAGAAGGGCAAAAGCCCACATGGAAGGACTAGCAGTCCACAGACACAAAGCAGAAGGGTCAAAGCCCACACAGAAGGACTGGCAGTCCACAGACACAAATAGCAGATGGGCAAGAGCCCCAGAGAAAGGCTAAGAACCAGCGCAACAGTCCTCTCACTAACCTCATGACCTTTAGCATAACACACTACTACTTACTATGCAAAGGCCCTGAATGCACGCACAGCACTTCCTTATGAAGGTTCTCACTGATGATGTCACCTACTGCAGGACAGGAGCAGGGAACACACTCACACCAAGGAGAGGCTTGGAACACAAAGGAAGAACAGGCAGGAGCCATCTTGGAAACTGGCACAGAACAAGCGGGAGCCATCTTAGATGCTGACTCCTCAGAGAGGCATAGCCCACACAGGTGAGGTCTAGTGAAGCAATCAGCACACAGAGACAGAGACAAGACTAACACAGAAACAGACAGAAGCCAGCATAGATGCTGACCCCCAGAAATAAGGTAAGTCTGAGGGTGGTCACGACCAGAGACGTGACAGTAGGCATGGGTTTTGGGCGTGCACCGATCCATTTTTCAGTGAGCCTGTAAAAAAGGCGACTCTTTTTTGGCCAAAAATGGACGTGCAGCAAAATCAAAATTGGCGCACGTCCATTTTGGGTCTGAGACTTTACCGCCAGCTACAGACCTAGCGGTAAAGAATCTGGGCGGTAATGACCTACGCACATCAAATGCCACTTGTCATGCATCCACTACATGCACCAGAAAATAAAAAATATTTTTCAGACGCGCATAATGGACACGCGCCAAAATTGAATTACCTCAAAGGCCTATGCGGCTTAGTAAAAGGGGCCCTTAAGCCTTTATTGCCCCAGGTATAAAATAAGTACCTATATCTGTGATCTGCTTTGTAACTGCAGAATGGTGTATAGCCCATCCTCTTTCCTTTTACAACAACCTCTCTGCTACAATATTCTAACTTCCCCATTTTGCCAGTATTCTTTGAAGATAACCCCTCCAAAACCCTTGTCACTGTATGACTGTCAGCTTTCCCCATCTGAGGGTGAGGACCCCCGATGGGCATTTTTTCATTTCCGGCTGATCTGAAGACTCACTGTAGACTTCAGTTTGAGTGAAACTTTTAGCATGATTCACAGTCTCCTTGCCCTTCTGTGAGAGGATGGAGTCTGTGTTCTATATTTTTCTGCATTTTTCCTGATAGCTGCCATCATGGGCGTAGTTTGGGGGGCGAGGGGGGCATTCCTCCCCCAAATGCAGGACCAGCGCAACGCTGCAGGCAGCTCTCCCTCCATCCCGCCCTCAGTTCTCAGTTCCCCGACTGACAGCCCTCCTCTCCGTTCCTTCCCCCCCCCCTGCAGCGACGGCAGTGAAGCACTGTGGGCTCGCCTCTGGCTTTTCCCTTCCCTCACACAGTGTCCCACCTCCTGTGATGATGCATTTCCTGTTTGTGCGAGGGCAGGGCACTGTGTGAGGGAAGGGAGAAGCTGGAGGCGAGCCCACAGTGCTTTCTTCTTCACTGCTATCGATGCCACTGAACATAAAAAGGTTAAACATGCAGGGAGGGGGGGGGGGGCAGGAATGAACGGAGAGGAGGGCTGTCGGGGAGCTGAGGGAAGGCAGGGAGAATTGCTGGACATGGATGGGAGGGGAGGGCAGGGGGAAGAAGAGATCGCTGGACATGGAGAGGAGGGGAGGGCAGGGGGACAGAAGAGATCGCTGGACATGGAGAGGAGGGGAGGGCAGGGGAGAGAAAAGATTGCTGGACATGGAGAGAAGGGGAGGGCAGGGGGAGAGAAGAGATCACTGGACATGGAGAGGACAGGAGGACAGGGCAGGGGAGAGAAGAGATCGCTGGATATGGATGGATGGAGGGGGCAGGGGAGAGAGGAAATTTGCTGGATATGGATGGATGGAGGAGAGGGCAGAGGAGAATGGAGAGTTGCTGGACATGGATGGATGGAGGGGAGGGGAGGGCAAGGGAGAGAAGAATTTCTGGAATGGATGGATGAATGGGGGCAGGGGAGAGAGGACATTTGCTGGATATGGGTGGATGGAGGAGAGGGCAGAGGAAGAGAGGAGAATTGCTGGACATGGATGGATGAAGGGGGCAGGGGAGAGAAGAAATTTGCTGGATATGGATAGATGGAGGGGAGGGCAGGGGAGAGGAGAGGAGAATTGCTGGACATGGATGGATGAATGGGGGCAGGGGAGAGAGGAATTTTGCTGGATATGGGTAGATGGAGGAGAGGGCAGGGGAGAGAGGAGAATTGCTGGACATGCAAGGATGGATGAATGGAAGGGGCCGGGGAGAAGAAATTTGCTGGATATGGGTGGATGGAGGAGAGGGCAGGGGAGAATGGAGAGTTGCTAGACATGGATGGATGGAGGGGCGGGAAGTCAGGAAGGAGATGCACATGGATGGAGGGGAGGGAAGAGAGGAGAAATGCTAGATATGGATGGAGTAGAGGGCAGTTAAGAGAGGAGAAATGTTGGACAAGGATGGAGGGAAGGAAAGATGAAGGAAGGAGATGCACACGGATGGAGGGGAAGGGAGGGAGGATAAATGCTGGACATGGATGGAGGGGAGGGAAGACAGAGGAAGTAGATGCACATGGATGGAGGGAGGAGAGTGAGGAGAAATGCTGGATATGGATGGAGGGGAAACTGCTGAATTTAAGGGCTGGATCGGAACACTTTGAGGACAGATGCTGAAACTGGAGGAAGGATAGAGACAGGGCTACAGATGGTAGACAAGACGCATAAGGACACAGGTGGACATGGTGAGTGAAAAAATATCAAATGGAAAGAAGACACTGCATAAAACAGAAGACACTGGGACCAAAGCGAACAGAAAAACTAAATGATCAGACAACAAAGGTAGAAAAAAGTATTTTATTCAGAATTTATTAATTGGAATATGTCAGCTTTTGGAAATGTGCATCTGTGATATTTTGCATGTAAGTTTCAATTTTTCTAGTATTGCTGCATGCCGAGTCTAACTTCTTGAGGTAACTTTCCAGTTCAGTATTTTGCCTTCATATTTTTTTATTTCTAGTTCCTTGTGTCATATCTGTTGTCATGTGTTTTTCATGTGTGATCAAGGTGCAGTATTCTGTTAAAGTATAGTATTTGCCGCCCTTTTCTTTTCACTAGGTAGTGTACTGGTGTTTTAGAGCCCGGTGTAATTACAGTGCTGCCTTTCCACACATAAGGTTGTAGCTCATCCTGTCCTTGGAATTAGTGCTGTTATGGGTTCGTAAGGTTATGAGTGTGTGTTTGCACAACTTTGTGTATAGTGTTTTGCAGTGGAGAGATTGTGTTGGCCTTACTCAGGTGGCACCAAAACATCAGAAAGGGTTTTAGAGCTTGAAGGGGAGAGAGGAAATTTGATGGATATGGATCTGCATATAGAGCTTATGCATTTCTAAGGTCTGCACTGGCATGGTATGGGAAAGGGGGTACAGAAATACTACTGGAGAGGAAGAGGGAGTGCTGGGTAAGGAAGGGGAAAGAGCTTTTTTGGGAATAACCATAATGTATATGTATGAGATATCTAATACATATTCATTATGATTATTCCCAAAAAAGCCAACTCTTTCTCCCTTCCTTCCTTCCTCCATATTAGCATATTCATTTGTGTGTATATATATATGTAAATATATACACACACACACACACACACAAATGAATATGTTGATATGCCCTGCCCCATCCTTTGACCCCCCCCCCCCCCCCCAAATGAATCACTCAAACTACGCCCATGGCTGCCATTCTGTTTCATTAAAGAATCTGCTCCTGTAGTCTGACCTTATTTTTTACAAACATATTTGGGTGCCATGCTTAGGTTCCAAGAAAAATAGGTAAGAGATTGCCGTATATAAAACTGGAAAGAACCTCTTAGATGGAAACTTTTGGATTGTGGGGACTTCCTTCATGTAATATATTCTTGCATTCATATGATGCACTGTGTTGCAGTATTCATTGGCTCAGTGAATGTCTTCATTAACTTGTGAATACTTCAACAACAAAAAAAAGCTTATTGAAAATGAGGGGGAGTGTTTCTCAAATCAACAAATAAAGAACTTGTCCCAACAAATATCATGAGCAACACATACAAGTGGCAGAATACATGAATAGATACTTTTACAGAAACATTTAAAAGAACAGGATTGTATCACTGCTACTATATGAATGTTAGGAGTATTGTGCAGATTTTATAAGCATATAAGACTCACTTTGGTTAATTATTTTGGTTAATTTAGATTTAGTGGGTATGAAATATACTTTATTAAGTATAGCAATTAATATACAAATATTTAAATGAAACATAGTTTGTGGTTTCAGCTTTTCAGTCTGTTCACAAGATTAGTTAGGACAAGTTCTTTTTTTGTTGGTTCATTAACTAGTGGTCACTGAATAATGTACTCTACTCAGCACCAATACCCCTTCCCCTGTATTATGTTTTTTAGTTCAATATGTAATATTCCTAGTGCACTGTGGGGATCTTTTACTAAAGCTTAGCTTGAGTTATCTGCAGCAGGGCCCATAGGAATAAAATGGGCCCTATTGCAGATATCTCGAACTAAGCTTTAGTAAAAGACCCCTTGTATTTTTTTTCTCATGTGCAGGTATGATTTATTGGTTTTAGTTTATGCATTCTTTATACTGGTTCCCTTTTTAGTTCCTATGGGGAATCTGTGTGTTGATACATACAGCTTCTTTTCATCAGCTGGCTCCAGTCAAACTGGTCAAAAACAGATTTGTTTCGCCATAGTCTTAAATTGCCTTATATATTTCAATGGAAATTAAAACAAATGAAAAATAAATCATTTAATTTTGCCATAGCCATATTTGCTCATTTGTAAATGAATAAAATTAAAAAGGTCCTTTCATTGCATTTTTAAAATTTGTTTTCAAATGAATTAACAAGTAATGTGAAGGGACATTGGGACACGCTAGGGAGGTAAAATTCCTTGATGAAATCAAGGCCAGTTTTATGGAGCAGCTGGTACAGGAATCAACGAGAGAAGGAAAAATTCTAGACTTAGTCCTTAGTGGAGTGCATGATCTGGTGCGGGAGGAAATGGTGCTGGGGCCGCTTGATAACAGTAATCACAATATGATCGGATTTGATATTAGCTTTGAAGTAAGTATACAGAGGAAATCAAATATGTTAGCATTTAACTTTAAAAAAGGAGACCATGATAAAATGAGAAGAATGGTGAAAAGAAAACTTAGAGGAGTGGCTGCGAGGGTCAAAAATTTACATCAGGTGTGGATGCTGTTCAAAAACACCATCCTGGAAGCCCAGGCCAAATATATTCCGCGTATTAAAAAAGGAGGACGGAAGACCAAACGACAGCCGGTGTGGTTAAATATTGAAGGAAGCTATTAGAGCTAAAAGAAAATCCTTCAGAAAATGGAAGAAGGAAGCGACTGAAAATAATAAGAAACGGCATAAGGAATGTTCAATCAAATGCAAAGCGCTGATAAGGAAAGCTAAGAGGGACGTTGAAAAAAAAGATTGCATTGGAGGCAAAACACATAGTAAAATTTTTATGAGGTATATTAAAAGCAGGAAGGAACATAAGTACATAAGTAGTGCCATACTGGGAAAGACCAAAGGTCCATCTAGCCCAGCATCCTGTCACCGACAGTGGCCAATCCAGGTCAAGGGCACCTGGCACGCTCCCCAAACGTAAAAACATTCCAGACAAGTTATACCTAAAAATGCGGAATTTTTCCAAGTCCATTTAATAGCGGTCTATGGACTTGTCCTTTAGGAATCTATCTAACCCCTTTTTAAACATAAGAATAGGATTCCAAGATGGCTGCAGTTTATACCTAGACACACTGGGACCTCGCTCCTAATTGAAACACTATGCCAAAAAGACGAGGGAGAGTGCCAGCTCGCGCTTCCCTTGCCTCTCCCTCCTTACCTTTCGGTCTGATGGACCGTTTTGCGAGGCCCCGAGGACAGGCTGATTCGGTCGGGAGCGGACCCGTTGGAACCGCCGGCGTTGAAGAGGAGCTTTTGGCGGTTTCGGGGCTGGACATCACGCTGAGCCCCGACCTGTGAGCACCCCCTCCGCAGCCGCGGATGACCAGCTCCCCTTCTCTTGGATCGACGGGGCCTCCGCCATGGAGTGAAGAGGGCATGACGTCGAAGGAAGCACAAGAACACCCAGAGACGGGGATACAGCTGATCTCTGCATTAGGAGCTGTGGAACAAAGAGGGATAGAGGGGCCCAAGGAATTGAAGTTCGGTATTACACCTCTCATCCAGAAGCCGGCAGAGGTAACATTAGAGTCTCCATGGGATTTGATTTCAAATATCATGCAGTCTTCTACAGTTCAATATGAGCTAATGGCTAAAAAGATGACAGAAGTGGAAAATAGATCAGTTAAAATAGAAGAGGATGTGAAATCTTTGACAACTCGAGTAGAAATGCTTGAAAATAACGTAACTAATTTAACTAGTTTACAAATGGACATGGTTAAAGATTTAGTTGCAATGAGGAGAAAATCTGAAATATTTGAAAACTATATGAGAAGCTGTAATTTAAGGTTCTTGAACTTTCCAAAACTTAAAATGGTTTCCTCAATTGACATGTTAAAAAGATACTTAATTGAAATTTTGGGAGTTCCTGAATCTGCTATGCCACCATTTGCTCAAGTATATTACATTCCTCAAAAAGAAGAACAAACTGATTTAAGTGTATCTGCTTTACTGGAGACCTCGGAGACAGAGCAAGCCAAAGCGACAACTTTGATAGCCACTGAGGTTCTTTTCCCGGATAAGCAGTGGCTTTTTAAGTTGTTTTCCAAAAACAAGGACAAATTGTTCCTGGGACTGAAAATCAACTTATTTCCTGACGTCTCAAGAGAGACACAGAAAAGGCGGAAACAATTCCTGTTATTGAACCCGGCGGTTCTTCAGATGGGGGGTGTATTTTACCTCAGATACCCCTGTAAATGTATCATTAGATATAATTCATTTAAATATGTATTCCTTGAACCCTCACAGTTGACATCATTTGTTGCCTCAAAGCGGGTTGAGATAGCTCAAGCATAAGTAAATGTTTGTCCTTAGTTTAGGTATATATTTCCTGAAACTTTGATGTTTTTAATTCTCCTTTGTTTGTAATCTTGGAATCCATTATAATGTGGACTTCAGTATCTTTAATGAGATATATAAAATGTTTCTTTATATTGTATAAAGTAGGTAGATACTATTCCTGATCAAGTGTTAACTCTTGTGAATGTAATATGAAAACTTAAATAAAAAAAAAAAAGCAGGAAGCCGGCAAAAGAATCGGTTGGACCGCTAGATGACCGAAGAGTAAAAGGGGCGATCAGGGAAGACAAAGCCATAGCGGAGAGATTAAATGAATTCTTTGCTTCGGTCTTCACCGAGGAAGATTTGGGTGGGATACCGGTGCCGGAAATGGTATTCGAAGCTGACATGTTGGAGAAACTTAATGAATTCTCTGTAAACCTGGAGGATGTAATGGGGCAGTTCTACAAACTGAACAGTAGCAAATCTGCTGGACCGGATGGCATTCATCCCAGACAGTGGCGTAGGAAGGGGGGCGGGGAGGGGTGGTCCGCCCCGGGTGCACGCTGCTGGGGGGTGTCGGCTCCGCGCTGGTGCACTGCCCTCTCTGCCCTGGAACAGGTTACTTCCTGTTCCGGGACAGAGAGAGCAGTGAATCAGCGTGGAGCCGACACACCCCAGCAACGTGCAGTCGGGGTGGATCGGCCCTCCCGCTCATCCCTCGCCACAGGTATGCGCTCCAGCGGGAGGAGGGTGCGCCGTGCTGCACCCGGGGGGGGTGCGCAGCGGCGACCCGCCCCGGGTGTCAGCTCCCCTCGCTACGGCTCTGATCCCAGAGTACTGATAGAACTGAAAAATGAGCTTGTGAAGCTATTGTTAGAAATATGTAATTTATCCTTAAAATCGAGCGTGGTACCGGAAGATTGGAGGGTGGCCAATGTAATGCTGATTTTTAAAAAAGGTTCCAGAGGAGATCCGGGGAATTATAGACTGGTGAGTCTGACGATGGTACCGGGCAAAATGGTAGAAACTATTATTAAGAACAAAATTACAGAGCATATTAAAAAGCATGGATTAATGAGACAAAGTCAACATGGATTTAGTGAAGGGAAATCTTGCCTCACCAATCTACTACATTTCTTTGAAGGGGTGAACAAACATGTGGATAAAGGTGAGCCATTTGATATTGTGTATTTGGATTTTCAGAAGGCGTTTGACAAAGTACCTCATGAAAGACTTCAGAGGAAATTGGATAGTCATGGGATAGGAGGTAGTGTTCTATTGTGGATTAAAAACTGGTTAAAAGATAGAAAACAGAGAGTAGGGTTAAATGGTCAGTATTCTCAATGGAGAAGGGTAGTTAGTGGGATTCCCCAGGGCTCTGTGCTGGGACCGCTGCTTTTTAACATATTTATAAATTACCTAGAAATGGGAGTAACTAGTGAGGTAATTAAATTTGCTGATGACACAAAGTTATTCAAAGTCGTTAAATCGCAGGAGGATTGTGAAAAATTACAAGCGGACCTTACGAGACTGGGAGACTGGGCGTCTAAATGGCAGATGATGTTTAATGTGAGCAAGTGCAAAGTGATGCATGTGGGAAAGAGGAACCTGAATTATAGCTATGTCATGCAAGGTTCCACGTTAGGAGTCACGGACCAAGAAAGGGATCTAGGTGTCGTCGTTGATGATATGTTGAAACCTTCTGCTCAGTGTGCTGCTGCGGTTAAGAAAGCAAATAGAATGTTAGGTATTATTAGGAAAGGAATGGAAAATAAAAATGAGGATGTTATAATGCCTTTGTATCGCTCCACGGTGCGACCGCACCTTGAATATTGTGTTCAATTCTGGTCGCCGCATCTCAAAAAAGATATAGTGGAATTAGAAAAGGTGCAGAGAAGGGTGACAAAAATGATAAAGGGGATGGGACGACTTCCCTATGAGGAAAGGCGAAAGCGGCTAGGGCTCTTCAGCTTGGAGAAAAGGCGGCTGAGGGGAGATATGATAGAGGTCTATAAAATAATGAGTGGCGTTGAACGGGTAGATGTGAAGCGTCTGTTCACGCTTTCCAAAAATACTAGGACTAGGGGGCATGCAATGAAGCTACAATGTAGTAAATTTAAAACAAATCGGAGAAATTTTTCTTCACTCAACGTGTAATTAAACTCTGGAATTCATTGGCAGAGAATGTGGTAAAGGCGGTTAGCTTAATGGAGTTTAAAAAAGGTTTGAATGGCTTCCTAAAGGAAAAGTCCATAGACCATTATTAAATGGACTTCGGGAAAATCCACTAGTTCTGGGATAAGCAGTATAAAATGTTTTGTACATTTATGGGATCTTGCCGGGTATCTGTGACCTGGATTGGCCACTGTTGGAAACAGGATGCTGGGCTCGATGGACCTTTGGTCTTTTCCAGTATGGCAATACTTATGTACTTATGATATGAAGTTCTAATTACAATTTTGGGTGTTTTGCTGAAAATGTCCAAAAATCAAGTAGTGAACATGGCATTTTTCAAACCAGAAAGACGTCTATCTTTTCATTTAGAAAATGGCCATTTTCTAGACATTTTGTAGATATTTTGTGTTGTGTGTTTTACATTTGTGACCATTAAAAAAAATAATTCTAAGGGAAAAACTCACAAAAACAAGCCATTGGGACATGTGGATGGGGGGGGGGGGGGGGGGGGGGCAGCATTCTTAGTAGACTGGCACCACAGACCTCCTAGCAGAGCAGTGAGGCACCCTAGGGGGAGCTGCAGTGAACTTCTCATAAAAGGTCTCAGGTACACATCTCACTGTTCCTATCTCCCTCTGTTATATTGTATGATGAGCCCTCCAAAACCCACCAAAAATTACCTAGCTGTACACCACTACAATAGCCCTTATGTCTGCAGGTGTCATCTATATGTGGGTACAGTAGGCTTTTGGTGGGTTTTGGAGGGCTCACACTTTCCACCACATGTGTAACAGTTAGATTGGGATATTGGCCTGTGTCCCCTGCTCTATAGTGCACTGCACCAACCAGTAGGCTACTCCAGGGACCTGCATGCTGCTCTAATAGGACTGCAAGAAAGAGTCCAAGGAGTAGGGTAGAAAGGCTTTTCAAATAAAGATCATCTTTTTGAACTAACGCCTCCCTTGGTGCTTTGGAAGAGACTTTCTACCCCACTCCTTGGACTCTCTCTTGTGGATTGATGTAGGGACTGAGTGTTCCTCCACTTTGTGTGGCTCTAATAGGACTGTCCATAACATCTGAAACTGTCATAGAGGCTGGTAAATACTGCTTATTTCACATCTTTGGGGGGGGGGGGGGGGAATGGGTCAGTGACCATTGAGGAAGTAAAGGGGGTCATGCCTTAATCCCCTTAGTGGAAATCTGGTCCTTTAGGGCAGTGTTTCCCAAGTTGGTCCTGGAGTACCTGCTTGCCAGTTAGTTTTTCAGGATATCTAAAATGAATATGCATGAGATTGATTTGCATACACTGCCTCCATTGTATGCAAATCTCTTTCATGCATATTCATTGTAGATTTATTTATATCTTGCTCACACCTTTTTCAGTAGTAACTCAAGGGGAGTTACATTCAGGTACTCTGGATAATTCTCTGTCCCAGGAGGACTCACAATTTAAGCTTGTACCTGAGGTAATGGAGGGTTAAGTGATTTGCTCAAGATCACAAGAGCAGCAGTGGGATTTGAACCGGCCACCTCTGGATTGCAAGACCGGTGCTCTAACCACTAGGCCACTCCTCCACTCATCCTGAAAACCTGACTGGCAAGGGGGTACTCCAGGACCGACTTGGAAAACACTGCTTTAGGGCACCTTTTTGTGACTTAGTTGTGATTGAAACAAGTCTAGACCAAAACATCTAACTTTTAGCCCTGGATGTTTTTGCTATGTTCCATTATGGCAGAAAAATGTCCAAGTTCTTGGATCGCCCAAATCCTGCCCCCAAATGCTGCTTTAAACTGCTTTTTAGTCATTTTTCTGTTTTGAAAATGAGCCCCATAATATCCATAAATTGTAATATACTGTACACAAAGTAGAGCTGTACCGAATAGCATATTTTACTATTTGTCTGAATACTAATAATAAAAAATGTTATTCGGCCAAATACGAATATGAATAATGGGCATTGAGCTTTAACATAACAAATAATAAAATAAGCAATGTGAAATCAAAGATCAAGTGTTTATTTCAGTAGGATTTAGCACAGTAGATCCCTGGATTATTTGTATTTGAATTTAAATCACTATTCAGCCAAATGCATTTGGGACACTATTCAAGGCTGAATCGAACTGAATATGAATATTCGGTACAGCCCTACAAAGTACTTCATTCATTATATCCAAAATAAACTTCTGAACAACATCAGTCAGTGTCCCTGGTCCAACTTGCAATCTGTATCCAGGGCACCTGTAGACTGATTCAGGAAAATGAAGAAATGTAACCATGAAAATCCATGTCTCATATGTGATAAAACATATAACACAAAAGTATCAGAATTATTGTACAGGATATCTTGAAAGTAAAAGAACATATAAGGAACAAATTAACCACTCTGTACAAAGTAAACATGCCAGTTATGGTCAGTGGGAAAAATGAAGATACCCATGTTGAAAACAGAGGCTTTATTTGGTTAGCTATGAAAACAAGCTGTTAACAGATTGCTGGGCCGAAGACATACAAATTTGGTGTTTTGTGATAGATTCTGGTCATTCCAGCGGCGTACCAAGGGCGGGGCGGTGGAGGCGGTCCACCCCGGGTGCACGCTGCTGAGGGGGTGCAGAGAGCAGCCATGCGCTTGTCGGCTCCGCTGGTTTCCTGCTCCCTCTGCCCCGGAACAGGTTACTTCCAGGGCAGAGGGAGCAGGGAGCCAGTGGAGCCGAGAGCCGTGCGGCTGCTCCCAGCAGCTAAAAATGCACCCGGGGGGGGGGGGGGGGGGGTTGATGCGCTGGGTGGGGGTCGTGCTGCACCCGGGGGGGGGGGGCGGTGCGCATCGGCGATCCTCCCCGGGTCGCAGCCGACCTGGGATCATCACTGGATCATTCATCAATAGTCTGCAAAGGTACAGAATTAATTTATTTATCCCTAAACAAAACATACATTACCTGCTAGGTTCCTCCCCACACCACCAAATGACTGGTATACTATGCAAGGATTTGTCTGTCCACCAAACTGAAAAAGTAAGACAAGATTTAGATGTACCAAAAATATTACATTTTCTTGCTTACTTCTTAATAAGCTCTCTTTCAGAATCTTTGTTGAGTTTGAGGTGTATTTTCAAAGCACTTAGACTTACAAAGTTCCATAAAAGCCTAATGAACTTTGTAAGTCCAAGTGCTTTGAAAATGAGCCGTGTTGTCTATCTGTCAAAATCATGGGCGCAGTTTGGGGAGCGAGGGGGAGCAATGCCCCCCCAAATGAGCTGCTCCTACCCAAACCTCCTTGGACTAACCCACCACAATGTTCTCTTCTCCCGGCCGCTGCTATGGCAGCCTGGAGGAACCGTGAACTTCCTTGCTCTTCCCTTTCCTTCCCTGCCTCTCGCTCACTCCCTCCCTCCCTCCCTCCCTGTCCCTGGCAAAGCATAATGCAAACGTGCGCGGGGCCGTACTCCTGCTGTGTGCGCCGCTGCTGGCCAACCTCCTTCTCCCTCACTCGCCTCATAATATAAGTTCCTGTTTCCAGAGAAAGGAGAGAAGCCGGCAGCAGCACGCACAGGAGCACGGCCCCGTGCACGTTTTTATTTTGTTTTGTAGCAGCGTCGGGTGCTGTGGTGATGGAGAGAGTAAGCGAGATAGAGGCAGGAAAGGGCAGGGTAAAGCACAGAAACTCGCGGTTCCTCCTGGCTGCCATAGCAACAGCCAGGAGGAGTAGCTAGTAGTTTGGCACCTATCTCCCTAACTTTGCTGGGGGGGGGGGGGTAGAGAGTGTGAGTGAGAGGACACATGAGGCAGGGAAGGGAAGTGAGGGAGGACATTGATCCTGCAAAGGGGAGAGAGAGAGAGGGAGATGCTGAATGGAAGGGGGAAAAGAACATGATGGAAAGGAATGAGACAGAGAAAGAGAGAGAAATGGGAGATGCTGTGAAGGGGGAGAGAGAGGGGGAGATGCTGGATAGAAGGGAGAAGGGGATGGAGAGAGAGAAGAATTGCTGGACATGGATGGATGGAGGGGGCAGGGGAGAGAGGAAATTTGCTGGATATGGATGGAGGGAAGGGAAGACAGGAAGGAGATGCACATGGATGAAGGAGAGGGAAGAGAGGAGAAACGCTGGACATGGATGGAGTGGAGGGCAGGGAAGAGAGGAGAATGTTGGACAAGGAAGAAGGGAAGGAAAGATGAAGGAAGGAGATGCACAATGGGGGGAAGGGAGAGAGGAGAAATGCTGGACATGGATGGAGGGGAGGGAAGACAGGAAGTAGATGCACATGGATGGAGGGGGGAGAGTGAGGAGAAATGCTGGATATGGATGGAGGGAAAACTGCTGAATTTAAGGGCTGGATCGGAACACTTTGAGGACAGATGCTGAAACTGGAGGAAGGATAGAGACAGGGCTACAGATGGTAGACAAGATGCATAAGGACACAGGAGGATGGTGGACTTGGTGAGTGAAAAAATATCAAATGGAAAGAAGACACTGCATAAAACAGAAGACACTGGGACCAAAGTGAATAGACAAACTAAATGATCAGACAACAAAGGTAGAAAAAAGTATTTTATTCAGAATTTATTAATTGGAATATGTCAGCTTTTGGAAATGTGCATCTGTGATATTTTGCATGTAAGTTTCAATTTCTCTAGTCTGACTTCTTGAGGTAACTTTCCAGTTCAGTATTTTGCCTTCATGTTCGCTGTGAGACTAAAAGATACAGCGAACCGCTATGTAGATAATGATGAAGGAAAAGCCAATTTACTAAATAGATACTTTTGTTCGGTTTTCACTGAAGAAAATCCTGGAGAAGGACCGCGAGGGACTGGCAAAAGTACACCCGAGAATGGAATGGATATAGCACCGTTCACGGAAGAGAGTGTGTATCAACAACTTGGAAAGCTAAAGGTGGACAAAGCCATGGGACCGGACGGGATCCACCCCAGAATATTGAGGGAGCTCAGAGAGGTTCTGGCGGGTCCTCTTAAAGATTTGTTTAATAAATCCTTGGAGACTGGAGAGGTTCCGAGGGACTGGAGAACGGCGTAGGTGGTACCTCTTCACAAAAGTGGTGATAGGGAAGAAGCTGGAAACTACAGGCCGGTAAGCCTCACTTCGGTTATTGGAAAAGTAATGGAAGCCATGCTGAAGGAAAGGATAGTGAATTTCCTAGAAGCCAACAAGCTGCAAGATCCGAGACAACATTGTTTTACCAGAGGGAAATCGTGCCAAACGAATCTCATTGAATTCTTTGATTGGGTAACTGGAGAATTGAATCATCGACGTGCTATAGACGTAATCTACTTAGATTTTAGCAAAGCTTTTGACACGGTTCCTCACAGGAGGCTCTTAAATAAACTAGATGGGCTGAAGATAGGTCCCGAAGTGGTGAACTGGATTAGGAACTGGTTGACGGACAGACGACAGAGGGTGGTGGTAAATGGAGTTTGCTCGGAGGAGGGAAAGGTGAGTAGCGGAGTGCCTCAGGGATCGGTGCTGGGGCCGATTCTGTTCAATATATTTGTGAGTGACATTGCCAAAGGGTTAGAAGGTAAAGTTTGCCTATTTGCGGATGATACTAAGATTTGCAACAGAGTGGACGCCCGGGAGGGAGTGGAAAGCATGAAAAGGGATCTGAGGAAGCTAGAAGAATGGTCTGAGGTTTGGCAATTAAAATTCAATGCGAAGAAATGCAAAGTGATGCATTTAGGGAGTAGAAACCCACGAGAGACGTATGTGTTAGGCGGGGAGAGTCTGATAGGTACTGAGGGGGAGAGGGATCTTGGGGTGATAGTATCCGAGGATCTGAAGGCGACGAAACAGTGTGACAAGGCGGTGGCCGTAGCGAGAAGGTTGCTAGGCTGTATAGAGAGAGGTGTGATCAGCAGAAGAAAGGAAGTGTTGATGCCCCTGTACAAGTCGTTGGTGAGGCCCCACCTGGAGTATTGTGTTCAGTTTTGGAGGCCGTACCTTGCGAAGGATGTTAAAAAAATGGAAGCAGTGCAAATAAAAGCTACGAGGATGGTATGGGATTTGCGTTCCAAGACGTATGACCAAAGACTTGCTGACCTGAACATGTATACCCTGGAGGAAAGGAGGAACAGGGGTGATATGATACAGACGTTCAAATACTTGAAAGGTATTAATCCGCAAAAAAATATTTTCCGGAGATGGGAAGGCGGTAGAACGAGAGGACATGAAATGAGATTGAAGGGGGGCAGACTCAAAAAAGATGTCAGGAAGTATTTTTTCACGGAGAGGGTGGTAGATGCTTGGAATGCCCTCCCGCGGGAGGTGGTGGAGATGAAAACGGTAACGGAATTCAAACATGCATGGGATATGCATAAAGGAATCCTGTGCAGCAGGAATGGATCCTCAGAAGCTTAGCTGAAATTGGGTGGCGGAGCAGGTGGGGGGAAGAGGGGTTGGTGGTTGGGAGGCTAGGATAGGGGAGGGCAGACTTAAACGGTCTGTACCAGAGCCGGTAATGGGAGACGGGACTGGTGGTTGGGAGGCGGGAAATACTGCTGGGCAGACTTATACGGTCTGTGCCCTGAAAAAGACAGGTACAAATTCAAGATATGAGTTTATCTTGGGCAGACTAGATGGACCATGCAGGTCTTTTTCTGCCGTCATCTACTATGTTACTATGTTACTATGTTTTGATTTCTAGTTCCTTGTGTCATGTCTGTTGTGTCATGTGTTTTTCATGTGTGATCAAGGTGCAGTATTCTGCTAGCATGTAGTATTTGCAGCCCTTTTTGTTTTGTTTTTTTCCTGAGATAGTATATTGGTGTTTTAGAGCTGGTGTAATTACAGTTCTGCCTTTCCACGCATAAGGTTGTAGCTCGTCCTGTCCTTGGAATTAGTGCTGCCATGGTTTGGTATGGTTATGAATGTGTTTTTGCACAAGTTTGTATATAGCGTTTTGCAGTGGAGAGATTGTGTGTTGGCCTTACTGAGGTGGCACCAAAACATCAGAAAGGGTTTTAGAGCCTAAATCATGACATACTACTTCTTGAACGATCTACATGTAGAGCCTATGCATTTCTAAGGTCAACACTGGCATGGTATGAGAAAGGGGGGGTAGGGAAATACTACTGGAGAGGAAGAGGGAGTGCTGGGTAAGGAGGAAAGAAGGAAGGAGGGAAGGAAGGAAGGAAGGGAGAAAGAGCTGGCTTGATAGCTCATACATATTCATTATGGTTATTCCCAAAAACATTTCCAATAATTCCACCTGACTAAAAAATATATAACCCAGCTAAAGAACATTTTTGTTATTTTTAAATTGCAGTGCTCAGTAGTGCTGTAGTGTCCTTTAGACCAAATGTCTCTGGATTGGAACTGTAGCAGTCTCACATCATAGCCCACACCCTCCCTGCCTTCCGATTCTCACAGCATTAAACATTCCCTGCCGGGGAAAACAAAGGTGTTATACTTGGTCTGCAGTGCCTCCAGAGCTCCCGTGATTAGTGCAAAGTGATTAAAACAACAGGCTCTCTGTCTTTATCCCCAACTACAGACATACTAATAAATGCTTTTAAACTTTTGACTTCCCAAAAAAAGCCAGCTCTTTCTCCCTTCCTTCCTCCATATTAGCATATTCCTTTGCATATATATGCTAATATGCCCCACCTCTTTGCCCCCCCCCCCCCCCCCAAATGAAACAGTCAAACTGCACCCATGGTCAAAATTCTTTATTTTTGTACCCCATTTTGGGTTCTTTCCAAGGTTATAGATACATCCAATAAAAACCTACAATCAATACAAAATGTTTTGTTATTGTCTCCAACTTGCCAGATTTAATTAACCAGAGCTTCTAAGGCCCTTTGGTGAATGACATGTGTAAGTGGTCTTGAACACAAAAAATATAGGGACAGACTTAGGAACCTCAACATGTATACATTGGAAGAGAGGAGGGAGAGAGGAGATATGATAGAGATGTTTAAATATCTCAAGGGCATTAATGTACAGGAAGTGAGTCTTTTTCAAATGAAGGAAAACTCTGGAACGAGGGGGCATATGATGAGGTTAAGAGGGAACAGGCTTAGGAGTAATCTAAGAAAGTATTATTTCACAGAAAGGGTGAAGGAAGCATGGAATGGCCTCCCAGTGGAGGTTGTGAAGTCGAGGACTGTGTCAGAATTTAAGAAGGCATGGGATAAGCACATGGAATCACTTAGGAAAAGGAAGTTAGAGGTTTCAGAGGGTGAGTAGACTGGATGTGCTATTTGGCCTTTATCTTCTCAAAGCTTTCAAAGAGACTGTACTGTTTTGTTCACCAGACCACAAGGGTTATTTTAGAAACCCTATTTGTGATTTGCATGTAGAAATAGCAGCATTTACAGGTATATATTACATATACATGTAAAAATCAGAAAGCCATGACTTCTCTCACTGCACATGCCAGCAAATACATGTGCACTCTTGCATGTACAGTATAATAGAAAAGGTTCTACCATCAGCAGATTGTTTTCTAAAATACCACTGGAACTTGAGTACATCTCAACCTAGACATCTTAGTTCTCGTCTCTATGTTCTATATAAAATAGGGTTTCATGTCTTCTACATATTTATTTATTTATTAGGATTTATTGACCGCCTTTTTGAAGGAATTCATTCAAGGCGGTGTACAGCAAGAATAATTCAAACAGCAGTAAAAATGTTCAAATAATACATAGTACGGCATAGAATGCTATATTCAGTGGTGTGCTGGTAAATGTTTACAGGCTCTCTCCCCGGTCCACCTCTGCGCCCCACCTGTCCACCTCTACGCCCCCCCCCCCCCCCAAATTGCAGAACTGGCTATAGCCGGGGAGAGAGCCTGGGGAGGGGCAATGCATTACTCTCTCCAGGAAAAAAAATTAAATGACCCCAGGTTCTAATCTAATTCATGTTTAATGTGGGATAAAATGCCATAAATCAGTAAATAAATATTAACTTTTAACGTTGAGTACCTGATTCTCAAAGTGGACATATTCCAAACACTAAAATGAAAATAAAATGATTTTTTTCTACCTTTGTTGTCTGGTGACTTTGTTTTTCTGATCATGCTGGCCCAGTATCTGATTCTGCTGCTATCTGTCCTCTTAACTCCATTTCCAGGGCTTCCTTTCCATTTATTTCTTTACGTTCCACCTTTCTTCTTCATTTCTTGCCCTACATCCGTAAATAAAAGCTGGGTCCTCCGCAGACTTGATTGTCCAGTGGATCCAGCTTCTGCCTATTTTCTCCATCTATGTGCAGTTTTTCTCCTCTCTTCCTTTTCCCTCATCTCATCTCCTTCCTCTCTCTTCCTTCCCCTCCATCCATGTCCAGCATTTCTTCTCTCTCCGTTCCCTCTACTCCATCCATGTCCAGCATTTTTCCTCTCCCCCTCCATCCATGTCCAGCATTTCTCCTCTCTCTCCTCCATTCATGTTCCTCTCACTTCCTCTCTCTTCCCTGCCCTCCATCCATGTCCAGAATTTCTTCGCTCTCCCCTCCATCCATGTGCATCTCCTTCCTGTCTTCCCTTCCCTCCCCTCCCCTCTATCCATGTCCAACAATTCTCCTCTCTCTCTTCCCTCTCCTCCACCCATCCATGTCCAGCAATCCTCCTCTCTCCCCTGCCCTCCCCTTCATCCACCCATGTCCAGCAACCCTCCTCTCTCCCCTGCCCTCCCCTCCATCCACCCATGTCCAGCAACTCTCCTCTCCCTTGCCCTCCATCCATCCATCCATATACAGCAATTCTCTTCTCTCCCCTGCTCCCTCTATTCATCCATACCCAGCAATTCTCTTCTTTCCCCTGCCCCCTCCATCCATCCATACCCAGCAATTCTCATCTCTCCCCTGCCCCCTCCATCCATCCATCCATACCCAGCAATTCTCCTCTCTCCCCTGCCCTCACCTCCCGCTCCCATCCATGTCCAGTGATTCTCCTTCGCCCCCATCCTCCTCTCCCATACATATTCACCTGCCTGCTCTCTTCTCCCCCCAACATCCCCCTTTTTCTTCCTGCCACTGTGCCACCTTGCGGGGTTTAACTCTTGTTTATTACCTCTGTCGAAGCGGCCACGTCATTGAAAGCCCTGCCCGTCTCTAGCCTTTCCTTCTTGAGTTCGTTCTCTCAGAGTCCCGCCCCCATGGAAAGAGGAAATGATATCAGAAGGCGGGACTTAAATCTTTTTTTAACCCCCCCCCCCCTAGGCTGGCGCGGGGCGGGCACAGGCAAATGAAAGCTGTGGGAGGTGAGGTAAGCTGGGTAAGCAGGCTTGTGGCATCCTCCTGCCATGCTTACCTCGTTTACCGGAGCCGGCTCGCCGTGCAGAACAACCGGCTCGCAAGATCTTTAAAAATTTAACAACCGGCTCCAGCACACCACTGGATATATTGCAATGTCAACAATACAAAATAAAACATTTTCATAGACAGCATAGGGTGTAAGCAAAGATGGAACATATACAGTGGGGGAAATAAGTATTTGATCCCTTGCTGATTTTGTAAGTTTGCCCACTGACAAAGACATGAGCAGCCCATAATTGAAGGGTAGGTTATTGGTAACAGTGAGAGATAGCACATCACAAATTAAATCCGGAAAATCACATTGTGGAAAGTATATGAATTTATTTGCATTCTGCAGAGGGAAATAAGTATTTGATCCCCCACCAACCAGTAAGAGATCTGGCCCCTACAGACCAGGTAGATGCTCCAAATCAACTCGTTACCTGCATGACAGACAGCTGTCGGCAATGGTCACCTGTATGAAAGACACCTGTCCACAGACTCAGTGAATCAGTCAGACTCTAACCTCTACAAAATGGCCAAGAGCAAGGAGCTGTCTAAGGATGTCAGGGACAAGATCATACACCTGCACAAGGCTGGAATGGGCTACAAAACCATCAGTAAGACGCTGGGCGAGAAGGAGACAACTGTTGGTGCCATAGTAAGAAAATGGAAGAAGTACAAAATGACTGTCAATCGACAAAGATCTGGGGCTCCACGCAAAATCTCACCTCGTGGGGTATCCTTGATCATGAGGAAGGTTAGAAATCAGCCTACAACTACAAGGGGGGAACTTGTCAATGATCTCAAGGCAGCTGGGACCACTGTCACCACGAAAACCATTGGTAACACATTACGACATAACGGATTGCAATCCTGCAGTGCCCGCAAGGTCCCCCTGCTCCGGAAGGCACATGTGACGGCCCATCTGAAGTTTGCCAGTGAACACCTGGATGATGCCGAGAGTGATTGGGAGAAGGTGCTGTGGTCAGATGAGACAAAAATTGAGCTCTTTGGCATGAACTCAACTCGCCGTGTTTGGAGGAAGAGAAATGCTGCCTATGACCCAAAGAACACCGTCCCCACTGTCAAGCATGGAGGTGGAAATGTTATGTTTTGGGGGTGTTTCTCTGCTAAGGGCACAGGACTACTTCACCGCATCAATGGGAGAATGGATGGGGCCATGTACCGTACAATTCTGAGTGACAACCTCCTTCCCTCCGCCAGGGCCTTAAAAATGGGTCGTGGCTGGGTCTTCCAGCACAACAATGACCCAAAACATACAGCCAAGGCAACAAAGGAGTGGCTCAGGAAGAAGCACATTAGGGTCATGGAGTGGCCTAGCCAGTCACCAGACCTTAATCCCATTGAAAACTTATGGAGGGAGCTGAAGCTGCGAGTTGCCAAGCGACAGCCCAGAACTCTTAATGATTTAGAGATGATCTGCAAAGAGGAGTGGACCAAAATTCCTCCTGACATGTGTGCAAACCTCATCATCAACTACAGAAGACGTCTGACCGCTGTGCTTGCCAACAAGGGTTTTGCCACCAAGTATTAGATCTTGTTTGCCAGAGGGATTAAATACTTATTTCCCTCTGCAGAATGCAAATAAATTCATATACTTTCCACAATGTGATTTTCCGGATTTAATTTGTGATGTGCTATCTCTCACTGTTACCAATAACCTACCCTTCAATTATGGGCTGCTCATGTCTTTGTCAGTGGGCAAACTTACAAAATCAGCAAGGGATCAAATACTTATTTCCCCCACTGTAGATAAGATAGAGTAACAGGAGTAAGAAAATAAGGTAGTACTTTAAAGAAAGTTGCAAATGAGGTCAGAATGGTGATTAAATATTATCTTAGCTAGGGTAGGAGTGAATAAACATGTCCTGCTATAGTATGTGCAACTGTCATTGTATGTGGGGGAGGTGGGGGTTTGGGATACTCCTTTGGAGGACCTTAGTGACCTTGGAGGTGTCTAGAGGGAGATCCTGTTTAAGTACTCTAGGCCATTTCCTTTAAGGGCCTTGAAGGTCAGAGTTTTAAATTTGGCCCTGTATTGTACTAGTGGCTAGTGAAGGTTTTGCAAAAATGGTGCGATGTGATCACATCGCTTACAACCTTCTATTAGGCTTGCTGCAGCATTCTGAATCAATTGGAGCTGGTGCAGACCCTTTGTAGTCGCAGCAGTGTAGAGTGCATTACATTCATCCAGTCTTAATGTTATCATGGCATGCACAACTGAGACAAGGAGTGCCTTCTCAATGTAAGGAGAAATTCAGCATAATTGTCCAAGCTGCTCTTGAAGGTTGCTTGGATTTGGGGGATCGGAGTAAGTGTTGAATCTAAGTATTCCAAGGTTTCTGACTTGTGATTTGAAGGGGGAGCTCATATTTTCCAAAAGAGATTTTGATGTCAGGTATGTGCCCCACTTGTGCTAAGGACCAATAGAAGCTCTGTTTTACCTGGGTTAAGGCAAAGTTTGATGTTTTTAGTCCATTCTTGAATTGATGTTAGACAGATAGTCACTTTATTCAGGGCTATGGGTAAAAAGTCATGTTCAATGGGTATGAGTAGCTGCAAGTCATCCGCATAGATGTAAAACAGAGTATCCATCAACCAAATTGGCTTGGCTAGGTGGCTTGGAGGTAGATATTGCACAGAATAGGTGACAGTATTGATCCTTATGGTACCCCATAGGTCTATGCCCCTTGGTGGCGATGAGGTGCTGCCAAGCACTAAGGATGTTGCCTGTCTGATAGGATCTGAACCATGCAAGTACTGTTCCACTGATACCTGTTTCTGCCAGTTGCTAGCATGATATAGTGATCCACAGTATCAAAAGCTGCTGAGAAATCTAGCAGTGCTAACACCAAGGCAAATCCCCTATCTTGGTTTCTCTGAAGATAGAGATATAAAGACTGTTTCCAGTGGTGTACCAAGGGGGGGGGGGGGCGGTGGGGGTGGTCCGCCCTGGGTGCATGCCGCTGGGGGGATGCCGCGCGCCAGTCAGCATTGTTGGTTTCCATTCTCCCTCTGCCCCGGAACAGGAAGTAACCTGTTCCGGGGCAGAGGGAGCATGGAAACCAACGACGCTGATCGGCGCGCGGTACCCCCCCAACGGCGTGCACCCGGGGGGGGTTCTTTCGCCGGGTGGGGGGGTGTCCCTTCTCTGGGGGGGGGGGGGGTCGTGCTGCACGGGGGGGGGGGTGCTGCACCCGGGAGGCGGGGTGCATCGGCGATCCGCCCCAGGTGTCAGCACCCCTCGGAACGCCACTGACTGTTTCTGTTCCATAACTGGGTCTGAATCCAGATTGACATACATCTAGCCAATTTCTCTCATCTAGTCAATCACTGAGCTGATCACAGACTGTTTGCTCTATAAGTTTTCCTAGAAATGGAACGTTGGATTCTGGCTGGTAAGTTTTAAATTTGTCCTGGTCAAGGTTGTTATTCTTTAGCAAAGTACACACTGCAGGGTGTCGAAGGAGCAGGTAGTCGGTCAAAAGTCTCATAGGATTTTGTCAAGGCCCTCCTCTGTTATTGGGTTAAAAGATTCCCATATGTCTGTGTCAGAAGAGAATGAGTTTGTGCGTCCTGGTTAGCTGATTGGAGAATGAGTGGGACTGCCTGTAAATCCTGGTGGAGACTTAATTTTGTTGGCAAAGTATGCAACAAAATCACTGCATTTCAGCTGTAACTGGGCAGGTTGGTTCTGTTGTGGGGCTTGCTGTAGGCTGTTTACTATGCTGAACAGGTCCTTGGTTGAATTGGCAGCCTGTTCAATGCATTGAGAAATGTTTTTTGGTTGCTGTTAAGGTTTGGCAGTACTTTGTCATGTGATACTTACAGTTTAGCCTGTCCTCATCCATGGAAGATTTATGCCATCTCCAGTTTCCATCCTTCACACTTAAGGGTCTGAAGTTCTGGAGAAACCAAAGGTGAACGTTTGCAAGTGGGGAATAAGACCTTGTTTAGTGGTGCCATTTTCTCTAAGGTTTTAGCTAAGTGTGTATTCCAAAATATCAACCTGTTCTGACATTGCAGTTGTCTTTTCCTCCACATGTGGATAGTCCAAGGCTCTAGGATATTCTCAGCAGTCAGCTTTTTCTCATCTCTGATCTCCTTCCAAACTCTTGGAGGTGCCAACATGCTCACTAGCCTCAATGCCTTTCCCAATCATGGAAACCTATTTGAACATATGTTGTACACATGCATTCAGACTTTTGCATTTATGCATATCAACTATATATATATATACACACACACACACACACACACACACACACACACACACACACACACAAAACAATATAAAAGAAAGCAGCAGATCAAAATAAGTATCCATTTAAGCAAAGTAAATAATCAGAAAAATAATGTGATTCAATAAAAACATAAAAGGTAAGCTGAATAGATATAATACATTTATAAACATGTAAATAAAATTAATAAAACATAAATATAAATCATAGAAGCATATAGAGTAAACATCAACATACACATTTTAAAAGTCAGTAGAGTCCATAGCCAAATCAGTTATCCAGTATTGTTCGGTATACATTCTGCCTCAGGGGACTTAATCCAAGTTTAATCAATATTTTATATACTGCTCATTTCATAAAACATTCTGAGCAGTATACAAAACTAAAACAATTTTAAAAATAGCATGAAAAGAAATCCATCATTGACAGGATAGAGAACAAACCATGCTGCTCCCATCCACCCAGGGTGGTGCCCAGGAAACCAACCAAGACAGTAGACTATCCCAGAACCATAAGCATTCCTGAATAAAAATGTCCTTCTTTGAATATTTGACATGATTGTTCTAATCTAAAATATTAAGGCAAGGTGTTCTAAAGGGTAGGGCCCATAACACTGAAAATCCATGTATGCTGACAAGATAGATGATCCTGAAACATGAAATAACACAAGAAGGCAACCTGGATTGACAAATCCAAAGCCAAAGGAACGCAGCAGATCACCAACCAAAGAGAATGCTGAATAAACAGTTTCTTGCATTGACTACAACACTTAGGGGCCCTTTTACTAAGCTGCGTAAGTGCCTACATATGCCCAACACATGGAAATTGCGAGTTACTGCTCGGCTACTGCATGGCCTGTGCGGGAATTTCATTTTTTATACGTGCCCAATACGCACGCCAGAAAATATTTTTATTTTCTGGCGCATGGGCAGTAATCAGCATTTTACTCACATAGACCATTACCACCCAGTTACTGTGTGAGACCTTACTGCTAGGTCAATGGCTTGTGGTAAGGCCTCAGACCCAAATGGATGCGCAGCAATTTTCATTTTGTCGCATGTCCATTTTCATCAAAAAATTTTTAAAATGCATTTTTTACAGGTGTGCTGAAAAATGACTCTGTGTGTGCCCAAAACATGTGTCTACATTACTGCTGGCCATTTTTTTTGTTACATTTGTACCCTGTGCTTTCCTACTCATGGCAGTCTCAATGTGGCTTACATGGGGCAATGGAGGGTTAAGTAACTTGCCCAGAGTCACAAGGAGCTGCCTGTGCCTGAAGTGGGAATTGAACTCAGTTTCTCAGGGCCAAAGTCCACCACCCTAACCACTAGGCCACTCCTCCACTCCATTTTTCAGTGCACCTTAATAAAAGGGCCCCTTATAAACATACTACAGACAAATGCCCAGTGTGAAGTAACTTGCAGGCTCATTTTCAAAGCACTTAGCCTCCCAAAGTTCCATAGAAACCTATGGAACTTAGCCTCCCAAAGTGCTTTGAAAATATGCCTCTGTGTGTTTTAAGCATGTAAAATGTATTGGATATTTTCCTGCATTATGTTCTGAAGTGCATTTCTCCTGTTTGGCCAGCAGATGGTGCACGTTTATTCTTTATTTGGCACACAGATAAAAGGAAGTGTCTGTAGTGATGTAACCAGTTTTTATTTGAAACTTGACTGTTCTGGGCACTGATTGGCCTGGAGTTTTGAAAATTACCCAGCAGATGCTGACTGTTGCTTCAGTCTTAGCCTGGAAGAAGAGGGAGACAGATCTCTCTGCTAAAGCTCTGTGAACAATTATACATCATGTGCTTCCAAGGTACTGTTTAGACAGCACATAGAAGTTTAGTTAGTTTTTCTAATTGATCCATTTTTTCAGTTACTTGCGGCAGTGACCATCAAACAGTTTGGTTTGATATGACTGCTGAAGAGGAGGGTTGCCACTCAAAACTCAAAGTCCTGGATTTCAAGCGTGCTGACTTTAGTAAAATGGGGGAATACCTAAGGAGGGAGCTGATGGGCTGGGAGGACGTACGAGAAGTGGAAGGACAGTGGTCCAGGCTGAAAGAAGCTATAAATAGGGCCACAAACCTTTATGTAAGGAAAGTAAATAAAAGCAAGAGAAAAAGGAAACCGCTATGGTTCTCAAAGCAAGTGGCTGAGAAAATAAAGGCTAAAGAGTTCGCATTCCAGAAATACAAAAAAACTCAAGACGAGGAACACGGGGAGGAATACCGGAGGAAACTGAAAGAAGCCAAGAGAGAGGTACGTCTGGCAAAAGCGCAAGCGGAAGAACAAATGGCTAGAAGGGTAAGAAGGGGTGACAAAAATTTCTTCTGGTATATTAGTGAAAGGAGAATGACTAAAAAGGGAATTGTGAGACTAAAAGATACTGCAAACCGCTATGTAGATAATGATGAAGAAAAGGCAAATTTGCTAAATAGATACTTTTGTTCTGTTTTTACTGAAGAAAATCCGGGAGAAGGACCACGATGGACTGGCAAAAGTTCATTTGAGAATGGAGTGGATATAGCACCATTCACGGAAGAGAGTGGGTATCAACAACTAGAAAAACTAAAGGTGGACAAAGCCATGGGACCAGACGGGATCCACCCCAGGATATTGAGGGAGCTCAAAGAGGTTCTGGCGGGTCCTCTTAAAGATTTGTTTAATAAATCCTTAGAAATGGGAGAGGTTCCGAGGGATTGGAGAACGGCGGAGGTGGTCCCTCTTCACAAAAGTGGTGATAGGGAAGAAGCTGGAAACTACAGGCCAGTAAGCCTCATTTCGATTATTGGAAATGTAATGGAAGCGATGCTGAAGGAAAGGATAGTGAATTTCCTGGAAGAAAATGAGTTGCAAGATCCGAGACAACATGGTTTTACCAAAGGGAAATCGTGCCAAATGAATCTCATTGAATTCTTTGATTGGGTGACCGGAGAATTGAACAGTGGACGTGCTATAGACGTAATCTACTTAGATTTCAGCAAGGCTTTTGACACGGTTCCCCACAGGAGGCTCTTAAATAAACTGGATGGGCTGAAGATAGGACCCAAAGTGGTGAACTGGATTAGGAACTGGTTGACGGACAGGCGCCAGAGGGTGGTGGTGAATGGAGTTCGCTCGGAGGAGGGAAAGGTGAGTAGTGGAGTGCCTCAGGGATCGGTGCTGGGGCCGATTCTGTTCAATATATTTGTGAGTGACATTGCCGAAGGGTTAGAAGGTAAAGTTTGCCTATTTGCGGATGATACTAAGATTTGTAACACAGTGGACACCCCGGAGGGAGTGGAAAACATGAAAAAGGATCTGAAAAAGCTAGAAGAATGGTCTAAGGTTTGGCAATTAAAATTCAATGTGAAGAAATGCAAAGTGATGCACTTAGGGAGTAGAAATCCAAGAGAGGCGTATGTGTTAGGCGGTGAGAGTCTGCTAGGTACGGCAGTGGCGTACCTAGGTAGTTGACACCCGGGGCCGGTCATTTTTTAACACCCCCCCCCCCCCCCCCCAAATCCAGTACTAGGCATGCCGAGAATATAAAACACTCAGGACCTATAGAGCAATTCTACCATACCATAAGCAGTCATTTCTACGAGTCACACAAGGAAAAGGAAAGCATCTTAAACACTACAGTGAGCACTAGAACATCAATTCACCTATTGTAAAATGAAACCAGACAGAATAGTACAGATCGTAGATCCTGCACAGTCAGTGCCAACTGAAAGCCATGTCTTTTTCACAAACACAGATACACCCTAATCCACTATAGAATAAGTTATCATAAACTTTCTATTTAGACAAAAATTAAACTGAACCCCCAATGCCAGACTCTGCATACAATGCAACACCACAGAAACAGAAACTGTCCCCTAGTACTGTGCAAAATATAAAGACAGCAGATGTAAATTTGAAAAAAACTAACAAGTACCAATCACCACTTTACAAATTAACAAATAGAAATAAAACAAATATAGAAAGTAAAATAATACCATTTTATTGGACTAATACATTTAGCTTTCAGAGGCCAAAACCTCCGTCCTCGGGTCAGTACAGTATAGTGCTGTTACAGTATCCTATCCTGACCTGAGGAAGGGGGTTTTGTTCTCCGAAAGTTAGTCAAAATGTATTAAAATTAGTCCAATAATAAGATTACCTTATTTACATGTTCTATTATAAACATTTAACATATCTACAATACTTTATCCTAAAGCAAAAAAAAAATATATATATATATTTTATTTACAGTTTGTTGTCTCTGGTTTCTGCTTTCCTCATCTTCTTTTCACCGTCTTCCTTCCATCCAGCATCTGTCTTCACTCTCTCTCTCTCTCTCTCTCTCTCTCTGCCATCCAGTGTCAGCCCTCTCTGCCGTCCCTTCCATCCACTGCCTGCCCTTTCTCTCTGCCCCTTCAATCCACCATTTGCCCTCCCTCTCCCATCCATCCAGGGTCTGCCCTCCCTCTCGCTCCCCCTTCCATCTAGGATCTGTCCCCTCTCTCTCTGCCCCTTTTTTCAGCCCCCAGTTCCAGCCCCCTTCTCCCCTCTGAACACCCCCACCCCAGTCCCCTTCTCCCCTCCCCTTCTCCTGTCTGAGACCCCCACCACAGTCCCCTTCTCCCCTCCCCTGTCTGAGACCCCCACCCCAGTCCCCTTCTCCCCTCTGAACACCCCCACCCCAGTCCCCTTCTCCCCTCCCCTGTCTGAGATCCCCACCCCAGTCCCCTTCTCCCCTCCCCTTTTTCCCTCTGAACACCCCCACCCCAGTCCCCTTCTCCCCTGTCTGAGATCCCCACCCCAGTCCCCTTCTCCACTCCCCTTTTCCCCTCTGAACAACCCCACCCCAGTCCCCTTCTCCCCTGTCTGAGATCCCCACCCCAGTCCCCTTCTTCTCTCCCCCTCCCCTGTCTGAGATCCCCACCCCAGTCCCCTTCTCCCCTCTGAACACCCCCACCCCAGTCCCCTTCTCCCCTCCCCTGTCTGAGACCCCCACCCCAGTCCCCTTCTCTCCTCTGAACACCCCCACCCCAGTCCCCTTCTCCCCTCTGAGATCCCCACCCGTCCCCTTCTCCCCTCCCCTTTTCCCCTCTGAACACCCCCACCCCAGTCCCCATCTCCCATGTCTGAGATCCCCATCCCAGTCCCCTTCTCCTCTCCCCCTCCCCTGTCTGAGATCCCCACCCCAGTCCCCTTCTCCCCTCCCCTGTCTGAGATTCCCACCCCAGTACCCTTCTCCCCTCCCCTTTTCCCCTCTGAACACCCTCACCCCAGTCCCCTTCTCCTCTGTCTGAGATCCCCACCCCAGTCCCCTTCTCCTCTCCCCCTCCCCTGTCTGAGATCCCCACCCCAGTCCCCTTCTCCCCTCTGAACACCCCCACCCCAGTCCCCTTCTCCCCTCTGAGATCCCCACCCCAGTTCCCTTCTCCCCTCCCCTGTCTGAGATCCCCACCCCAGTCCCCTTCTCCTCTCCCCCTCCCCTGTCTGAGACCCCACCCCAGTTCCCTTCTCCCCTCCCCTTTTCCCCTCTGAACACCCCCACCCCAGTCCCCTTCTCCCCTCCCCTTCTCCCCTCTGAGATCCCCACCCCAGTCCCCTTCTCCCCTCCCCTGTCTGAGACCCCCACCCCAGTGCCCTTCTCCCCTCTGAACACCCCCACCTGAGTCCCTTTCGCCCCTCTCCTTCCCCACCGGCGAAGCAGCGTCGCAGGCAGCGCCTCGTGCCCTGCTTGTAAAAAAAAAAATCAAATCTCCTTCCTTCTCCTCGTTTTGACGTCTTGACGTCGACTCGGGCCTTCCAATCAAATTGATTGGAAGGCCCGAGTCGACGTCAAGACGAGGAGGAGAAGGAAGGAGGAGATTTGATTTTTTTTTTTACAAGCAGGGCACGAGGCGCTGCCTGCGACGCTGCTTCGCCGTTTTTTTTTTTAATGTGCGGCGCCGCGGGAACGGCCACGGGAGGCGGCGGGAGCGGAGCACCCCCCACCCACTGGCACCCGGGGCGGACTGCCCCCACCGCCCCCCCCTTGGTACGCCACTGAGGTACGGATGGGGAGAGGGATCTTGGGGTGATAGTATCTGAGGATCTGAAGGCGATGAAACAGTGTGACAAGGCGGTGGCCATAGCTAGAAGGTTACTAGGTTGTATAGAGAGAGGTGTGACCAGCAGAAGAAAAGAGGTGTTGATGCCCCTGTACAAGTCGTTGGTGAGGCCCCACCTGGAGTATTGTGTTCAGTTTTGGAGGCCGTATCTTGCTAAGGATGTAAAAAGAATTGAAGCGGTGCAAAGAAAAGCTACGAGGATGGTATGGGATTTGCGTTACAAGACGTTCGAGGAGAGACTTGCGGACCTCAACATGTATACCCTGGAGGAAAGGAGGAACAGGGGTGATATGATACAGAAGTTCAAATATTTGAAAGGTATTAATCCGCAAACGAACCTTTTCCGGAGATGGGAAGGCGGTAGAACGAGAGGGCATGAAATGAGATTGAAGGGGGGCAGACTCAAGAAGAATGTCAGGAAGTATTTTTTCACGGAGAGGGTGGTGGATGCTTGTTATGCCCTCCCGCGGGAGGTGGTGGAGATGAAAACGGTAACGGAATTCAAACATGCGTGGGATAAACATAAAGGAATTCTGTGCAGAAGAAAGGGATCCTCAGGAGCTTAGCCTAGAATGGGTGACAGAGCTGGTGGTGGGGAGGCGGAGCTAGTGTGGGCAGACATATACGGTCTGTGCTGGGGCTGGTGGTTGGGAGGGGGGACTAGTGCTGGGCAGACTTATACGGTCTGTGCCGGGGCTGGTGGTTGGGCGGCGGGGATAGTGCTGGGCAGACTTATACGGTCTGTGCCAGAGCCGGTGGTGGGTGGCAGGGATAGTGCTGGGCAGACTTATACGGTCTGTGCCAGAGCTGGTGGTTGGGAGGCGGGGATAGTGCTGGGCAGACTTATACGGTCTGTGCCAGAGCCGGTGGTGGGTGGCAGGGATAGTGCTGGGCAGACTTATACGGTCTGTGCCAGAGCTGGTGGTTGGGAGGCGGGGTTGGTGGTTGGGAGGCGGGGATAGGCTGGCCAGACTTATACGGTCTGTGCACTGAAGAGGACAGTACAAATAAAAAAAGTAGCACATATGAATCTTCTTGGGCAGACTGGATGGACCGTGCAGGTCTTTTTCTGCCGTCATCTACTATGTTACTATGTTACTATGTATATTTGCACATTTTTATTTAGTGTTCAATTTTTATGAGAATAAACAAAATTGTTTGTTCACTCTGCTTGTCTGGACTGATAAAGAATCCTGGTGGTTTGTATGTTGGGTCTATGAGTGCTTCCTGGGAACTGTGGGATCACTGGGAGTGTGGCCCCAGTAACCTAGAAATCACTGGGGATAAGTTGAGAGCAGGAGACTTGCCCAGAGGTGGTTATGACCCAGTCGGTGGGAGGAGGGTTCTAATGTAGAGCACAAGCAGCAGGTACAGGCTGACCTGAGCTGTGCTGGGGATATACCCTCTAAGTGGCCGCAGGATAACTCCAGGCGGGTGGCTAGGTGTTTTGTAACAGACCCTTTTCCTTCTTTTTTTGTGGTGGGATTGTCAGGCTCAGTATGTGGCGTGATGGTCACCATCCACTGAGTGGTTCAGATACAGAGCACAGTGAACAAATGAGCAGTAACAGGGTCCCTTTCCTGTTCAGTTTTTTGGTAGTGTTAGGAGACTAGCAGTGTGCTGATGGTGATTGGCAGTGGCCAACAGGCACTGGAGATGCCTGTCCTAACATAAGAGCAACCAGATGGCCTCAGCGAGGAGGAGATGCAGGACCCGCCTGCACAGAGTTCTCCTGAGGGGAGACCAGACTCCTTGTGGACAACAGCTCATGCGTTGGCAGGGTTAGATGCCACACCAGCTGAGATCTGGCAGATCTACATGATAGAGCAACAGTGGCTAGATCAGCTGAGGCGAGAGGAATGGGAAGAGTGCCAGTGGCGACAGGAACAGCAGCTGCGGCATGAGGAGCGTGAGTGGAAATTCCAGCTGCAGAAACTGAAGCTGGAAATGGAAATGGCTCATATCCAAAGCTCCTACCTAGTACCTGTGCCAAGGTCCAAGGCAGAATCCACAGCTCGGATCGGGCACAACTTGTTTTCGCAGTTTAATGATACCAGAGGGGATATAAGATGGATATCTAACTGCCTTTGAAAAAATTTGCTCCTCAGTGAGATTACTCAGAAAGACTGGGTGCACTATCTGGGAGGAAAGCTCACTGGTAGAGTACTTGAGGCATTCTGAGTACTGTCCATGGAGACGTGCTCCCAGTTTGAGGAGGTGCGCAAAGCTTTTTTGAACCGTTATGCCATTACCCCCGAGAACTAGAGACTAAAGTTCCAGACTTTGCAAAAGGGGGTAGATGGTACTCACAGTAAGTTTTTGATCCAGTTAAGATACCAGCATCAATGGTGGCTCAGTGGAGCTGAAGTTAAAACCCTGGAGGACTGCCAAAACCTGATGGTCCTGGAGCAGTTTTCTCAACGTTGTCGTCCAGAGGTGAGGGAACATGTTCAAGATCACCAGCCCCATACTCCAGAGAAAGCGGTCCCTGGTTGGCAAAGAGAAGCCATCCATATTTGCAGCAGCCAAGATCTAAGGGCAGCCAGGGCCCTAAGCCAAATATCCCTGCAACCTCAGAGACAGATAGAAAACCCTCCAGTGTTCCCGAAAAACCTAAAGACTTTAGGCATGAATGTCCTTGTTTCCAGTGTGGGCATACAGAACATTTTAAAGCAGATTTTCGAGATAATCCCAAGCTTGCACTAAAGAGCATTCCAGTTCCTGCACCAAAGCTGACGGCTTTCGTGGGTGGCTCCAGTACCACGAAAGAGACCCACACAGTTGCCACAGCACAAAACATTACTGACCATTCATCAAGTAGGAAGCAGATGGGTTTGCACAACATTACAGCACCCAAGTAACTGTGAATCAGACTCAGGTAGCTAGGCTTGTGGACACTGGCTCTAGCATGACTTTATTACGACCAGAGTTAGTGCCAGAAGATGCTATTCTATCAGGGCGCACTGTGAAGGTAGTGCTAGCTAATGGATCCAGAGAGACTGTGCCCATTGCTCAAGTATTCCTGGATTGGGGTACCAAGCCTGGATACAGGGAAGTAGGCATAATGAAAAACATGCCAGTACCAATGCTGTGTGGGTCCAATGAACATTACCCTTGATAGCAGAGCCAGAATTTCCGTTATGGTGATTGGTAGTCAGGCCCGGGTGGCCCAACAATCAGAAGTAGTAGAAATCACCTCCAGTTCCAGATCCTCAGCCAGTCCATGTGGGACCAGCTGACCAAGTGTCAGGAGGAGGTGCTCCAGTACTTCCAGCAGCACTAGTTCCAGAAGTCAGTCACCAGCAGAGACCCTTCCAGTATGTATACTGATATAGGACAGAGACATGATTTTCATGAAGCTCTGACCCTGACCTAGAAGCCCTGAGGCAGAGGGCTGGTCAACCAACCAATTAGATTGGTGAAGATCGTATCCTATGGAAAGGGGGCCTGTTGTACAGAGGGGCTGATCCTAATAGGCTCTGGACAGCAGGAAGTAGCTTATAGTTCCCATGGCATACAGAGAACCACTCTTACAGATTGCACATGATATTCCACTAGCAGTACATCAAGGGGTACATAAGTACATAAGTAATGCCACACTGGGAAAAGACCAAGGGTCCATCGAACCCAGCATCCTGTCCATGACAGCGGCCAATCCAGGCCAAGGGCACCTGGCGAGCTTCCCAAACGTACAAACATTCTATACATGTTATTCCTGGAATTGTGGATTTTTCGCAAGTCCATTTAGTAGTGGTTTATGGATTTGTTCTTTAGGAAACCGTCTAACCCCTTTTTAAACTCTGCTAAGCTAACTGCCTTCACCATGTTCTCCGGCAACGAATTCCAGAGTTTAATTATGCGTTGGGTGACGAAAACTTTTCTCCGATTTGTTTTAAATTTACTACACTGTAGTTTCATCGCATGTCCCCAGTCCTAGTATTTTTGGAAAACGTGAACAGACGCTTCATGTCCACCTGTTCCACTCCACTCATTATTTTATATACCTCTATCACGTCTTTCCTCAGCCGTCTCTTCTCCAAGTTGAAAAGCCCTAGCCTCCTTAGTCTTTCTTCATAGGGAAGTCGTCCCATCCCCGCTATCATTTTAGTCGCCCTTCACTGCACCTTTTTCAATTCTACTATATCTTTCTTGAGATGTGGCGACCAGAATTGAACACAATACTCAAGGTGCGGTCGCACCATGGAGCGATACAATGGCATTATAACATCCTCATACCTATTTTCCATACCTTTCCTAATAATACCCAACATTCTATTCGCTTTCCTAGCCACAGCAGCACACTGAGCAGAAGGTTTCAGTGTATTATCGACGACGACACCCAGATCCCTTTCTTGGTCCGTAACTCCTAACGTGGAACCTTGCATGACGTAGCTATAATTCGGGTTCTTTTTTCCCACATGCATCACCTTGCACTTGCTCACATTAAACGTCATCTGCCATTTAGCCGCCCAGTCTCCCACTCTCATAAGGTCCTTCTGTAATTTTTCACAATCCTGTCGTGAGTTAACGACTTTGAATAACTTTGTGTCATCAGCAAATTTAATTACCTCGCTAGTTACTCCCATCTCTAAATCATTTATAAATATATTAAAAAGCAGCGGTCCTAGCACAGACCCCTGAGGAACCCCACTAACTACCCTTCTCCATTGTGAATACTGCCCATTTAACCCCACTCTGTTTCCTATCCTTCAGCCAGTTTTTAATCCACAATAGGACTTTTCCTCCTATCCCATGACCCTCCAATTTCCTCTGTAGCCTTTCATGAGGTACCTTGTGAAACGCCTTTTGAAAATCCAGATACACAATATCAACTGGCTCCCCTTTGTCCACATGTTTGTTTACTCCTTCAAAGAATTGAAGTAAATTGGTCAGGCAAGATTTCCCCACACAAAAGCCGTGCTGACTTGGTCTCAGTAATCCATGTCCTCGGATGTGCTCTGTAATTTTGTTTTTGATAATAGCCTCTACCATTTTCCCCAGCACCGACGTCAGACTCACCGGTCTATAATTTCCCGGATCTCCCCTGGACCCTTTTTTAAAAATCAGCGTTACATTGCCCACCCTCCAATCTTCCGGTACCACGCTCGATTTTAAGGATAAATTGCATATCAATAACAGTAGCTCCGCAAGCTCATTTTTCAGTTCTATAAGTACTCTAGGATGAATACCTTCCGGTCCAGGAGATTTGCTACTCTTCAGTTTGCTGAACTGCCCCATTATGTCCTCCAAGTTTACCGTGAAGTCAGTAAGTTTCTCAGACTTGTCCGCTTGAAATACCAATTCCGACACCGGTATCACACCCAAATCTTCCTCGGTGAAGACCGAAGCAAAGAATTCATTCAATGTCTCCGCTACATCTTTATCTTCCTTGATCGCCCCTTTTACCCCTCGTTCATTCAGCGGCCCAACCGATTCTTTTGCCGGCTTCCTGCTTTTAATATACCGAATAAAAATTTTGCTATTTTTTTTGCCTCTAATGCTATCTTTTTTTTCGTAATCCCTCTTGGCCTTCTTTATCTGTGCCTTGCATTTGCTTTGACACTCCTTATGCTGCTTCTTGTTATTTTCAGATGGTTCCTTCTTCCATTTTCTGAAGGCATTTCTTTTATCCCTAATAGCTTCCTTCACCTCACTTTTCAACCATGCACATACACTAGATTGACCCAGAACTTCTATTGGACAGGAGCATCTCGAGCCGTAGCTATTATCGAAACTGTGATGCGTTTCAAAGAGTGGGTAAGACCCAAGATCACCTCTGAGCGCCCCTGAAACCTTTATCCATTACCAATGAACCCTTTGAGAAAATAGCTGTGGATATAGTGGGGCCTCTAGCTTTCCCTAGCTGGACTGGGAAAAGATATATATTGACAGTGGTGGACTTTGCTACCAGATATCCTGAAGCAGTAGCCTTATCCTCCATAGAATCAGAGAAAATTGCCACTGCCCTGCTAGAAATATTTTCACAGAGTTTGTCTGAGTTACATAGTAACATAGTAACATAGTAGATGACGGCAGAAAAAGACCTGCACGGTCCATCCAGTCTGCCCAACAAGATAACTCATATTTGCTGCTTTTTGTGTATACCCTACTTTGATTTGTACCTGTGCTCTTCAGGGCACAGACCATATAAGTCTGCCCAGCACTATCCCCGCCTCCCAACCACCAGCCCCTCCTCCCATCACCGGCTCTGGCACAGACCGTATAAGTCTGCCCAGCACTATCCTCACCTCCCAACCACCAGCCCTGCCTCCCAACCACCGGCTCTGGCACAGACCGTACAAGTCTGTCCAGCACTATCCCCGCCTCCCAACCACCAGTCCCGCTGCCCACCACTGGCTCTGGCACAGACCGTATAAGTCTGCCCAGCACTATCCCCACCTCCCAACCACCAGCCCCGACTCCCAATCTTGACTAAGCTCCTGAGGATCCATTCCTTCGGCACAGGACTTTATGCTTATCCCACGCATGTTTGAATTCCATTACCGTTTTCATTTCCACCACCTCCCGCGGGAGGGCATTCCAAGCATCCACTACTCTCTCCGTGAAAAAATACTTCCTGACATTTTTCTTGAGTCTGCCCCCCTTCAATCTCATTTCATGTCCTCTCGTTCTACCATCTTCCCATCTCCGGAAAAGGTTCGTTTGCGGATTAATACCTTTCAAATATTTGAACGTCTGTATCATATCACCCCTGTTTCTCCTTTCCTCCAGAGTATACATGTTTAGTTCAGCAAGTCTCTCCTCATACGTCTTGTAACGCAAATCCCATACCATTCTCGTAGCTTTTCTTTGCACCGCTTCAATTCTTTTTACATCCTTAACAAGATACGGCCTCCAAAACTGAACACAATACTCCAGGTGGGGCCTCACCAACGACTTATACAGGGGCATCAACACCCCCTTTCTTCTGCTGGTCACACCTCTCTCTATACAGCCTAACAACCTTCTAGCTAAGGCCACCGCCTTGTCACACTGTTTCGTCGCCTTCAAATCCTCAGATACTATCACCCCAAGATCCCTCTCTCCGCCCGTACCTATCAGACTCTCCCCGCCTAACACATACGTCTCCCGTGGATTTCTATTCCCTAAGTGCATCACTTTGCATTTCTTCGCATTGAATTTTAATTGCCAAACCTTAGACCATTCTTCTAGCTTCCTCAGATCCTTTTTCATGTTTTCCACTCCCTCCCGGGTGTCCACTCTGTTACAGATCTTAGTATCATCCGCAAATAGGCAAACTTTACCTTCTAACCCTGATCTGAGTTGATCCAGAATCTGTGGGCATACTGTGGAGTGAAATCTATATTTACCACACCATATCACCCTGAAACTAATGGATTCGTGGAGAGATTTAATGGTATGTTAAAACATATGTTAAAGACTTTCACAGAAACAGGAGACCAAGACTGGGAAAAATACTTACCCTACCTACTGTTTGCTTATAGAGAAGTACCTCAGGAGTCTACAAAGTTCTCCCCATTTGAGTTGTTTTATGGCCAGAGGACGAGGAGGCAAATGAAGCAGGAGATTGATGAGATGCTAGCCCTAGGTGTTTCATAGTCCCTGGGCCTCTCCTGTAGTTCTTGTTCCCAAGAAATATGGCACAACCCGCTTCTGTGTAGATTACAGGAGACTTAATGATTGTACTGTATCTGACGCCTATCTGATGCCCCGGATGGACGAGTTAATAGACCATTTAGCTGGGGCCCAGTACCTGACTACAATGAACCTTAGCCATGTGTACTGGCAGATCCCCCTAACAGCTGCTGCTCAGGAGTGATCAGCATTTATTACTCCATTTGGTTTATATGAATTTACTATAATGTCTTTTGGAATGAAAAATTCCCCTGGTACATTTCAGTCCTTAGTGAATCGTTTGTTAGATGGACTCCAGCAGCATGCTAGGGTTTATCTTAATGATACTGCTGTGTACAGTCAGACTTGGGATGACCACCTGATCAGTGGTGTAGCAAGGGCGGGGCGGTGGGGGCGGTCCGCCCCGGGTGCACGCTGTTGGAGGGTGCAGAGAGCAGCCGCGGGCCTGTCGACTCTGCTGGTTCCCTGCTCCCTCTGCCCCGGAACAGGTTACTTCCTGTTCTGGGGCAGAGGAAGCAGGGAGCCAGTGGAGCCAACAGGCACATAGCTGCTCTCTGCACCCTTCAGCAGCCAAGAATGCACCCGGGGGTCGTGGGGGGGGACTTGATGCGCTGGGGAGGGGGGTGTCATTGCGCCGGGGGGGGGGGGGGTCGTGCTGCACCCTGGGGGGAAGGACGCTGCTGCACCCGGGGGGTGCGCAGCGGCGATCCACCCAGGGTGGCAGCCGACCTAGGATCGTCACTGCACCTGATCCATTTGAGTGGAGTATTGGACAGGATCAGGGAGGCTTGCCTTTTCTCCAAGCTGAAGGTCTTTTTATAGAGTGATGATTTCTTTGGTTTTATTCCGCAGGGAGAAGATCTCCGTAGCGTTTGCGTCACAGACTACACCCTTCCGGTATCAGACAAACTGAAAATTTTGGGAGTCACAATTGACCGAAATCTCACATTTGAAGAACATACGAAAAATACAGCAAAGAAAATGTTCTACTCAATGTGGAAACTTAAAAGGATCAAACCTTTCTTCCCAAAGGAAGTATTCCGAAGCCTAGTACAATCAATGGTACTAAGCCATCTAGACTATTGCAATGCCATCTATGCCGGATGCAAAGAACAAATCATCAAGAAGCTTCAAACTGCTCAAAATACAGCAGCCGGACTCATATACGGGAAAACGAGATATGAAAGCGCCAAACTCCTAAGAGAAAAACTGTACTGGCTCCAATTAAAAGAACGCATTGCGTTCAAAGTTTGCACCCTGGTCCACAAAATTGTTCATGGGGAAGCACCGGCCTATATGTCAGATCTTATAGACTTGCCCACTAGGAATGCAAAAAGATCAGCATGCTCATTCCTCAACCTCCACTATCCCAACTGTAAGGGATTAAAATATAAATCCACATACACAACCAGTTTCTCCTACGTTTGCATGCAGCTTTGGAACGCACTACTGAAGGCCATAAAAACAACGCAAGACTTAACTATCTTCAGAAGGCTACTGAAAACTGATCTATTGAAGAAAGCATACCATTAACATTCATCCTCAACACTAAATAATAAAACTACACATGATCTAGAAAAATTGAACTCTTATCACATGACTGACTAACCTCTTTCACTTTAACCCTATGTTGAATATGGCTTCTCTTCAGCCGATGATCTAATGTATATTACAATCCTATCTATCAGGAACCAATACACACTACCACAACATACCCTTCTTTATCATGTATGTATGCAACGTAATGAAATGCCAGTTCTACTCTTCTTTTTTATTCTTTTGTATTCTTTTGCAACCCTCTTTACCATGTACGTATACACCTTAATGCAGTGGTGTGCTGGAGCCGGCTCTGTCCGGCTCGCAAGAGCCGCTTGTTAAATTTTGACAGCTCTTGCGAGCCGGTTGTTGTTGGGGGCGAGCCGACTCCATTAGGGGAGGTAAGCTTGGCAGGAGGGCGCCATCACAGGCCATGCTTACCGCCCCTGCAGCTCCAAAACATGTCCAACGATGTCCTTCGCCCCCACCCTCCTCTCCCGCTCCCATCTGTCTTTTTTAATTACCTCCGTCAAAGCGCGCACTATTTAAAGCCCTGCTGCATGCTGGCCGTCTCTCCAGGCTTCCCCTGCTTGCTTCGGTGATGTTCGCGCCCTTAGTCCCGCCTTCTGACGTCATTCTGACGTCATTTCCTTTTTCCGCGAAGGCAGGACTAAGGGCGCGAACATCACTGAAGTAAGCAGGGGAAGCCTGGAGAGACGGCCAGCACGCAGCAGGGCTTTAAATAGCGTGCACTTCGACGGAGGTAATTAAAAAAGACAGATGGGAGCGGGAGGGGAGGGTGGGGGCGAAGGACATTGTTCGTTGGACATGTTTGGGAGCGGGAGGGAAGGGCAAGGGAGGGAGGAGAATCACTGGGTATGGATGGGGAGAGGGAGGAAGGGGAGAGACTTCCTGGGCATGGATGGGGAGAGGAGGGCAGGGGAGAGACTTGCTGGGCATGGATGGGGAGAGGGGGCAGGGGAGAGACTTGCTGAGCATGGATGGGGAGAGGGGGGCAGGGGAGAGACTTGCTGGGTATGGATGGGAGAGGGGGGCAGGGGAGAGACTTGCTGGGCATGGGTGGGGAGAGGAGGGCAGGGGAGAGACTTGCTGGGCATGGATGGGGAGAGGGGGGCAGGGGAGAGACTTGCTGGGCATGGGTGGGGAGAGGGGGCAGGGGAGAGACTTGCTGGGCGTGGATGGGGAGAGGGGCAGGGGAGAGACTTGCTGGGTATGCATGGGAGAGGGGGGAAGGAGAGAGGCTTGCTGGGCATGGATGGGGAGAGGGGGCAGGGGAGAGACTTGCTGGGCATGGAAGGGGAGAGACTTGCTGGGCATGGATGGGGAGAGGGGGCAGAGGAGAGACTTGCTGGGCATGGATGGGGAGAGGGGGGCAGGGGAGAGACTTGCTGGGCATGGATGGGGAGGGGGCAGGGGAGAGACTTACTGGGCATGGATGGGTAGGGGGCAGGGGAGAGACTTGCTGAGCATGGATGGGGAGAGGGGGGCAGGGGAGAGAGGAGAGTTTCAGGACATGGATGGAGGGGAGAGCAAGAGAAATTCTGGACATGGATGGAGGGGAGGGAAGGGAGAGAGAAGAAATGCTGGACATGGAGGGAAGATAGAGGAAGGAGATTAGATGAGGGAAAAGGAATTGAGGAGAGAAACTGCACATGGATGGAGAAAATAGGAAGAAGCTGGATCCACTGGACAGTCAAGTCTGCGGAGGACCAGAAATGAAGAAGAAAGGAGGAAAGAAAATAAATAAATGGAAAGGAAACCCTGGAAACGGAGTCAAGGGAACAGATAGGGAGCAGCAGAATCAGATACTGGACCAGCATGATCAGAGAAACAAAATCACCAGACAACAAAGGTAGAAAAAAATAATTTTATTTTCATTATAGTGTTTGGAATATGTCCACTTTGAGAATCAGGTGCTGAACGTTAAAAGTTTATATTTATTTACTTATTTATGGCATTTTATCCCATATTAAACATGAATTAGATTGGAACCTGGGATCATTTAAATTTTTTTTCCTGGAGAGAGTAATGCATTGCCTCCCCCCCGGCTATAGCCAGCTCTGCAATTTTGGGGGGGTGCAGAGGTGGATGGGGGGCGCCGAGGTGGACCAGGGAGAGAGCCTGTTGTTAAAAATTTACCAGCACACCACTGCCTTAATGTAATGCCTTTTGTACTCAGTTACTCAGAAATGGCAACCGCCATTACGGCAAATGTAAGCCACATTGAGCCTACAAATCTGTGGGAAAATGTGGGATACAAATGCTACAAATAAATAAATAAATTTCATAGATAGAGATTCTATTCGTGTTTGCATTAGAGAAAGTTGAGATTTGATTTCAGTTATATCTTCTCTAAATTGAGTGATTGAGAGATGAGTGTCTTCAAGAAGACCTCTATGCGAAAGGAGTTCGCCCATTATACTTTGCATTGTGACTTCTCCAGTATCAGTCTCAGCTGCCATTGTTTCTTGAGCAGGAGATTCTTGACGTGGCTTTTTAGAAGCAGGAGACATAGGCTGTTTACCTTCTGCTTTTGTAGGTTTGTTCGACATGCCTTGATGATTTGATATAGATGTTTATTGATTCCGATGCCTTAGGATAATGTGAGCAATCTGCAGGATTCTTTTTCCCAGAGTGGAAGCTGACAGATTAAGCCGCCATTCTTTAATGTGCTCACTAGTGCCCCCCGTTTAGTTAGTTTTTCTAATGGATCCATTTTTTTCAGTTTCTTGTTACTGTTTGCTATTTGCACGTTTTTGTTCAGTGTTCAATTTTTATGAGAATAAACAAAATTATTTGTTCACTCTGCTTGTCTGGACTGATAAAGAATCCTAGCGGTTTGTATGTTGGGTCTGTATGTGCTTCTTGGGACCTGTGGGACCACTGGGAGTGTGGCCTCAGTAACCTAGAAATCACTGTGGATAATTTGAGAGCGGGAGACTCGCCCAGAGACAGTTGTGACCCAGTCGGTGGGAGAAGGGTGATAGTGTAGAGCACAAGCAGCAGGTGCAGGCTGACCTGTGCTGTGCTCGGGATAGACCCTCTAAGTTGCCATGGGGGAAACCTAGGCTGGTGGCTAGGCATTTCGTGACACCAAGCACAGACATGTTTCACCCTTAAAATGGCTGCATCAGGGGCACAGACTATTAAAATAGATAAATCCACACATAAAATTTATGTTAGTAAAATCAAAGTATATATATTCAAAATTATTATTATTATTAACATAAACAATTATATCTAATAGGGCTTTTCCAAATATTTGGCTCCCTAGTGCCCCGAATGCATTATTCATAATTGGTTGAATATGAATATTACATTCGGAGCACTAGGAGGCCAAATATTCGGTACAGCCCTAATATCTATAAAACATACTTCTAAGTAAAAAAAATATGCTTGTAAATAAGAAACAACACAGTACATGAAAAGGATATAATTCAATATGGGGGCCTTTTACAAAGCCGTGCCATCATTTTTAGCTAGCGTTAAAAATCAGCTGGCGGTAAACACTGAGACGCCCATAGGAATATAATGTGCATCTCAGCATTTACCACCAGTTAATTTTTACTGTGCGCTAAAAGATGTTAAAAAACCCTATATTAAGATATGACAGAATTAGAATGCTACTTGTGTAAACTAGGTAAATGCCATGACACCATTACCTGATTCACAGTACTGTTGTGTATGAAGTTCATTAGCTTGAGACTTTAGGATTTTTTCAGCCTTTAGGGCTTACTTTTTCTTGCACTGGCCTTCCCCTTTATGGGGAACTGTGCTTTGGAAATCACTGGGTCGATGGGTTCAATCATTCTGGTTGGGGTCATGAATATTTTATTGTACTACTCTGAAGAAGTTTAAGGTTTGTTGTTATTTGATATATCACCCTTCATTAGATTAAGCAAGGCATTATACAGAAGATAGTAACATTAACTGCTAAAATTATGACAAAGATGCCCCCCCCCAACTCCTTCAGACTAGACAGTGTTGGTCAGTACTTAAGTAAAAATCAATACATAGGTAAAGAATAAAAAATAAATGCATGTTTTTTTACTTAAGTAAAAGTACAGCAAAGAACAGATTTTAAAAAATGTACTTAAGTGAAAGTAAAAAATGTTATTGCCTAATATAATACTTTGAGGGCCCCTTTTACAAAGGCGCGCTAGCATTTTTAGTACGTGCTAAAAATAAGTGTGCGCTAAACATTAGAGATGCCCATATATTCCTATGGGCATCTCTAGCATTTAGCACATGCTAAATACACTCCCCCTCAGACTGTACCCCTCTGCCCATGCGTGCCCTTGCAGGGGGCCCCTCTGAGGGCCCCTTCAAATAATTAAACCCCCTCCTGGAGCATTTCGAGGTCATACTTGTCCAAGGTGAGTTGCACAGATACCGCCTACACTGGTGTGTGCATGTCTGAGGCAGTTGTGTGGAAATTGTCTGACAGGTCTTCTTCTCTTTACTTGCAGATGGCGTGGTGGGCCTCTTAGGGGAGGACATCCCCTCTCACCCCCTCCACCCTAGTCAAACACAACACCAGGCTCCAGGGGAGATCCGGGAAATTATAGACCAGTGAGTCTGACGTCGGTGCCTGGGAAAATGGTAGAGGCTATTATTAAAAACAAAATTACAGAGCACATCCGAGGACATGGATTACTGAGACCAAGTCAGCATGGCTTTTGTGTGGGGAAATCTTGCCTGACCAATTTACTTCAATTCTTTGAAGGAGTGAACAAACATGTGGACAAAGGGGAGTCGGTTGATATTGTGTATCTGGATTTTCAAAAGGCGTTTGACAAGGTACCTCATGAAAGGCTACAGAGGAAATTGGAGGGTCATGGGATAGGAGGAAATGTCCTATTGTGGATTAAAAACTGGTTGAAGGATAGGAAACAGAGAGTGGGGTTAAATGGGCAGTATTCACAATGGAGAAGGGTAGTTAGTGGGGTTCCTCAAGGGTCCGTGCTAGGACCGCTGCTTTTTAATATATTTATAAATGATTTAGAGATGGGAGTAACTAGCGAGGTAATTAAATTTGCTGATGACACAAAGTTATTCAAAGTCGTTAAATCACGACAGGATTGTGAAAAATTACAGAAGGACCTTACAAGACTGGGAGACTGGGCGGCTAAATGGCAGATGACGTTTAATGTGAGCAAGTGCAAGGTGATGCATGTGGGAAAAAAGAACCCAAATTATAGCTACGTCATGCAAGGTTCCACGTTAGGAGTTACGGACCAAGAAAGGGATCTGGGTGTCGTCGTCGATAACACACTGAAACCTTCTGCTCAGTGTGCTGCTGCGGCTAAGAAAGCGAATAGAATGTTGGGTATTATTAGGAAAGGTATGGAAAACAGGTGTGAGGATGTTATAATGCCATTGTATCGCTCCATGGTGCGACCGCACCTTGAGTATTGTGTTCAATTCTGGTCGCCGCATCTCAAGAAGGATATAGTAGAATTGGAAAAGGTGCAGCGAAGGGCGACTAAAATGATAGCGGGGATGGGACGACTTCCCTATGAAGAAAGACTAAGGAGGCTAGGGCTATACAGCTTGGAGAAGAGACGGCTGAGGGGAGACATGATAGAGGTATGTAAAATAATGAGTGGAGTGGAACAGGTGGATGTGAAGCTTCTGTTCACGCTTTCCAAAAATACTAGGACTAGGGGGCATGCGATGAAACTACAGTGTAGTAAATTTAAAACAAATCGGAGAAATTTTTCTTCACCCAACGTGTAATTAAACTCTGGAATTCGTTGCCGGAGAAAGTGGTGAAGGCGGTTAGCTTAGCAGAGTTTAAAAAGGGGTTGGACAGTTTCCTAAAGGACAAGTCCATAAACCGCTACTAAACGGACTTGGAAAAATCCAAAATTCCAGGAATAACATGTATAGAATGTTTGTACGTTTGGGAAGCTTGCCAGGTGCCCTTGGCCTGGATTGGCCGCTGTCGTGGACAGGATGCTGGGCTCGATGGACCCTTGGTCTTTTCCCAGTATGGCATTACTTATGTACTTACTTATGTACCTCCCCCATTCCTTCCACACCCACCCTTGTCTACAGATCCACTTCCCCTATCCCTTCCACACTCACCCTTGTAGACCATGCATCCTCCCTCATACCTCTCCTGACCTTAGTGGAGAGGAGTTGATGGAGGCAGCACAGCTGATGCGAGTGGGAGGGGAAACACTCAAACACCTTTCCCAGGTGTTCGAGTATCTCTCCTCCCACCTAGGTCCTGCTGTGCCACACCCATGGCCTTATCTCCTCCCCTTGGTTGCCATCTCCAACCCCCTTGCTCCTTCCTACTATTGAGCAGACCTTCAGGGTACTGAAGAGCCGGTTCCACTGCTTGCATCTTTCAGGGGGATCCCTGCAATATGCCCTTGATAAGGTAGCAGAAGCAGACATTGTCACTGTGTGCTGCTTGCTGAATAACATCACACTGAAGCATCAACTCAAGATCGGCATAGTAGTGCCACCAGAGGTGGACATAAACCCCTTGGACAGAGGGTCAGATGTAACCAGGGGAAAAGCGGTGTGACAGAAGCTGATCCAGGAGTACTTTGCCAAACTGTCACGGCTTGTGTAGTCTGCTACCACTTGTGCAGTACATTTTCATATATGTAATGCAATAAAAGTTCATAACGGGCTGAACCTAGAAGACATATATGCACAGTGTTTTTTTGACCATAACTTATATTTCATTCAGAAGAGAGACCATCTGTATGTACTGAGAAAGGGTTAAAATATTCATTTATTTAATGCAATAAAATGTTAATAAGAGACAAAACCCTTGTGTTTATTGTGCTCAATATTGCATATACCTTTTTATGTTTCATGCACAACCAATATGTTTTTCAGTAGAAACCCATCTGTATTACCCCAGAAAAAATTAAAGGGCAGAAAACATTCACTGTTTGGGGGTGAATCTGTTGTGGTCAAGGCCTGGCAGAAGACCACAAATGCTGCCCTGGAAGTTTTAGTTTTACTGGGAAGTGGTGTATGGTGGAGGGCGAAATACAATAATTTAGAATTAAGAAAGCCTTGCAACGGTGCCCTATGCAAACATATTTCACACACAATAGTAGTTCTCTTACAAAAATCAAGCATTCTCTATGATACTGTTAACTTTATTGAGAAACAGTAATCAGGAACAGAATACAATAATGTAGAATATATACATTTGTTCTTTGCAGAATTATTCCGAATATAATCATAGTTATCCAACTCCCAAAATGTAAATCAAGACGGTAAACCTGTACACATAACACGGACAATATTTTTGGTTAAATATCAGGGAGACAGTTGATCTTCAAGGTGTCCCACGTCGAACGTCACGCAGCACTCTTTGATCTGGCTGTTTCCCTGCACCTTGAAAAAAAGAAAGAATGAACAATTAGGAGTGAATGTTGTAAAGCTGTGAATTGAACAGAATTGTAGAGCCATGATGTTTCCTGTGAGGGCACAAAAACACATGTATTGGTGGATCTTGCATTGGTTTTTGGAGGGGGGGCTCTATAGCATACCAAACTATTCACAATGTAACATATCTGAGGACAGATGGGCTCGAGGGTACGATAGCTCATGGTGACAGAAGATAACTTGTAGTCTTGAGTGCACATTATCGGTGGGTGGCTGGGTGGCAAAATATGAATATACTATGCACGGGAGATACTTAATATTGAGAGAAGGGCTGGGACATGAGGTGGGACTGGGAGGTGGCTGTTAGTCCTGGTTGTGAGGAGAAAAAAATAACAAGGGTTAAGAATGCACACTATGGGTGGATGAGTGGGAAAATATAAATATACTAGGCATGGAGATACTTACTATTGAGAGAAGGGCTGGGACATGAGGGTGGAACTTGGAGGTGGCTGGTAGTCCTGGCTATGAGAAAAAAATAACAAGGGTTAAGAGTACACATTGTGGGTGGGAAAATATGAATATACTAGGCATGGGAGATACTTACTATTGAAAGAAGGGCTGGGACACAAGAGTTGAAAAAAAAAGAACACACACATTAGAAGAGCACATTATGGTTAGGGGGAAATAATATGTGTGCGTGGGACAGAAATATAGAGGAATTGATAAGGAAAATGTACAATTTGCAACGTGGGAATTGCCTGCAGGGTCATTCCGCAAGCCTTTATGCCTCAGCTCCCTCAGCTCCTGGCAGAGGCCCTGAAAGAGCATCTTCATCTACTGCTGCTGCTCCTGAAAATGCCTTTCAGCTTCCTGCTCCTGAAAATGCTTTTTGGCTTCCTGCTGCTGCTCCTGAAAATTCCTTTCCACTCGCTCATGCAACTCATGCAACTCTAGGAGATGGTTGTTCATCTGTTTGTTGGTGTTCTGCAACTCCTCCAACAATGCATTACCCACCTAGTTCTTCTGCTCACACTGTGTGTCAGACACGATCCGCATCTGTTCGCATAAGGCATCTATGGAATGCTGTACCTCTGAAAGCAGTCTGTTGACACCTTCATTCTACTTCTTCTGCCTCTCCCACAGCTGGCGCTGATCCAGCCATGCCTCTGTAGAAGGGGGTGCTGGAGGGCAATTATGGTGTGACTTGACGGCAGAAGAAAGGGTAACTGACGACCTGAAGGGTCACAGTTTCCTCCAACGGCTCCTCATCCTCTCCTCTCTGTGTGGGTGTTAGTGGACACACCCCTTAGCAGGAAAAAATGAAAGGGTAAAAATTTATCTTCAAGCAATGTATACACACACCACTGCTATCCTATTTCAAGATCCCCACAAGCCACACCTCTGTACTCACTTTCTCGGTCATCCTGGCTGCTACATGGTGCTATAGGCTCTGACACCCCTGTAGAAGTGCCCACAGTCAGGTGTCCCCCTACACAAACAAACAAAAGCCAGTTGAATAACAACCTGCTGCCCCACCCACCACAACTACTGTTCCATTCACCCCTATGGCACACCACGTTACTCACTGTCCTCTCTGTCCTCGATGCTGGTACATGGGGACCCTTGCCCTGGCAATCCTGTGGGAGCTTTCAGATGTTTCCCTACAAAGCCAACTACAAGGCAGTTTGATCATGACCAGCAGCACACCATTGTTCTCATCACCACCTACTCGCCTGTACTATGACAAACACAACTCACCTTCCATTTCATCTACGGCCTCCTCTGACATGTCAACACCACCATGCAGGCCCACTACCTGCTCGTGGTTGAGGGTGGGCAACATAGCCTCCTTCAGGGGGGTCAGAATCAAGGCACAGCGAGGGCCCCCCCATACCCTTTGCATGCTTCCACTGTTTTTGTGTCTTAGATTTGACAAGATCCCTGAAATCTTGCCACTGATGCTTGCACTGCTCCACAGTGCACCTCTGCATACCAAGGGCATTCACTTCCTCCGCTATCTTCTTCTAGATTTGATTTTTCTGGCCTAGGGAGAGCCATGACTTTTTAAAAAGGCAGCCAAACTCTTTATGGACACAATCCACCAAAACTTCGAGCTCTTCCTCAGTGAATTTTGGTGCACACTTCTGCTTCCAAGTGGCATCAGGGCCCCCACTTTGGGCCATTGTTTCCTCCTCCTCCTGTCAGGGCACACCATGATCCTCCATGCCTTCCTGAAAAAAAGATCTCTGATGTTAGCTCGAGAAAAAAACAAGAGGGAAAATGCAAGAACCACACTTACCACCTACACCCACAAAAAAATAATTTGCCTCCTCTCTCCCCATCCCCTTGCCAATTATATCCAGCATTTCTTTCCTTGTCCCTCTCTCTCTCCCCATCCTGTATCTCTCTCCTTGCCCCCTCTCTCTCCCCCCCCATCTGGCATTTCTCCCATCACCCCACCATCCCTCCCATCTGACAGGAGCACCCCCCCCCCCCTATGAAAATATTTTGGCAATCCACAGAAAAGATTGTGCACAGTGCCACCCCTCTCCATCCTGCACCTCAATCCCTCAACCGCCGCAGAAAATGAAAACATTTCACACTCACCAACAAAAATGTGAAAGCACACAGAAAAACACAATGCAAAGCAACGTGGCACAACACAGCACGGCACAGTAATCGTCAGCAGAGTGGTTGAAAGATCATGCAAGGGCTGGACCTATAAAGTTATGCTTATGCGTGATGTATATTTCACAAGCCTCGGATGCACATCTATGATGTGATATTTTTAGCAATGCGTACAACAGATGCAGCGCTTGCCATGTGTTTAGCGAATAGCTATTGTGCGCATGTGTTTGCAACCTCGCTACTGTGGATTTCAACAGGATTTCAAGCATCGACCTTTGGATTACTGCGCGGCTCATTTGCATGCAATTTCTTTTGAGCATCAGTCATTTTTTCAAAATCGGTAACTTCTACCGTGGACCTTAACGTTTTCGGTTCTTTAACGTTATTTTCATGCATCGGGGCCTGGGTCTGTAATCTCTGACTGAAACACTTGACTTCCTTATAGCAAAACATGCTTTATCATTGTCATTATCATTTGCATTAGAAGTAATGCTGTCTAATTCATTATTTGCATCTTCATCTTCATATTTGTTATCATTGATGTGATGTTCAATTATAGAGTAGGTTTTCACAAAATTGGAATCATTATTCTAATAATTTACCATTTGATGGCAAACTCCATATGAATATCTTTGAGAACTGATGGAAGAATGTCAAATGTGTGAACCCTTCAATCTTCTTAAGAATAGATGATGAGACTTCCTTTCTAAAAGTCTATTAATCTGGTGGATAGTCATTCCAATATAAAATTCTCCATAGATGACCAGTCTGTTGTGGTAGAGATATATGTCTGTTCACCAAGAATTGCAATCAGCTTCAGCTTCATTTCCACTTCAAAGTGACCCATCTCATCACTGTTTTTTTTATTGCAGACCAGTAATCAATTCAACAAACACAGGCAATTTCACTGTTCTTGTAGGCTGTATTCACTAAATGGCAAAAATTTAAGATGAGATGATCCATTGTTGTGTGTGTGATGAGGTTTTTATTAGCAAAAATTGTTTTCCAGTTTTTGCTACTTCAATCAGTTTACCAAGGAATCATTGTTTACATCTCGTGTCCATTTTACTTTTTACTTTAACTTCAAGCCTCAGATATAACTAGGTAAAAGTAGTAAAAATTGATGAAATTATTACTTGGGTAAAGGTAAAAGTAATAAATGATTCCTATACTTATTTACAAGTAAAACTGGATTTTGGTGGTTTACAATAAAAAAAATAAAATATTAAAAAAAGAGCGCTGTAATCTTTAAATAGGATAGACCTAACTCATATATTCCAAGAAAACAAAAATAGAAAATTACAGTAACTAGTTACTTTTACTTAGGGCCTCTTTACCAAGCTGCACTAGCAATCCTGGCGCAGCAATGCTGACAAAGCCCATTCAGAGGCCTTAGTTACTATACAAAACTGCATGCTAGTAATACTATATATATATATATAGTAATACTATATATATATATTTATTTATTTGCTACATTTGTACCCCACATTTTCCCACCTATTTGCAGGCTCAATGTGGCTTACATTATATTACAAAAGATATAGTTATGAACAGAATAAGAGGTTTTTGCAGCCCAAATGCATGACCCCACATTTTTTAGTATTAAATCTAAACTGCCAAATTCCAGACTATTCCTCTAGCTTCGCTAAGTCGTTTCTCATGTTTTCCACACCATCAAGGGTGTCTACTTTATTGCAGATTTTGGTATCATTCGCAAAGAGGCAAACTTTACCAGAAAGCCCTTCAGCAATGTTGCTTATAAAAATGTTAAAAAGAACCGGCCCAAGAACTGAACTTTGTGGCACACCACTGGTAACATCCTTTTCCTCAGAATGAGTTCCATTTACCAATACCTTCTATTGCTTTCCACTCAACCAGTTCCTAACCCAGTCAGTCATATGTTTGTTTCCAAAATCACTGGCAGCTGGGTAAAGCCCCAAACCATGTATGCATGCCATTTTACAATCGGCGCATAAACTTCCAAATAGGATAGATGAGGTAACCATTAATTTCCCATTAACTATGCATGTTTTGACCCTGGCCTTTCAACTTTTAGCCACTTGGTTCCCACCACCACTGTGATTTCAAACAATTAACACTTTCTCTTGAGCTGGAAGCTGCGGGTGCTAAACACATGATGGCTATTTCCTATAATCTACTTTAGATTACTAGCAAGAGAGAAATGCTTTCCTCTATAGCGTGGTCTGGACTTCCACTGGGAGACCATTCCACAAATTCAGCACCCTTTCCAGGACAAAGTATCTCCTCTCTAACCCATGTCACCTTCATCCTATGCCCTCTCGTTCCAGAGCTTCCTTTCAATTGAAAGAGACTCTATACGCCATATAAGTTGTCAAATCTATGTAAGCCACATTGAGCCTGCAAATAGGTGGGGGAATGTGGGATACAAATGCAATAAATAATCCTATATAATAATTCTCACCTCCAACGTTCTAATGTGCCTGGTACCGTGGCTCCCTCGGAGATGGTCTGCTAGGCAGTTTAGAATGCACTGACGTCAGTGATGTCACTGACAGCTGATTCCAAGGCAAGGGATTCCCCTGCCTGGGAAACAGCTGTCAGTGCCCCCCCTCGGCGCAACACCCAAGCCCCTGCCCTGCAAAACCGCGAGCCAGGCAGGGGGAGGAAGAGGGAAACACGTTTCCCTACTCCTCCCCCTGCCTACCAACCAACTCTCAGTGCCCCCCCTCGGCGCAACACCCAAGCCCCTCTGCCCCGGCGCATCACCAAAGCCCCTACCCCCCCTCGGGCACATCAACTCCTTCGCCACCCGCAGCCGCCAATACTAACGCTGTCCGGCCGCTGCTGCTTCTCCTGTGGAGCAGCTGCAGCTGGTACAAAAAGAAAAAAGCCAAAAAAAGATTTTTAACCTGAAATGCGGCTCCGTAGACAGCCATCCTCTCCCCTCCACGTCACTGCCCCTGCAGGAAGACCCCGGAGGAGTGCAGCGACATCAGAAGGGAGATGACAGCCAATGCCAGATGGCTGTCTAGGGAGCCGTGTTTCAGGTTTAAAATCTTTTTTTGACTTTTTTCTTTTTGTACCAGCTGCTGCTGCTCAACAGGAGATGCAGCAGCAGCAGCCGTACAGCATTAGTATTGGCTGCTGCGGGTGGCGAGGGGGTTGATGTGCCTAAGGGGGGGTAGGGGCTTGGGTGATGCGCTGGGGGGGTAGGGGTTTGGGTGATGCGCCGAGGGGGGAGGGGAGGGTCGCTGGACATGGGTGGCTGCAGGGGGAGAGGAGGGTCGCTGGACATGGATGGCTGCGGGGGGGGGGGCAGGGAAGAGGGAGGTGGGGAGGGGGTCCTGAGACCAGATGGGTGGCTGCAGGGGAGGGCAGGGGAGACAGAAGGGATGCTGCAGGGGGGGCAGGGGAGAGGAGGGTCACTGGACAAGGGTGGCTGCAGGGGGGGCAGGGGAGAGAGGTGGGTCACTGGACATGGGTGGCTACAGGAGGGGCAAGGGGAAAGGAGAGGAGGGTCGTTGGATATGGGTGGCTGCAGGGGGCAAGGGAGAGGAGGGTCGCTGGACATGGGTAGCTGCAGGGGGAGAGGAGGGTTGCTGGACATGGGTGGCTGCAGGGGGAGCAGGGGGATAGGAGAGTCGCTGGACATGGGTGGCTGCAGGGGCAGCAGGGGAGAGAGGAGGGCTGCTGCACATGCGTGGCTGCAGGGGCAGAGGAGGGTTGGTGGGGAGGGGGTCCTGAGACCAGATGGGTGGCTGCAGGGGGGGCAGGGGAGACAGGAAGGATGCTGCAGGGGGAGAATTACCTTGCTAGCGCCCGTTTCATTGCCAGTAAATAATAAGTATTTAAATGTTTATCATTTCTTCCCTCTCCTGTCCTTCTTTCAAAGTTTACATATTGAGAGATATGGTAGAGCTATATTGGGAAAAAGGCAGAAAAGTTTATGCATGTATTGTAATGTTTGTGCCACTGATGGACTTGATTGTTCTGTCCTTTAGAATATACACCAGGGAGTGCAGTGGAGGATGTCTGGGAACACCTGATTTCAAAGCAGCACAGCTTGACAATATCAAAATATTTTAGGGTTAGTGGTGGGGGGAAGGCTTTGGATTTGTATATGGGGGCAATGTTTTTACTGGTTTGCAAATGCTTACTGCTTTTTAATGATATGAACACTCCACCTTGTTTTTAATTGTACATGGGGGTGGGGGAGGGGGGCAGGATCCCTGTGTGGCTGACAAATGTAATTATAGTGAACAGAAGAGAGTAAACAACATCTGGATCTAAACAATTGAACTTGTTTTGTTCAGTTATTAATAGAAATATGGAACATACTTTTGTTACAAAATAAATGAAAACATGTTAGTCCAGATGTAATGACTCCTAAACTTTTCAGTTAGTGTAGCATTTACCTATAACAGTGGTGTAACAAACATTATTATTATTAGCATTTGTATAGCGCTACCAGACGCACGCAGCACTGAACACCTGACACAGAGAGACAGTCCCTACTCAATAGAGCTTACAATCTAAAATACAGACAGATAAGACAATTAAGGGTGAGGGAAGTACTGGGTGAGAAGGAACAAGGGAAGGCAATTGAGTAGAGGCTAGGATCCAAAAGCAGTGGTGAAAAAGGTGGGTTTTCAGCATAGATTTGAAAACAGGTAGAGATGGAGCTAGACGTATAGGCTCAGGAAGTCTATTCCAGGCATAAGGTAGCCTGGAGTTCATTGGGGGGACCCAGTCCCAAGCAGCAAGGAGACTGACTGGAGGCTTGGGGGCCCTATGGGAGGTGTCACCAATATTTATAAATACCAGTAGGGCTGTGGGTGGGATGGTGGGGATGGGGGGCCAGAGATATGTGCACCTAGCTGCTATATAGGGTTGGCCATGAGGCCTATTATATGGTGGATGATCTGTAGGCTGAGGGGTGTTCTGCATCTGTCGGGTCAGCAGTTGCAGGGGTGAACATGAAAGAGGATGTCCTGTGTTTGTCCCCTGCTGCTGATGTCCCCAGACTGCATAGCCTGCCCTAGGGGTGGTGGTATGTCCTAAGCATGGAACTCAAGAACTCAAGGTTCCCACCACTTCATCTTCCCTCACAGGTTTCAGAGGTAATGATGGTGCAAAATGGAAGTGGCACACCTCATAACCCCCTTCTGGGCTAGGCAGCATGGGGGGAGGACACAGCTGCTCACTGACTCTCCCACTCCTCTTCTTCATCTTCTTCCTCAGCCTTGTCCTCTGACATGGAAGAGAAGTTTGGTCCTCCTCCTCTTCCTGTGCCTTGGCTGTGGAAGGAAGCAACTCAGGTTAATCTTTTGGAAAGAGTATATGGGACATTTCGTACACATGCTTTGAAGATGCAACACTAGTTCTACAAACTGTGCCTTATACTTTCCTGTGCCTCTTCCTTTCCTTCTCCCCACCCATATGGGTCAAACTGGAATCTCCATGGGTACTCCAATGTTGTATTTAGTCTCGGTCAGTACTACCTATGTACAAGACTGCATGCTATTGCAAAATTTCGAATAAAATTGAATATTCAAATCAAATTGAATCAGGACATATAGGACCACATAAAACACAGTCCTTTGTTTAAACTCTGGCAGTTAACTAGATAAGGGATAGCCAGCCCACAAACCTGGATGTTCAATGTCAGTGCCCAAAAATGACCCAGCCTTGAATAACTGCATAATGCTGACAGAAGCTTAAAAAAAGATGGCCACCACCAGCTGAATATTTACCTCATTGTCTGTTTGGAAGTACAACACTCAAGTTTGATTAGAGAACATGAAATTCACATCTGTGTTTCCTTAGATCAGACCGCGTAGACTGCTTACGTCCAGTGGCTGTTAGAGGAGGCCGGTCGTGCACTTCCAAGAGTTGCAGAGTAATTCCAAATGCATGAGAGTTTCTTACATAGACCTGATAGTCACGAAGCATCTTTTCTACCCCTCCCCCCACTATATGTGTATAGCCACAAACACAGAGCCTGCAAGGTACAGATCAGGCACATTTACAATGTACAACTGGATATGGGAATGGATGTCAAATTCGGGCTTGTTTTTTAGGAGGTATATACTTTGCTATGTGGTAGTGCTAGTCTGTTGTGTGATGTTGGCATCATCCACTGTGTAGTGGCTTATCCATGATGTAGCCATGCACATGATATCATGTTTGGTTGATGAGGCTTGTGGCAGAGGGAGGTGACATGATGGCTGTCAACCATGTCACAGTTAGGATGTGGATGCAGCGGCTGAATGGGGTAACCCTAGATGATTTGGCTTAGCTGCCATAGGAAGTGGTGGTGTGCGTTCTTAAGAGACATATTTCTCCACTGTTGCAGCAGGGATTGGTTCTCTGGATGGCCCGGAAGTGGTGCTTAAGAGCCTCCACATCTCTGCTGATTCCAAATGTTCTGTAAGGTAGAAGGGGGATTGCATGTGCTTTATTACAGTGCACCTGCAGATGACCAAACAGAGCATCCCTTTGTAAATATCAGGATCTCCCTGTACAGGAGCCAGACCAGCAGCTTGGGTTCTTGGATTCCCACACATACATTAGGTAGGTATGTGATAATTGAGTTAGGCCTGTGTGCATTATGGGATGATGCTCCCTGCCACAGAGGCATGCAGTCTGACACACTTATAGCAGCACATGGGGGGGAGAGGAGTTATTTTGTGGTTGTTAATATCGTCCACCCCCCTCTCCCCCCAATACTGTTGCAAATTGTGCAACCACTACATCTGGGGTTGAAAAACAAATCAAAAATGAGCATTTACATTTTTGAGTGTGAATAGTATGGAAGAACATGGCCGACAGGTAAGGAGCTCTGCAACCGAGCTCCGAAAAACGCCCAAGTGAGCTGACCACCTGAGCCGTCCATGAGCCGTCCCTGACCGGACTGGAACAGACCGGAAGGGAACTGGACCATAGTCGAATCGACTGATTCATCAAGGCCTAAAGATCGGAGGCCAAACGGCGAGTTTTGGACGAGCTGACCGCACCACGCGGCCCATCTGCCCGCTGACGACCGAGACCTAGAGCGAACAAACTCGCCAGGTCATCCAGGTGTCAGTGGATACCCCTGACCGGACCGGAAGAGTCCGGACAGCACTTGGATCGAGGCCCTCGCTCCGAATCGCCCAGACTTACCGATTTGGGGGACCCGAACCGGAAGCAGACGCTGGGCCCAATTTTCCGGACCGCGACTCAGGGAGCGGCCGACGTCGGAGAGACAACAGGTCAGGTCGTGGCTGATTTGGCGGCTCCGAGCGGCTTCCTGAGAAAAAATGCTGCCAGGCGCAGGACAGCAGAACCAGACCCACTAAGCCCCAACATGGGCGCAGAGGCTGATTAGCCAGTAGCCTTGAGGCCACGCGGCGCCGACGGTCAGTTGGAACGCAAGACGAGCGGGATCGGAGGATCGCTGAAAGCAAGTCGAGCTCTACTTCTGGCCAGGCACTGAACCGCAGCCGAGCCCGCTAACCGGCTGAAGGATTGTGGTTGTGGCCGATTGAGAGGGGAGCCACACGCCTTCCCAAGGACCCGAGGAGAGCCGCTACGTTCGAACAGCCTTGCGGTTGGCGAGAGCGCAGCGCCGGACCTGAAGAATATCAGGCAGCCTACGGAGACCGAATTCGAGGACCAGGGACCAGCAAGCCGCCAGAGCCAACCGGTGGATGAGGAACATACAGAGCAACAAGAACTACACTACCGTAACTAAACAAAATAAATAAATGCTTGCTCAACCTAATTGCATGCATGCACTGCTTTCAGCTTGATTTAACTATTCACAATGCTTGCTTTGCTCTGCTTACTTCAAATGCACATGCAAATATAGGCATGCCCAGCATTGAACTGTTGCCAAGCTTTAAACCTACTTAAATTTAAATTGTGGCCAAGCTTAAATGCAAATGTATGCATTAACTCGCTTGCCTAGCATTGAACTGTTGCCAAGCGTTAAATGTAGACTTGCCTAACACTGAACTGTTGCCAAGCTTTAAAGTAAATTGTTGCCAACCTAAAAGGCAAATGTAAGCATTACCACGCTTGCCTAGCATTGAATTGTTGTCAAGCTTTAAATTAAATTGTCGCCAAGCTTAAATGCAAATGTAAGCATTGCCTCGCCTGAATTGTAGCCAAGTTCAAATGCAAATGTAGACTTTGCCTCATGCTGAACTACCAAGCTTAAATACTAATGTAAACTTTGATTCGCTTAAATGCACACCAGCTGAATATTTACCAAAGCGCCTTAGACATAGATATGAACACCAGCAAGACACTCCTAATCATCCATTGTCTCACCTTACTCTTATGTGCAAATTTAACCTACAACCTAGACAATAACAACCCCATTACCCACAAATCACACAGCACTCACATACACATAATGCACACCCTAAACAGCATCCATAACAACTCACCCACAATTCACCAACCCTATGCACAACCTTTTAACAAACCACCAAATCAAAGACACAACAACGAACCAAAAGGAATAATCTCCGGACATGAACACCACAGACAAAATGAGGAAAATAACGACTACAACAAATTCCACCACCGAACAAACAGACAACTAATAAAAATAAACACATCAAACCCTCCCTTGGAACCATATCACTCAATCCAACTAGGATACATCAATGCAAGGTCAGCAGTAAGCAACTCACTAGATATTCTAGATTGGATCATCGCAGACAAACTAGACCTCCTATTTATCACAGAAACCTGGTTCCATAGTCCCACAGATCCCGCCATCTTAGAAACGTGCCCACCAGATTACAAAATCACCCACTGGACAAGAAATGGAAAAAAAAGAGGAGGCGGAATAGCTATAATTTACAAACCCGAATTCACCATCACAATCACGGGCAAATCTACCTCCCCACAACTCAAAATTGCATCGACAAGAATTAACCATCCAAACTTAACAGGACACCTTAACACAATCCTATTGTACAGGCCACCAGGAAAATGGCAAGACTCCCAAACACAACTCATGGATTTCATCTCGAACTCCTGCGTATCTGCCTCAAACATCCTTATACTAGGAGACATCAACCTACACCTAGAAGATGACACCTTACCAAGCACACGAGAGTTCAAAGAATTCCTAAAACTCTGGGATTTGCAAGCACCCAACATGCAACCAACTCACGAAAAAGGACACACACTAGATATCATAACGAACAAACTCGAATCGGACTCAACTATCATACTCACTGACACAAGATGGACACCTACATTATGGTCAGACCACCACAAAGCAAATGTCACTCTTTGCTGGCGAAAAACACATCTAAACACGACCAATAAAGATGAGCGAACAACATACACAACGAGAGGAAAAATAGACCCCACAACATTCTGGCAACAGATCTACCAGAACGAATGGACAACAAACGCTGACACCATCCAATTCCTCCAAGAATGGGACGATCGATGTACAACAACATTAGACAAAATCGCCCCAATCCAAACCAGAACATCACACAGGAAAAAAGCAAACCCATGGTTCACCGAAGAGCTGAAAAAACTTAAAACACAAGTCAGGAAACTAGAACGAGCTTGGAACAAAAAGAAAGACGAACAAACACTAAACGACTGGAAACTACTTCGGAGAAAATACAAATACACCATAAAACAGACAAAAAGACTACATTACAAAACAATAATAGGACCAAACTACAAAGACACACATAAACTCTTCAACCTCGTGACCAAACTGCTAGACACCACACCAGTTACAAACAATGGCAAAGATATACCAGACGTCGACAACCTTGCGAAGTACTTCAAGGAGAAAATTATACTATTACGACACAAAATACCCGCTAGTCCTATAGAATACGCCACTCTTCTAGACTGTCTAGATCCAGAAGAAGGAACACACCCAGCAGACAGAACCTGGACCGAATTCGAACTACTACCAGAAGAACTCATCTCTAAGACTCTCAAAAGATATGCCAAATCCAATTGTAAACTAGACACATGCCCAAATAGCCTCATGAAATCTGCTCCTCAACAATTCATAATAGACCTAACGAACCATGTAAATTACATGCTACAAAACGGACTCTTCCCAAAAGAAAATGGAAAAATCTTACTCACCCCAATTCCCAAAGATACAAAGAAAAACACAAGCGAAATAACCAACTACAGGCCAGTAGCATCTATACCACTAATAACCAAGATAACCGAAGGAATGGTAACTAAACAACTCACAAACTATCTAAACAAACATTCAATACTGCATGATGCCCAATCAGGATTCCGGACGAACCATAGCACAGAAACAGTATTAGTCACCCTTATGACTAAATTTAAACAAATAATAGCAACTGGCAACAATATACTCCTCCTACAATTTGACATGTCAAGCGCCTTCGACATGGTCGACCACGGAATCCTACTACACATACTTGAATACTTTGGCATTGGAGGAAATGTCCTGAACTGGTTCAAGGGGTTCCTAACCTTGCGTTCGTATCAAGTCATATCAAATTCAACCACATCCAAGGCATGGACACCTGAATGTGGAGTTCCACAAGGATCACCTCTCTCACCAACTATTTTCAACCTAATGATGATCCCTTTAGCAAAACTCCTATCAAACCATAACCTCAACCCATATATATACGCCGATGATGTGACGATATACATCCCTTTCAAGCAAGACATCAAAGAAATCTTCAACTAAATCAATCAAAGTCTATACATCATGAACACGTGGGCAGATGCATTTCATCTGAAACTAAATGCAGAAAAAACTCAATGCCTGATACTCACCTCCCAGTACAACACAAATGAATTCAACGCGATAAACACACCAAACCTAAACCTTCCAATCTCAGAAACGCTAAAAATCCTTGGAGTCACTATCGACCGCCATCTAACACTCGAAACTCACGCAAACAACACAACTAAGAAGATGTTCTACTGCATGTGGAAACTGAAAAGGATAAGACCATTCTTCCCAAGATTCGTCTTTCGCAACCTAGTACAATCCCTTGTCCTCAGCCATCTGGATTACTGTAACTCACTATACGTAGGCTGCAAAGAGCAAATACTGAGGAAACTTCAAACAGCCCAGAACACAGCAGCCAGACTCATCTTCGGAAAACCAAAATATGAAAGGGCAACACCACTACTAAAGAATCTACACTGGCTTCCACTTAAGGAATGCGTCACTTTTAAGGTATGCACAATAGTCCACAAGATCATTCACGGTGAAGCCCCAGCCTACATGTCCGAGTTGATAGACCTACCACCCAGAAATGCTAAAAGATCATCCCGAACATACCTCAACCTCCACTTCCCTAATTGCAAGGGCGTGAAATACAAGACGTTACACGCGTCAACCTTTTCTCACATGAGCACGCAGCTTTGGAATACACTGCTGTGCAACATAAGAACGATTTACGAACAAGCTTCCTTTCGCAAATTATTGAAGACCCATCTGGAAAGAGCCAAAACACATAGAGTCTACACTCACTGATCATCAATAAGTACATAAGTACATAAGTACATAAGTAGTGCCATACTGGGAAAGACCAAAGGTCCATCTAGCCCAGCATCCTGTCACCGACAGTGGCCAATCCAGGTCAAGGGCACCTGGCACGCTCCCCAAACGTAAAAACATTCCAGACAAGTTATACCTAAAAATGAGGAATTTTTCCAGTCCATTTAATATGCATCATACATCAACTTCTGACCCTCATCCCCCGCAATACCACATCAATCATACATTTACTCACAGAAATATGTACACCATATGTCTTAGTGTCTTAACACGGCCCTTTAAGCTCCCCACTGTCTCTTTCCAATGTTTCAATGTTGATGTCCCATTGTTATACTCCTACCAACTTGTACAATGTAACCCATAACCAAGTTGTAACAAATGTATTTCCATTATTCATATCTTATTGTAAGCCACACTGAGCCCACAAAGAGGTGTTAAAATGTGGGATACAAATGCAATAAATAAATAAAATAAATATATGACAAACATCCCCCAGAGCAAGCTGTCATATCCTCTTACATTACTAATTGGTTTAGTTGGGAGGGGGCGAATAATGGGAGTGTGTGAAGATGACAGCAATAATGCAAGGTGACCTCCTCACTGTTCATAGCAGGGGCTTATAGTGTAACTGGTCCTCTCTTAAGATTAGACAAGAGGCTCTTAACTCAGAAGCCAAACTAGAGACTCTTTCAAAGCATTCAAAGAGCTTATAGTACTCAGAATCCCTGGAGACTCTGGCTACCGCTAAATTATTTTCACCAATGCCTGTCCCATCTGGCAATGGTCCTGCCCTACTCATTCTGTTTTTCAAAATGCCATTGAGTGATCCTAGGCTCCCCCTTTGCCCCCTTTTATTCCTCAATAATATATTTGCCTAGATGCAGTTTTTGTACTGGTCAGTGTTGGGATGATTAACAAGACTTATCAAGTCTATGAACAAAATGGACTTTAAAGTTCCCTATGCTTACAGTGTGGGTGACTGAACATAGCATGGTTTCTTCTGCACTTCTTGCAAATTTTGAAACCTACAGGCTGCCACTTAGTTCTAGAATATCACCACTGTTCTCTCCAAGGTCAGCAAAATATAACAGGCATACTAAATTTCCCTTTTCTTTGAGGCAGGCTTAAAATCAAAGTCACAACAAGGGTGACTAAGGAAAGAGCGGTAGACGATGTCCGAACCAGTGTCTTTATTATAGCATCCAAGACTCGACACAAATCGTGTTTCAGCCTGCAAGGGCCTTCCTCAGGAGTCTGAACTGTGGCTTTTATACTTTGCTTTGAACTTCAAGGGACACCACAGTAAAAAGGGTTAGTCTAAAGAGACTTTATAAAATGCACTTCATTGTAACACATGGATTCACAAGTTCTGCTTTTACTTGTGAACAAAACATCTATTTGATCATGGTTCAGGGCAATTCTGAAGCAAGACCAAAATGTTAACCATCACAAGTTTGCTGAAAGGTTCAAAAGGCCCAGAAAGAGCATTCAGAATTTACAAATTGAGCTGCCACATTTTGAAGGACCTGTAACCTGTGGAAATGGTTTCTCGGTGCAAAATAAGGTGTTTGTTTGTGTTTATTTTCCGTTAATGAACAGAGGCATTCCCAGAGGCTTAAAATCAGCCATAGTAGTGATGACACATCCAGCAGCAGATGTGTGTAGACTCATATCAACATCAGGTTGTTTGTTGAAAGGGATAACCACTAAGGTAAGCCAGATGATGAGCAATGTCATTTTAGATAGGTAAAGAATATGTGAATCTCAGTGTTAGTGAAAACGTGCAGAAAATGGGACATATTTTACAAGTCTATATCTGCATATATATGTGCCAAGTAAAAACAATGTATCTCTGCCCCCTGAAAACAAAAATTGCAAAAGTGGAAAAAATGTATAGGATTTATATTTGGAAATTAACAACATACTTCAATAGTATGCATGCAAATCCCAATGGTTCATAAAGTGAAAAGGAGGGGGTAGAAACATGTGTGTACCCAGCAGCCACTTGGACCCTGGCCATAGAAGATGTCCATGTAGCTCCTGCAGGGAAAAACATGTACCTGGTCCCGGTAGCAGCCATACACATACAATGGTAGCCATCCAGTGACTTCCATCCAACCTCCAATAGCAGAAATAAATGTTGAGATCTACCATTTAAGTGCCATGCAAGGGGCCTGTACATGGTTTTTCCCAGTACTGCCTAGAAGGGTTTTTTTTTTTCAGTAATGAGAATAAGAATAGAGAATGAAAAGTTTTGACCATTAGTTCAAGAGAAATAGAAACATAAATAATACTTTTTTCATAACAAAAATTGATTTATAGAAAATTTGTGGTCCCAAATAGAATAAGAACTACAATTAAGAATTTTGCTGAATGAAAATTCCTATGTATGTTATCCACTCCACCCCTCCTACCTGAGCTGGCGGGGATCGAGATCCCAAGCTAAAGACCACCCCCCAGCTGAAGACAGACTGCAGTAGCATAGCCATGTGTGGAGAATGAAGGAAACATTTTTACAAGAATTCAACAACTGAGTTTCCTCTTTTTGACACCCATCAGTGCCTTCACTAACAACAACAATACTTTCAGTCCTCTTCCAGTTGCTGCATGCCTTCTCTATCCTTTGTTTGCAGCTGTTCTGCTACTTCCAAAAAATGACTCATCTACTTGTAGTAGCCAAACAATTCATAATTGATTGTGCAGCCCATAAAACAATCCTATATAATAAAAAGCACCTCCAACATTCTGAAGCCAGCAGCCTTGCAGTGAAGCCTGAAGCCTGAGGTGTTCGTAGGCATCATAATAGCTCCACCCACATTCGCAGCTGATTCCATAAAAAGCACCTCCAACGTTCTGAAGCCAGCAGCCTTGCAGTGCAGCCTGAAGCCTGAGGTGTTCGTAGGCATCATAATAGCTCCGCCCATATTCTCAGCTGACTCCTAGGCAAGGGGAGGAGTAGGGAAACACGCGGAGCGTGTTTCCCTACTCCTCCCCCTGCCTGGGAAACAGCTGTCACTGCGCCACTCCCTGCCACTTCAGAGGAAGTGGCAGGGAGTGGTGCAACAACCTCTCCCCCCCGCTCGGCGCATCAACAAAGCCGTCGCGTACCTCTGCTGAGATGACGGATCCGAAGTTCTGTTCTCGGCTGCAGGGCATGGCTTCATGATTGAGCATCAGTGGAAGTTTCTGTGCGTGCGTCTGATGTCAGACACACGCACATAGACTTCAACAGATGCTCAATCATGAAGCCACGTCCCGCAGCCGAGAAAGAACAGAACTTGATCCGTCAGCTCAGCAGAGGTATGCGACGGCTTCAGGGGAGGTATTTTGGAGGAAAGGGTGGTGTACAAAGGGTCGCGTTAGGGGGGTGCAGGGGACATTAAAGCGGAGGGGGGGCTTTGAATGTGAGGGAGGGGGTAGTCTGGAACGCGGTGGGAGGGGCTTGATGGCCCTTGAACTGGGAGGGAGGGACATATGTGTGGGTGGGTGTGTGGATATGCTTCGGGTGGGGCCCTTGAACTGGGAGGGTCTGCAACTCGGGAGGGAGAGAGTTCTGCAACTCAGCAAGGAAGGAAGGAAGGGAGGGAGAGGGGTATGGAACTCGGGAGGGAAGGAAGGGAGGATGGGTGGGAATTTACCTTGCTAGCGCCCGTTTCATAGCGTTTCAAAACGGGCCTTTTTTACTAGTATGCAATAAAGCGTTCACAGAAAGTGAACCACCTGTTACAGCACACAAGTCAAGTGGAGGAGTGGCCTAGTGGTTAGAGTGGTGGACTTTGGTCCTGGGGAACTGGGTTCAATTCCCACTGCAGACATAGGCAGCTCCTTGTGACTCTGGGCAAGTCACTCAATCCTCCATTGCCCCAGGTACAAATAAGTACCTGTATATAATATGTAAACCGCATTAAGCTTGCCATGAGTGGGAAAGCACGGGGTACAAATGTAATTAAAAAAAAATGTCAACACCCCCATCACTGGTAGGATTGAAAACATTTTCTTATATTGCCAAGAAGCTGAAAGTGACAGAAGTAAGAAGTCCTGCTCCAGTTCACGAAATTGTTGAAGTGCAAATTTATTTATTTTTATTTGTAGCATTTGTATCCCACATTTTCCCACCAATTTGCAGGCTCAATGTGGCTTACATTATACCGTAATGGTGATCGCCATTTCCAGGTAGAGAATTACAAATGGTATTGCATTAAGGTGCATACATGGTGAAGTATAATACAATATGGTATCGCATAGATGTTCCTGAGTGATAGAGTAGGTTATATAAATATATTGTAGAAGTTAGACTTTTATAAATAATACCAAAAAATGTTTTTTTTTAATTTTAGCAAGAGAGAAATGCAGTTTATGACACATTACTTCCTAGGGCTCTCACTCTATCACTGGACTGCTGAACAAAGAAAAAAACTTGAAAATTGCTTGGAAATGACAGTGTTTCTAAAACTAAATGTGGACACCATAATATTAATATTCTTTTTCAATATTTAAAAAAGAAATAGACACTTAGAGCTCCTTTTACAAAGTGTTGCTACCAAATAGCGGCACGCTGAATGCGAAGAAGTCTATTCAATTTTCATGAGCTTCTTCACATTCAGCGCATGCTAATTGGTAGCAACATTTTGTAAAAGACCTCAGAATATCGCATGTGATATTCTGAGGGCTGTTCTTGATATGTGATTAATGTGCAGGCTTTTCTCTATTTGTGCTATTTGGTTTTATACTGAAAAAAGTCAAGTGCATGTGATATTCTGAGTGCTGATTGTACTACTTTTTGGTTTTACACTGGAGCTATGTTTGTAATTGTGTCTGTTTTGCTCACAATAATAATTTTTAAAAAATGAAATTCACTATTTTGTGAACTAAATTACTAAAATGTTTAGAAGAGAACTGAATAAAAACTATAATTAACATTTTTGTCAAGGCTAGAATCAGGGGCCGGTCTTAGCAAATGCGGGGCCCTGTGCAGACCAATTTGATGGGGCCCCACCCTAGCCCCTCCCCCACCCTAGCTCCAGGGCCAGCCACCCCTCCCCTCTGAGCTCCAGGGCGGCCACCCCTCCCTCCGAGCTCCCGGGCTATCCCTTCCGAGATCCAGGATCATCCCCCCTCCCTCCGAGGCCCCCCTCCCTCCGAGGCTCCCTCCCTCTGAGTTTCATGGCCCGGCCCCCCTTCGAGCTCTAGGGCCCCTCCCTCCTTCCCAGCTCCAAGGCCCCCTGCCCCCTTCCCTCCCAGCTCCAAGGCCCCCTTCCCTCCCTCCCTCCCAGCTCCAAGGTCCCCCTCCTTCCGACGCTTCCCTCCCTCCAAGGCCTCCCTCCGAGCTCCAGTCCCCCTCCCTCTGAATTTTAAAAGTTACCTCGTCGGGTTACAGGCAGCGGCCGGTAGCAGCAGTGAAAAGCGTGCAAGCTCGGTGCTTCAGGAGTCTTCCTTTCTCTCTCTCAGCTCTGGTCCCGCCCTCATTTCCTGTTTCCACGAGGTCGGGACCAGAGCTGAGAGAGGGAAGGGAAGGCTCCTGAAGTGCCGAGCAGCTCGCACGCTTTTCACTGCTACCACCTGCCGCTGCCTGTAACCCGACGAGGTAACTTTTAAAATTCAGAGGGAAGGGTACTGGAACTCGGGCGGTCGGGGCGGAGGAGCACCACGCGGGGCCCCTTTGAGCGCGAGGCCCTATGCAGTCACCTCAGTCGCCTCGCCCTAAGACTGGACCTGGCTAGAATGAAATAAGAACAAAATTATATGTTTTGTAACTGAATAAAAATAAAAATTAAAAAATTTTTCCTGAGCTAAAATATCACTGCAGGCTAGGGCAACCATAAAAAAGGTAGACTGATAGAAAACATTAACACATGAAATAATTTATTGGTATGAATCAAAAAACAAACCCGACGTGGCCACGTTTCGCCCTCAGGCTGCGTCAGGGGTCAAAACTAAGAAATAAAAACATAGATATCAAATCATCAAACATACTTCATATATATCAGCTTTCATTATAAAACATTCATATGTGTCATTATATTTCAAAATAATTTCAAATAAACAACATCAATATAGATATACAGTCAACCATGAATATCAAACAATTATATAAAAACTAATATGTGTCAATCATGATAAACATTCATGTATGTCATAAATTATTGCAAAAATTAGCTCAAAAATACATGACAATAAATAATTAAAAAACAATATAAACTGATATCAAAATATACATGAATATTCAACTAAGTTAATAAAGTTTAAAAACTTGAAATTCATCATGTTATAACATATAAAATCAATCACGTAAAAAATTCATCAAGACATGCATAATCAAAACATAATTGTCAACAAAACATATGACGAAAGGAAGTGAATGATCAAAATATATGTATATACGTAAAAAACAAGGGGTGATGGAATTCCCCTTCTTAAATACTTTTATTTAAAAACCTATAATAAAAATAATAGAACAAATTCCTTAGAGCTCATTTCACATATAGCTCATCTAAGACACAAAACTATTCACTACCATCCTGCTATCCACTATGATCTGATATAATATCTTTATCAACTTTAAAATATGGAATCAGTTATCCTTTGTTCTCAATAACTCTTATACATATGTATAGTTATTCCAAAAACAGAAGACTAAATCTTCATTTCCATCTTACCCCATATCACAATCTACAACCACTCGTTCAAAGCCAGAATGACTACTTCTCAATTTCTCTTAAAAATAAGTTCTAACATCCTTCTCTCTAAATAGCGTTAGTGTGGCTGCAATCCACAGCCATTCATTCAAAAGCACAACACATCTAATCCTTTATTGTTCTTAAATTTCAACCAGTGCTTATCTCTTTGTTCCTCGTTTCAAAGCGAGTGTGTTTGCTAACAGCATGCTAACAGCATGTGGCTTTAACTTTGGGTCAAAAGTGATACAGCCTTCATTTACATGAAATCTTGCAATGAGCTTTAAACAAAAGGGCACAAAAACTTACAGTACTTGGCTCTCTGTTCCACATTTCAAAGCTTGTATTGCTGCAAACAGCGCTTTTGCGGTATTTGAACTATCACTATGGGTTAAAGGTGATAGAGCTATTGTTTACATAAAATCTTACAACGAGCTTTAACCAATGGGATAAACTTTAAATTGAAAATCTTCTACTGCATCTCAAACCTAAAAAAAAAAAATGTTTAATTTAAAATAAAATGATGCATTAACTCCTAATTCAACCCAAGTGTTAACGTCATGATGTCATCACATACAACATACAAATATAAACAACCATTACTTTAAAACATTTCTCTAAACAGCCTAGAATTATATCTAGTTGTAAATATTAAAAAAAAATTTTTAAAGTTTTATTTAAAAAAGAGGGGGATTATAAATCATATTATTCTCAAAAACCAATTCTATGATCAAAAAAAATTTTATGTACAAATTTGCTCAAAAAAGTCCATAAAAAATTATCTACAAAAAAACAGTGTAATCATTTTCTTGGTTTAGTCCAAAAGGACTCACAGTATTAAATTTAAAATCATTCTTTGTTCCGCTTGTAGCAACTGTTTATTAACATCACCTCCTCTCCAATATGGTTTGATCTTTAATAAAACCAGAAATGTTTTAGACCATACATATGTTCTACTAATGGCTTTTCTAGTGCATTCCTCTTTATCGCACTCTTATGCTCAGCAATGCATTTATTAAATGCCCTGATGGTCTTTTCAATGTACACCAGTCCACATGGGCAAATTACTGCATAGACTACCTGCGATGTTTTACAATTTGAATATTGTTTTAACTCAAATCTATCTCCCGTTGATGGGTGAATAAAATATTTTGTTTTTAAATTCACATTACAAAAAGTGCATTTTAAGCATGGGCAATGTCCCCATACTGGGTCATTTCTAAAAGGTACTGGTAATGCTGATGGTGATAAATAATTTCTCAGATTCTTATTCCTTTTAAAAGCTATAAGTAACTCTTTGTCAGCAAAACATGGTATATTCTGTATCAATGACCAATGCTTTCTGAAAATCTTAATCAAATCTGATGACATATGGTCAAAATATAAAGAACATATAATCCTGTTCTCATTTTTACTCTTGACATCAGTCTTTGAATGGAGAAGGTCATATCTTTCGTATTGTGATGTTACTACTACTACTACTACTACTACTACTACTACTAACAGCATTTATATAGCTCTACCAGCCGCACACAGCGCTGAACACTTGACATAGAGAGACAGTCCCTGCTCAAAGAGCTTACAATCTAGGTAAACAGACAGACAAGACATACAGGCAAGGGAATTACAGGGTAGAGAGGAACAGGGAGGAGGAGAGCAGATGAGTAGCAGTTAGGAGCCAAAGGCAGTAGTGAAAAGGTGAGCTTTCAGCACAGATTTAAAAACAGGTAAAGAAGGAGCTAAACGTATGGGTTCAGGAAGACAGTTCCAGGCATAAGGTGCCGCAAGACAAAAGGAACGAAGTCTGGAGTTAGTGGTGGAGGAGAAGGGGGACAACAAGAGAGATTTGTTCAGAGAGCGGAGTTCACGGGGAGGAATTTAGGGAGAGATGAGAGAGGAGAGGTAATGAGGGGTCATAGAGTGGATGCATTTAAAGGTCAGCAAGAGGAGTTTGAACTGTATACCGAAGCAGACAGAGAGCCAATGAAGTGACTTGAGGAGTGGGCTAGTGTGGGCATAACGATTCTGGCGGAAAATAAGTCGAGCTGCAGAATTCTGGACAGATTGGAGAGGAGAAAGATGATTGAGTGGAAGACCAGTGAGAAGTAAATTGCAATAGTCTAGGCGAGAAGTAACAAGGGTGTGAATAAGGGTTTTGGTGGCGTGTTCAGAAAGGAAGGGACAAATTTTGCTAATGTTGAAGATAAAAAAGCGACAGGTTTTGGCGATTTGTTGAATATGAGCAGAGGAGAGAGGAGTCGAAGATGACACCAAGGTTACGAGCCAAGGAGACAGGGAGGATATGAGAGCCATTAACAGAGATAGAGAATGGGGGAAGAGGGTAGGAGGGTTTAGGGGGAAAATGAGAAGTTCAGTTTTAGCCATATTTAATTTGAGATGACGTTGAGACATCCAGGCAGCAATGTCAGACAAGCAGGCAGAGATTTTGTCCTGGATTAAGGTTGCGATTTCAGGGGTGGAGATGAAAATCTGAGAGTCATCAGCATAAAGATGGTAACGAAAACCATGGGATGAGATCAGGGCACCAAGGGAGGATGTATAGATGGAGAAAAGGAGCGGTCCAAGGACAGATGTTCTAATTAATCCTACTTTAATATATTTATTTGGATAGCCTCTTTGAATAAATCTATTAGTCATCATTGTCATATTTTTTGTACATTCATTCTCTTCTGAACATAGTTTTTTTACCCTCTGGAATTGACTAAATGGAAGATTTTGTTTCAATGGCTGGCTATGACAGCTATCATATTTCAACAACTTATTTCTGTATGTCAGTTTTCTATACAATGTAGTCATAAATTTACCCTGTTTAAATAGAATCCTGATGTCTAAAAATGGAATTTTAAATTCTTGTCTTTTGTATTTAACCATTCAAAAAAATTTTTTTAATAATGCCTCACTACCTTTCCATATCATTAAGATACCATCGATAAATCTTTTCCACAACATAATATGTTCTTTATATGTATTATTTTGTATATATATCTCCTCAAAATATGCCATAAAAAGATTGGCCAAAGAGGGAGCTACCGTTGCCCCCATAGCTGTCCCTTTCACCTGTTTATAATATTTGCCTTCAAAGATAAAAAAATTTCTCTTTAAGAACCAAAGTAATTATAATAGATTCTGTAGGTATTGATTTGAATATTTTCCTCTGAGTTAGTGATTGATTAATTACTGATAGAGCCTCATCACGCGGAATATTCGTATATAAAGACTCAACGTCAAAAGTTACTAGTAAAATATTATTATTAATAATTTCTAATTCATCTAGTATATTAATAATATGCTTTGAGTCTCTCACATAGGACGGGATGAGGGGAATTGAAGGTCGGAGAAACATGTCCGTAAATTTTGATAAAGGCTCCAACACAGACCCTATCCCAGAAACAATTGATCTTCCTGGCGGATTTTCTAGAGATTTATGTACCTTAGGTAATATATAAATTACTGGCGTTCGTGGGTGTTCTGTTCTTAGGAAAGCACTTTCTTTAACTGTCAGGAATCCTGCTTGTAAACCCAAATCAATAAGGTAATCTATCTTAGACTTCAAAACATTAGTTGGATCTTTTGATAGAGGTAAATAAAAAGTAGTATCACTTTTTATTTCTTTAATGTATAATTCTTTGTCCATCACTACAACCGCTCCTCCTTTATCTGCCTGTTTTATTACAAAGCTTTTGACACGGTTCCCCATAGGAGGCTCTTAAATAAACTGGATGGGCTGAAGATAGGACCTGAAGTGGTGAACTGGATTAGGAACTGGTTGACGGACAGACGCCAGAGGGTGGTGGTTAATGGAATTCGCTCGGAGGAGGGAAAGGTGAGTAGTGGAGTGCCTCAAGGATCGGTGCTGGGGCCGATTCTGTGCAATATATTTGTGAGTGACATTGCCGAAGGGTTAGAAGGTAAAGTTTGCCTATTTGTGGATGATACTAAGATCTGTAACATAGTGGACACCCGGGAGGGAGTGGAAAACATGAAAAATGATCTGAGGAAGCTAGAAGAATGATCTAAGGTTTGACAATTAAAATTCAATGCAAAGAAATGCAAAGTGATGCACTTAGGGAATAGAAATCCACGGGAGACGTATGTGTTAGGTGGTGAGAGTCTGATAGCTACGGACGGGGAGAGGGATCTTGGGGTGATAGTATCTGAGGATTTGAAGGTGAAGAAACAGTGTGACAAGGTGGTGGCCGTAGCTAGAAGGTTGTTAGGCTGTATAGAGAGAGGTGTGACCAGCAGAAGAAAGGGGGTGTTGATGCCCCTGTACACGTCATTGGTGAGGCCCCACCTGGAGTATTGTGTTCAGTTTTGGAGGCCGTATCTTGCTAAGGATATAAAAAGAATTGAAGCGGTGCAAAGAAAAGCTACGAGAATGGTATGGAATTTGCGTTACAAGACGTATGAGGAGAGACTTGCTGACCTAAACATGTATACTCTGGAGGAAAGGAGAAACAGGGGTGATATGATACAAACGTTCAAATATTTGAAAGGTATTAATCTGCAAACAAACCTTTTCCGGAAATGCGAAGGTGGTAGAACGAGAGGACATGAAATGAGATTGAAGGGGGGCAGACTCAAGAAAAATGTCAGGAAGTATTTTTTCACGGAGAGAGTAGTGGATGCTTGGAATGCCCTCCCGTGGGAGGTGGTGGAAAAGAAAACGGTAACGGAATTCAAACATGCGTGGGATAAATATAAAGGAATCCTGTTCAAAAGGAATGGATCCTCAGGAGCTTAGCGGAGATTGGGTGGTAGAGCCGGTGGTGGGAGTCGGGGCTGGTGGTTGGGAGGCGGGGATAGTGCTGGGCAGACTTATACGGTCTGTGCCAGAGCCGGTGGTGGGAGGCGGGACTGGTGGTTTGGAGGCGGGGATAGTGCTGGGCAGACTTATACGGTCTGTGCCTGAGCCGGTGGTGGGAGACGGGACTGGTGGTTGGGAGGCGGGGATAGTGCTGGGCAGACTTATACGGCCTGTGCCCTGAAGAGGACAGGTACAAATCTAGGTAGGGTATACACAAAAAGTAGCACATATGAGTTTATCTTGTTGGGCAGACTGGACGGACCATGCAAGTCTTTTTCTGCCATCATCTACTATGTTACTATGATAGCTGTTTTTCTTCTTTAGTTATATTGTAGTATGGGTTTTTATCTCTTTTCTCTAAAGCATCTACATTTTTTATAATCATTCTCTCAAATGCTTGAATCAGTGGATTTATTTGAGTAGGTGGTACCCATACACTTTTGTTCTTTATTACTGAGTCATCTTTTACTGATGTATTCGTATTAGAAAAAAATTCCAAAATGCTTAATTTCCTTGTTAATCTAAATAAATCTACTCTAGTGTTCATAGCATTATTTATTTATTTATTGCATTTGTATCCCACATTTTCCCACCTATTTGCAGGCTCAATGTGGCTTAAAGAGTTTTGTTATGACATAGTCATTCCAGGATATCAGATACAATTAGTAATATACAGAGATTAAGAAAGGGAAGAGAGAAGGAAGGTGTTGGGCAGGATAGTATAGATGGTGGATTTTAATAACTGGATGGGTTGGTGAGGTAGTTTTGTAAGGCTATGGGTTCTCTTTGTAGGCCTTATTGAAGAGATGTGTCTTCAAAGATTTGCGAAAGTTAGTTATTTCGTCAATGGTTCTCAGGGCTGCAGGTAATGCATTCCACAACTGTGTGCTCATGTAAGAGAAGGTGGTGGCGTGTATCAGCTTGTATTTTAGTCCTTTATAGCTGGGGAAGTGCAGATTGAGACATTTGCGGGCTGATCTTGGAGTCGGTATAAATGATAGACCTTTGTCCAAAACCGATAATTCACTTTCACTTAAATTCTTTTTTGATAAATTTATAACATTACTAGGAAAAAAGGCCCATTTCTGACACAAATGAAACGGGCGCTAGCAAGGTTTTCCTCGGAGTGTGTGTGTTTTACAGAGTGTGTGAGAGTGAGTGTGTGATAGAGAGTGAATGTGTGAGTGTGTGTGACAGAGAGAGTGAGACTGTGTGCGAGAGTGTGTGTGTGTTGAGAATGAGTATGTGTGCCAGGGGTCCCCTCCCTCCCTTCCAGTTTCAGGGTCTGCCCGCCCCCCCTCCAAGTTCCAGGGTCCACCCTCCCTCCCACCCACCCAGTTCCAGGGTCGTTGCCCCCCCTCTCCCCCTCGCTCCCAGTTTCAGGGTCCGCCTGGCCCCCCTCCAAGTTCCAGGGACTGCCCTCTCTCCCTCCCTCCCAGTTCCAGGGTAGTTGCCCCCCTCTTTCCCCCCCCCCCCCCTCCAGCCACCCTGCAATGTTTAAGTGAAAAATTAGAGAGCTGTGTAGTGTAACAAAACGCACCTGCAACGTTGTGAAGCTGACTCCGTGGCTTCATTGAAGTGAAGGGTTGGTAGGTTCGTCAGATTCGTCAGTCTGTCACCATCTCTCTCGGCCCCGCCCTCACGCCTCTGATAGGTCCGCCGCCCTTGAAGTCAAAACGTGATGGCGTCAAGGGCGGCGGACCTATCAGAGGTGCGAGGGCGGGGCCGAAAGAGATGGTGACAGACTCATGAATCTGACGAACCTTACGAACCCTTCACTTCAGTGAAGCCACGGAATCAGCTTCAAAACGTTGGAGGTGCTTTTATCTATAGTAGAAATGTGATGTCCTAAGTGTTTTTTTATTTTCTACATGTCCTGGACAAACCCTTGATTTATAACCCTCTATTTCCAATAATCTTCTATTGGCCTTGTGTGTTGAAATGTATCTCTGTTGTTGAATTGTCTGTTTGCGATTTGTCTGTTCATACTGTTTCCTCTCCCTCTCCTTCCTCCTCTTCCCCTCCCCCGTCCTGTGTAATAAGGTAAACGGCTCCCTTGATCTTTGTGTACAACTGGTTGGTACGTTATTGAACCCTTTTTCCAAATTCTCCCTAATCGAAAAACCTGCTCAGATAAATTAGGTCTTGGTGGTGTTGAAAATAATGGAGCAGATGGATCAAAAACCTCTCATTGTCGCTTCTAATCCTTTTAGATTTCCGCTCGGTCGTTGGAATCTGATGTTCATTGTTATATCTTATCATTATGCAATTTTTTCATTCCTAGTTCTATTATCATAATAACGAGATATATTATTTTTCTTCTGATGCCATGGGTATATATTACCATATCTATAATCCAGTTAATCTCTTTTATATTTATCATACTTAGCGCTTTTAACATCCTTCTTAAATGTGTCTAACTGTAAATTAAAATCTTCAAACAGATCCTTAAAATATCTATTGTTTTCTTTTAAGATAACTAATTCATTATCTAGATTGCTTTAATCTTCTCATCTTTTTATTAGCTGTCTGTATAATCAAAATCATTAGATCCAGAGAACATTTGTTGAGAATTGCTTCCCATTTGGTTAAAAAATCATGGTCCTCATTATACATTTTCGGTTCTTTTGTTACTCTTAATCCTCTTGGAATCATTTTATTCCTACAATACTCCAACAGGTGAGAGAATGTAACTCTGTACGCACAAGTCTCTTGTTTAATTTTATGGCTTCTTCCCAATGGTTCATCTGGTCCAATCATAACATTTTTCTCAAAGTGAAAATATAATGACACATATAAATGCTTTATAATGAAAGCTGATATATATGAAGTATGTTTGATGATTTGATATCTATGTTTTATTTCTTAGTTTTGACCCCTGACGTAGCCTGAGGGCGAAACGTGGCCACGTCGGGTTTGTTTTTTGATTCATACCAATAAATTATTTCATGTGTTAATGTTTTCTATCAGTCTACCTTTTTTATTATTATTCTACCATAGTTAGGAGGACTGTTGCCTTTTTTGTTTGTTTTTGGGCTAGGGCAACCATACAGCATTGCACAGAGCCATTTAAATTAACAAACACTACAACACTTACCTCTACCAATATTGATATCCCATCTGCTGTTAATCTTGCAATATTCTTCAAAGATAAAATCACTTAAACTACGGAATTCACTCCCTCAATGCAATTCAGACATGATCATTTCATTAGCGGCCTAGATCCTGACCAAGCGAGAACACCCAGCAGATCGAACATTGTCACGCTTCTACAACTATACTACTTATCATTTCTATAGCGCTACAAGGCATACGCAGCGCTGTACACCATACACAAAAAGACAGTCCCTGCTCAAAGAGCTTACAATCTAGATAAGACAGGTAAACAGACAGAACAATTAAGGGTAAGGGCAATAAAGAGGGGTTGCTTCTCACACCCCTATTGATTTCTGTTGCCCAGGAGATTCACAGATTTTCCCAGTACATGTTGTAAATTGGATATATGCCCTAACTACTTATTTAAATGTGCCCCTAACTGCTTTATTGCTGACCTTACACAACATTTAAACTTCATGCTTGAAAATGGTTTCTTCCCTGAAGACCATGGAAACATCTTACTTACCCCAATACCCAAAGACGCCAAGAAAAAAAGTAATGATCTCTCTAATTATCGTCCAGTTGCATCTATTCCACTTTTTGTAAAATTAATGGGGAGCATGGTGACCAAACAGCTCAATGAATATCTGGATAAGTTCTCCATTTTGCATGAATCACAGTTGGGATTCTGCCCACTCCATAGCACTGAAACTGTGCTCATCGCGCTCTTGTCCAACTTCAAACAGGAAACAGCTCTAGGAAAAAGTATTCTTCTTCTACAATTCAACATGTCAAGTGCTTTTGATATGGTGAACCACAAAATCCTTCTACAACTTCTTGATTACTTTGGGACTAGCGGTAATGGATTAAGATGGTTGAAGGGCTTTTTAACCTCCAGAACTTACCAAATTAAATCCAACTTAATCTTATCACTGCCATGGAAAACTGACTGTGGTGTCCCTCAAGGCTCGCCTCTTTCCCCTACACTCTTCAACATAATGCTGATTCCTTTGACAAAGTCCCTATCCAAGCTTGGCCTTAACCCGTTCATCTATGACAATGACGTCACTATCTACATTCCATTCAGAAAGGATTTATCTGAAATCTCCAATAAAATTAAGCTTGGATTACACACCATGGTTACTTGGGCAAATTCATTTAAATTAAAACTTAATACTGAGAAAACTCATTGCCTTATCATTTCTTCTCCCTATAAACAAGTTTACATATTAAGTTTAAATATTATAATATTACAATTTGTAATATTCTCCTTTAAACTTTGTAATTGTATTTACTATGTAAGCCGCATTGAGCCTGCAATATGTGGGAAAGCGCGGAGTACAAATGTAATAAATAAATAAACCCTCAACCTTAATCACTCCTGATCTTACCCTTCCGGTCTCTGAGAGTCTAAAAATACTGGGTGTAATTGTTGATCGTAATTTAACACTCGTGGATCAAACAAACTCCACCACAAAGAAAATATTCTTCTCTATGGAAACTAAAACGGATAAAACCTTATTTCCCCAGAGAAATATTTCGTAAACTAGTTCAATCACTGGTATTAAGCCACCTAGACTACTGTAATGGAATATACGCAGGATGCAAAGAACAACTTCTAAAGAAATTCCAACCCGCCCAGAATACAGCAGCCAGATTAATTTATGGAAAATCAAAATTCGACAGTTCTAGACCCCTTTGTGAGAAACTATACTGGCTTCCAGTAAAGGACCAAATCACTTTCAAAATTTGCACCCTGGTCCATAAAATTCTTTATGGTGAAGCCCCAGGTTACATGGATACCCTTATCAATCTGCCATCTAGGAATTCTTGCAGATCATCTCATTCATATTTAAACCTACATCATCCTACCTGTAATTGTTTCAAATATAAATCCACTTACGCTTCCACCTTTTCCTTTATTAGCACTCAACTATGGAATGCATTACCTAAATCTGTGAAGATCATTCATGATCATCTGAACTTCAGAAAATCTCTTAAAACCAGCTTATTTGGAAAGGCTTACCTTAATGGACTTGTCTTAAATCTATAATTCCTGGAATATGACTAATAATTTATGGACCTCATAGACCCTATTACCCTTCTCCTCTTTTCCCTCGACCCTTGTAATTACTATCCTTCCTATTCACCTTACTATACTTTGTCTGTTTGTTTACCGGATTGGCGATTGCCTATATGGACTGATGTTAGCCACATTGAGTCTGCCAATGGGTGGGAAAATGCAGGGTACAAATGTAATAAATAAATAAACCCTCAACCTTAATCACTCCTGATCTTACCCTTCCGGTCTCTGAGAGTCTAAAAATACTGGGTGTAATTGTTGATCGTAATTTAACACTCGTGGATCAAACAAACTCCACCACAAAGAAAATATTCTTCTCTATGGAAACTAAAACGGATAAAACCTTATTTCCCCAGAGAAATATTTCGTAAACTAGTTCAATCACTGGTATTAAGCCACCTAGACTACTGTAATGGAATATACGCAGGATGCAAAGAACAACTTCTAAAGAAATTCCAACCCGCCCAGAATACAGCAGCCAGATTAATTTATGGAAAATCAAAATTCGACAGTTCTAGACCCCTTTGTGAGAAACTATACTGGCTTCCAGTAAAGGACCAAATCACTTTCAAAATTTGCACCCTGGTCCATAAAATTCTTTATGGTGAAGCCCCAGGTTACATGGATACCCTTATCAATCTGCCATCTAGGAATTCTTGCAGATCATCTCATTCATATTTAAACCTACATCCTCCTACCTGTAATTGTTTCAAATATAATCCACTTACGCTTCCACCTTTTCCTTTATTAGCACTCAACTATGGAATGCATTACCTAAATCTGTGAAGATCATTCATGATCATCTGAACTTCAGAAAATCTCTTAAACCAGCTTATTTGGAAAGGCTTACCTTAATGGACTTGTCTTAAATCTATAATTCCTGGAATATGACTAATAATTTATGGACCTCATAGACCCTATTACCCTTCTCCTCTTTTCCCTCGACCCTTGTAATTTACTATCCTTCCTATTCACCTTACTATACTTTGTCTGTTTGTTTACCGGATTGGCGATTGCCTATATGGACTGATGTTAGCCACATTGAGTCTGCCAATGGGTGGGAAAATGCAGGGTACAAATGTAATAAATAAATAAACCCTCAACCTTAATCACTCCTGATCTTACCCTTCCGGTCTCTGAGAGTCTAAAAATACTGGGTGTAATTGTTGATCGTAATTTAACACTCGTGGATCAAACAAACTCACCACAAAGAACTATTCTTCTCTATGGAAACTAAACGGATATAAAACCTTATTTCCCCAGAGAAATATTTCGTAAACTAGTTCAATCACTGGTATTAAGCCACCTAGACTACTGTAATGGAATATACGCAGGATGCAAGAACAACTTCTAAAGAAATTCCAACCCGCCCAGAATACAGCAGCCAGATTAATTTATGGAAATCAAAATTCGACAGTTCTAGACCCCTTTGTGAGAAACTATACTGGCTTCCAGTAAAGGACCAAATCACTTTCAAAATTTGCACCCTGGTCCATAAAATTCTTTATGGTGAAGCCCCAGGTTACATGGATACCCTTATCAATCTGCCATCTAGGAATTCTTGCAGATCATCTCATTCATATTTAAACCTACATCATCCTACCTGTAATTGTTTCAAATATAAATCCACTTACGCTTCCACCTTTTCCTTTATTAGCACTCAACTATGGAATGCATTACCTAAATCTGTGAAGATCATTCATGATCATCTGAACTTCAGAAAATCTCTTAAAACCAGCTTATTTGGAAAGGCTTACCTTAATGGACTTGTCTTAAATCTATAATTCCTGGAATATGACTAATAATTTATGGACCTCATAGACCCTATTACCCTTCTCCTCTTTTCCCTCGACCCTTGTAATTACTATCCTTCCTATTCACCTTACTATACTTTGTCTGTTTGTTTACCGGATTGGCGATTGCCTATATGGACTGATGTTAGCCACATTGAGTCTGCCAATGGGTGGGAAAATGCAGGGTATAAATGTTATAAATAAATAAATAAATTTGCACTAGGCACATACCAACAGTGTGGGGACACATTGAGCATGCTCTTGTATTTGTTTTGTTTTCTCTGCAAGTTGTGTAGATAAATCAAGGATTGGGATTAAAACCATGTTTCTATTTTATTTTATCTGTAACAAATCAAGTTGAACGAGACCTATTTCATATATTATAGATGTAAAATATCTACTGATTCCACTCTAACTTTTGAATATATCACACAATTTTCCTAATTCTTTGTGGAAATATCCATATGAGTGAAAGAAAGTTAATGGAAAGTCACTGATATACAAATATTTTAGAAGGAAGTATTATACCAGCAATGCAGAATTTTTGGCCTTCATTATAAAATCAATGTTGATGCCTCCAATCACAATCTGAAAGAGAAAGGAGAAAGAAGTTATTTTATATCAAAACCAATATACAGATGATAGGATCATTAGGGATCATTAGTAGCCTCTCTCATTGCAAGTAATGTGTGAACATGTGTACATGTGTACCTCACAGCTAATTTTCAAAGGAAACGTATGCAGATACAGTAGTTTCTCTTTCAAAATTAATTGCAAGTTTGTGTAAATAAATTGTGCACACTCCTTAATATCTCCCTATTTTTGCAGATGGCAGACCAGATGTAAAACAGTGAGATTACTTGTGTTGTTGCTTCTCCCAACCTAAACATAACCTGGAAAATGATTTTTAATTTTTTTTTTAAGGACAAAGTATGTAGGTTTGAATTAAGAAACAAAACAGAGAAAGTGTATACTTGAGTTGGTCTAAACCATATGGAAATAATATTTATGGATATAATTTTATAAATAATTTTTCACATGTAAAGGCAATTTAACACATGTAAAAGCTGCATGCATAAAAGTACAGGCAATGACAAGAAGGTTCAAACTTGTACACAAGTTGTATATAGGCATGTTCAGAGGTAGAATTTGAAGAGCAAAAGAGGGATTCCAATATGTAGTGGACAAGGCTCAGCAAAAAGTAGCACAATAGGCCTCAAGAGTTGGTGTCAGCTAAATGGATGCTCCAACATTATTATTCAATTCAATCTAGGGGTGGGCACCGACTGAAATTTTTAATTGCAATTAACTGCTTGATTAAAAAAGTTTATGATTAATCATGGCGTGCATTTTGAACATATGCTTTTTACTTCTTTTTGAATGTTGAACCAAACATTCTTTTCAACAAATGCTCAGCATGGCTGATTATCCTTTACAACATGCTATTCAATTAGGGGTGGCAACAATTACAAATTTTAATCAAATTTAATTGTGGTATTAAAATTTTTAATCACATATTAGTCAAAATTCTGGACTGGATGACTTGGTACTGGTAAATTCCCACTGCATGAAAATTTTTTAAACCTGCTGAATATAATGAAAAGTTGCATGCACACACTTCCTTCCCACTGCACATTGCTCCCCCTCTCCTCCTTACAGGTACCTACCTTTATCCTTTCCTGCTGCATCCTTCCCCTTCATCTTCCCTTCTGCTGCTAAACCTGTTGCCCTTGTCACACAGACACCCATTTCTCTCCTGTCCTACTGATGACCCCCCCCAATACACGTCCAGCATCCCCCACCCACCCACCCACATTTATCTGGCTCTTCATAGGGTCTCCAGCAGCAATTCCCCCATGCTACTTGCAACTGATGCCGATGTCTTCCCTCTGTTATGTTATGCCAAGCATTTTGATTGGTTGCATTCACTTAACTTTATATTGGAGATTTTGAATTGTAACCAATACATATGCTGGTTTTTTCCACTCTTACAACCCCCCCCCCCCCCCCCCCCCCCCCCCCCCCCCATTTACAAAGCCATGATAGCGGCTGTCAGTGCTGTAATGTATTGACTTGATTTGTGCACATAACATATAAGCATAGGCATGTAGATATATATTTTGTGTATGAATATTTAGCAGGCAATAATGCTTGTGGCTTCAGTCTAGGCATGATTGATGCCTGTTTATCCTTAGTATTTTTTAAAGTAACATAGAGGGGAATAATCGAATGTCACTGGCAAAATAGATCGCCGGCGATCTATTTTGGCAGTGGCGCAACAGCTGGCCAGAACCGTATTATCAAAAAGATGGCCGGCCATCTTTTTTTCGATAATACGGTTTAGACCGGCCAAATGCCTTGGATGTCGCTGGGTTTGAGATGGCCGGTTTTGTTTTTCAGCGATAATGGAAAAAAATGTCGGTCATCTCCAACCCGGCGACAGCCAAGGCATTTGGTCGTGGGAAGAGTCAGCATTTGTAGTGCACTTACATGCCAGGACACCAACTGGGCACCCTAGGGGTCAGTGTAGTGGACTTCAGAAACAGCTCCCACATGCATAGCTCCCTTACTGTGGGTGCTGAGCCCCCCCCAAACCCCCTACCCACAAATGTGCACCCACTAAAAGTGCTCCAGGGACCTGCACACACTCAGGCCTCTAGGACTTGTTGCTGCTGCAGTTCAGCATTTGACACCTGAAGACTAATGTCTTTGAAAAAGTCCTTTATTTGAATAAGCACCTTTACTCACAGTTAACTGCAGATCAGAGGTTGTGCCCCACTGGCAAAGAGTCTCCCTGATACTGAGATTAGCAGTAGGTCTGAGCTGGCAGAATGCTGTACAATGCCCTCTTTCAGCAACATTCAAGGTAATAACGTTTTCTAACGTGGGTAACACATGAAAGGGATCTAAAACTGGCTTACAAAAATGGCCACTACCTCATGGACTACCGGAAACAAAACAGGGCACACTCTGACCCAGTTAGCAGGGGGAAAAAGCATCATGGGAGTATAGCCCAGTACCCTACACCCACCACAATGCATTGCTGATGTGACTCTGTAGGGCACCTAACAGAAAAGGTGTCACACTCACCTGAGAGCCACATTGCAACCATGGAAAGGCTGTCAGACGATACAACACATTCTGCTGTCATGGAGGTGGGTACGGAATTTGAGGCTGGCATACAGGCTGGCAAAAAGGTTTTCATTTTAACTTTTGTAGTATGGGAGGGGGTTGGTGACCACTGGGGGAGTAAGGGGAGGTCATCCCTCTTCTGCTCCATACTATTCCAGCTTGCTCCAGTCCCGCTGCTGTGCTCTCCACCGCACTCACCTGTTCCTGCCTGCCTGCCTGCTAGCCTATCAACCAACCTCCAAATTATTCCAGCTAGTTCCAGTCCTGCTGCTGAGCTCTCCACCGCACTCACCTGTCCCTGCCTGCCTGCATGCGAGCCAATCAACCAACCTGCCCTTCAACTTGCCTGCTTGTCTGCCCATCAACAACCTGCCTGCCTCCTAGCCTGCACAATTACCTACCTGCCTCCCCGCCTGCCGCCTTGCCAGCCCATCACTCTCCTGACTGACTGCTCACCCTTCATCCTGCCTGCCTCCCAGCCCATCTACCTGCTTGCCTGCCCCCCAGCACAGCAACCTACCTGCCTGCTTGCCCCCCAGCCCAGCAACCTACCTGCCTGCTTGCCCCCCATCAACCTACCTACCCGTCCAGCCCCTCTACCTACCTTCCCACCTGCCAATCTGCCTGTCAAACCACCATCACTACATATGCACCCGTAAACACCTCAGTCACTACTTATGCCCCCCTTACACATTCTCTTCATTGCCCTGTCCCTTCCTAATCTATTCCCACTCCCCCCACCGCTGTATACCGCACGAACTCACTACCCATCCATGTCCTCTCCAGTCCTGCTCACTACTGCAATACCCTACCCACCCCCCGTCCCCCACCACCACACCATCTCTACTGTCCTCCTCCTCCTTCCTAGCTCTCAACCTTCAACACCTCCTTCCTGCCATGAACCTTTCCCCATTCCTCCTAAGCACATCCCGCCTTCGTCGCCCTACCTCCCCCACCCTCCTCCGCACTCTATTGCTCCTTCTCCTGCTATCCGCGGGAGACATCAATCCCAACCCAGGTCCCCCACACCTGTCCTCGTCTCATCCATGCAAACGTTTCTGCGATGTCTCCAATCTCATCTTTATTCTCCTCCTCCCCCCTCCTCCCTCCCCTTCTCGTGTGCCCTGTGGAATGCCCGCTCGGTCTGCAACAAACTTTCCTTCACCCATGATCTCTTCATCTCCCGTTCCCTTCAACTGCTCGCCCTAACTGAAACCTGGCTCACCCCCGACGACTCTGCATCAGTCGCGGCCCTATGCCATGGAGGTTATCTCTTCTCCCATTTTCCCCGCCCAGTTGGCCGCGGTGGCGGCGTCAGATTACTACTTTCGCCCCTGATAAGTCCCTCTCTTCCTTCCTTACCGACTTCGATGCCTGGCTCTCCGTTTTTCTTGAGCCCTCATCCCCATCCCTCATTCTTGGAGACTTTAACATACACAATGATGAACCATCCGACTCTTATGCTTCTCAGTTCCTCACTCTAACCTCCTCCTTCAACCTCCAATTGAGCTCCACCACCCCTACTCACCAATCTGGCCACTGTCTTGACCTCATCCTCTCCTCTACCTGCTCACCCTCTAATTTCTGCGCCTCAGCTCTTCCTCTCTCTGACCATCACCTGATCATCTTTACACTTCATCACCCTCCCCCTCAGTCCCGCCCAACACTAACCACTACTTCCAGGAATCTCCAGGCTGTCGACCCTCCCACCTTATCCTCTAGTATCTCTAATCTCCTCCCTTCCGTTATGTCCTCCGAGTCTGTCGACAAGGCTGTATCCACTTATAATGCCACTCTCTCCTCTGCTCTCGACACCCTTGCACCGTCCATCTCCTGTCCCATAAGGCGTACTAATCCCCATCCCTGGCTGACCCCTTGCACCCGATACCTTCGCTCCTGCGCCCCTACGTTCCTACCCGTAACCTCCGCTCTCAAGACAAATCCCTCCTTTCAGTACCCTTCTCCACCACCGCCAACTCCAGGCTCCGCCCTTTCTGCCTCGCCTCACCCCATGCTTGGAATAAACTCCCTGAGCCCATTCGCTAGGCCCCCTCCCTGTTAAGTAGTAGTAGTAGTAGTTTGCAGGCTGCTATCTAGCAGCAGTTTTTTATGGTAAAATGTATACTTACCTGTGAATTGTCTTTCCTTTTATTTTTTTATTTTTTGAATGCTTTATTAATACATGGTAGAAACAGAACAAGTAAATGCGTAATACAGCAAGACTCTGTAGCATCAAAGGCTAGTAGTGAAACATGGTAAAAAGGAGAAACAACTAGAAATACAGTGCCAGACGCATAGCCAATGAAATGTGGAAACAAGAATGCTCCTAGCAAAGTGACTCCACCCTAGCCATATCAACAAACAATTAGAAAAAACAGTATTGAACATGCCCAAGCTTATCCTCTGCCCATTTGTATTGATAGGTAGGCACCCTTCCAATATACACACAAATACAATCACACCTGCCACAACTCTCAGTTGCAAGCAACATAATACACAATCACACCAACTACCCTTCCCCCTCCCCTCCCCCCACACCAACTATCTTCCCCCTCTCCTCCCCCCATGAGTAGGGTATCATGTTCAGGGCTCAGGGAGACTGGAACTTCCCAAATATTGCTGCCATATAGCGGTATATTGATGAAACTCCAGCTAACCATTCATGCTGTAAGCAGAAATTTCAAATTTGGCAATATCCCAAATTCTCTGTTCCCACTGTATCACAGGGGGATATTCCGTAGGTACCAAGGCAGTGTACAGCAGATACAGTTTAACATAAAACTTACAATTTTGTTAACAGCATAACAATAGTAAAATAATCAAGAATAAACATAAATACAATAAATGAAGTAAACATGAAAACAGTAAATTGAAACCTAATAATTGAACTACTGTGAAACAGTATCAAAAATGTACACATTTAACAGCACTGGAATTCAAATACCAGAGATATAATACAACGTTAACATAACACTAATGATTTTTTTATTTTATTTTTTATTTGTTACATTTATACCCCGCATTTTCCCACCTTTTTGCAGGCTCAATGTGGCTTACAAAGTACCGTAAAGGTATTTGCCATTACGGTTGATAACAAATAAAAAATTGTGTTGTAGACAAATGAGGTAGATGTGGTTCAGGCGTCATGGGGTCAAGGGGAATGAGGATAGTAGATTGTCCAGTACGATCATTCATTATGTTGTGTTGCTGGGTGTGGGGAGTTATGTTGGATCGGTGGGGTAGGCTTTTTTTTTTTTTTTTGAAGAGGTGGGTTTTTAATGATATCCTGAAGTTTAGATGGTCATGGATTGTTTTTATGGCATGCGGGAGTCCATTCCATAGTTGTGTGCTTATGTAGGAGAAGCTGGATGCATAAGTTGTTTTGTATTTTAGCCTTTTGCAGTTTGGGTAATGTAGGTTTAGGTAAGATCAAGCTGATCCGAATCTGTTTCTAGTTGGTACGTCTATGAGGTCTGTCATGTATCCTGGGACTACGCCGTAGATGATTTTATGAACCAGAGTGCAGATTTTGAAGATGATCAGTTCTTTGATTGGGAGCCAGTGCAGCTTTTCTTGAAGGGGTTTAGCACTTTCAAATTGTGTTTTACCATATATCAGTCTGGCTGCTGTGTTTTGGGCAGTCTGGAGTTTTTTGTGAGTTGTTCTTTGCATCCCGCGTATATTCCGTTGCAGTAATCTGCATGGCTTAGGACCTTTGATTGTATTAGTTTACGAAAGGTATCCCTCGGGAAGAAAGGTTTTATACGTTTGAGTTTCCACATTGAGTAGAACATTTTCTTTATTATGGTTTTTATTTGGCTCTCGAGAGTGAGATTGCAGTTGATTGTGACTCCAAGTATTTTTAGGCTGTCCTGGGGTGTTTAATGTTGTGGGTTTGTAGTTCTTATGTTGAGATGAGAGGATCAGGCAATGTGTTTTTTCAGTGTTCAGTTTCAGTTGGAATGAGCTTGCCCAAGAGTCCATGATGTTTAGGCCATCATTGATTTCATTGGTTATTTCAGTCAGGGCTTGTCTGAATGGAATGTAGTTTGTAACATCATCTGCATAGATGAATGGGTTAAGGCCTCGATTGGATAAGGATTTTGCCAGTGGGATCATCATTATGATGAAGAGTATTGGTGATAATGGTGATCCTTGGGGTACTCCGCAGGCTGCTTTCCACGGTGGTGATATGTTTGAATTTGATTGTACTTGATATGTTCTGGTGGTTAGAAAGCCCTTGATCAATTTAAGTACATTTCCAACAATCCCGAAGTGGCCAAGGAGTCTTAATAGTATATTATGGTTTACCATGTCGAATGCGCTAGACATGTTGAATTGAAGGAGAAGTATGCTTTTACCTATGGCTATTTCCTGTTTGAATTTAGCCAGGAGCGTGACTATGACAGTTTCGGTACTATGGTGGGAGCGGAATCCTGATTGTGAGTCGTGTAGTATAGAGTGCTTGTCCAAGTATTCCGTAAGCTGTTTGGTCACCATGCTCTCCGTCAATTTTACTACTAGAGGAATGGATGCAACTGGGTGGTAGTTGATGATGTTGTTTGTTTTTTTCTTAGTATCTTTTGGTATTGGGGTAAGTAGGATATTGCCATGTTCCTCGGGGAAGAAACCTTGTTGTAGGGTGAAGTTTAGGTGGGATGTAAGGTCTTCTATGAATCGGCTGGGGGCGGATTTGAGAAGATGACTGGGACATATGTCCAGTTTGCAGTGGGTGTTGGCGAATCTGTGAATCGCTTGTATAACTGATTCACTGGTGAGTAGGTTGAATGTAGACCAGATACGGTCAGCTGGGTATCCGCTCGGGATTAGGTCTAGGTCATCGAGGAAGTTTTCGATGTCTGTGTTGTGATAAGGGAGAGTGCTGCGTAATTTTATTTTGTTCTTGAAATAGGTAGCCAGGTTGTCTGTGGATGGGATGTCTGTGTTGGGTGTAGTGACAGGGATGGTGTCTAGTAACTTATTTACGAGTTGGAATAGTTTCTTAAGGTCTTTGATGTCCGGTCCTAATTTAGTCTTGTAGTAGGACCTTTTGGTTTGTTTAATTGCATACTTCTATTTTCTGTGTATTTGTTTCCATGTGTTGAGTGTATGTTCGTCTTTTGTTTTTTTTTCATGCTCGTTCAAATTTTCTGGATTGTGTTTTGAGTTTTTTTAGATCATCGTTGAACCATGGTATCGAGTTTTGTCTTTTTGATATTCTTGTCTTTAGGGGTGCTATGTCGTTTAGTATGCTACTGCATCTAGCCTCCCAACTAATAGGATCCTCATCTGCAACCCAGGAGAGCATTGATATTGACAGTAAAAAAATAATCAAGCTGAGCATATACCTTTTGTGGGTTCGAATAAAAAGTATAGTCCCTCTCCTGGGGATGAAGGTGCACCACACATCCAGTACTCCCAGGTGCTTCAACAGGAAGTTTATGCTCTTCCTTGGTTTTCCTGGGTTACAATCTAGTAAGGGATCCGCAGTGACATAGAAGACGTCTCCCAATATAAATTGTTATTCTGAATATGTCAACACCAATGCCACCAGAACAGAATTAAATTTATGGCGTAGACATTGGGTGCATAAATATTGCAGAACACCAACTTACATCCCCAGAGGTCCCCAGCCATTATGACATATCTACCTTCACTGTCTTGGCATTTTATGTAGATGAAAGGGCAATTGTTTGTGGATCAGGGTGCCTAGCCCTCTTTGCTGCCCATTATATGCTGAATAGCCGAACTCCCCCACCCAGCCTCTTTTTTCATGTTCAAGAGCTATCAGATGGGTTTCCTGAATAAATGCTATGTCTGTTCCTGCCGTCTGGAACCATATGGGAATCTTTTTTGTTTAATAGGGGAGTTGATACCAGCCTCATTCAGGGTAACCAGTTTCAAATTAACCATTATACAAAAGAAGCAAAAGTGAAATAACAAATGCTATCTATATTGCAAATGTCCAGCTGGCTCCCCAGCTAGACACATCAGACAAAAGAACATTGATTAGAGATACACAACAGGGGTCCTTTAACTGAGGTGCACTGAAAAATGGACTGCTCTAGTGCAGGCACATGTTTTGGGCACACACAGATCCATTTTTCAGTGCGCCTGTAAAAGAGGCCCTTTTTAAATTTTTGCCAAAAATGAAAGTGTGGCAAAAAAAACTGGCGCGCATCCATTTGTCTCTAAGATCTTACCGCCACCCATTGACTTAGCAGTAAGGTCTCACGCAGTAACCGTGCAGTCATCGTCTATGAGCGTAGAATGACGATTACTGCCCAGTTTCCGCCACGTTCCGGAAAATAAAAATTATTTTCCGGCGCAAGTAAGATATTGATAAACACAGTTTGAATTTTAAAATTAAAAAAAAGCAAACAAACTTTATTAGCTAGTCTCCATACCCTTTTCCCCATAGCTTTAAAACGAAGTTTCTGCCATAGCATTAACAGATAGTTTCTAGAAGGGACAGAAGGGCTCAGTACAGACTTAGAAAGAAAATAAAAATATAGGAGAGGGAAGCAAGTATTATTAACTACTTTCCGTGGAGGGGCATAATCGAAAGGGATGCCCAAGTTTTGCTGAGGATGGCCTCACAAAACGTCCCGGTGGATGGGCGCATTATTGAAACAAGATGGACGTCCATCTTTTGTTTCGATAATACGGTCGGGGATGCCCAAATCTTGAAATTTAAGTCATCCTTAGAGATGGTCGTCCCTAGACTTGATTGTTTCTGATTTTTGGCGATAATGAAAACCAAGGACGCCCATCTCAGAAACGACCAAATGCAAGCCCTTTGGTCATGGGAGGAGCCAGCATTCGTAGTGCACTGGCCTCCTGACATGCCAGGACAACAAACGGGCACCCTAGGGGGCACTGCAGTAGACTTCAGAAATTGCTCCCAGGTACATAGCTCCCTTACCTTGTGTGCTGAGCCCCTCAAACCCTTCCAAAACCCACTACCCACAACTGTACACCACTACCATAACCCTTACGGGTGAAGGGGGCACCTAGATGTGGGTACAGTGGGTTTCTGGTGGGTTTTGGAGGGCTCGCTGTTTCCTCCACAAATAACAGGTAGGGAGGATGGGCCTGGGTCCGCCTGCCTGAAGTGCACTGCACCCACTAAAACTGCTCCAGGGACCTGCATACTGCTGTGATGGGCCTGAGTATGACATTTGAGGCTGGCACGACATATTGTGAAAGATGTTTTTTAGGGTGGGAGGGGGTTAGTGACCACTGGGGGAGTAAGGGGAGGTGCTCCCCTAATTCTCATCTAGTCAGTTAGGGCACCTTTTTGTGGCTTGGTCATAAGAAAAACAGGACCAGGTAAAGTCGTCCAAGTGCTTGTCAGGGACGCCTTTTTTTTCCATTATGGGTCGAGGACGCCCATGTGTTAGGAACGCCCAAGTCCCGCCTTCGCTACTCCTTCGACATGCCCCCGTGAACTTTGGTCATCCCCGTGATGGAAAGCAGTTGGGGACGCCGAAAATCGGCTTTTGATTATGCCAATTTGGGAACCCTGTGAGAAGGATGCCCATCTTGCGATTTGTATCGAAAGATGGGCATCCTTCTCTTTCGAAAATGAGCCTGATAGTGTACAATCACTTTTCCCAATAGTTTTAAACTGAAAATTTCTCTAAAGGTAGAAACTTAACAGCCAAGAGTATAAAAAGGATAGTAGCTAGGCTTGAACTGTTCTAAAAGAAAGTAACTCTCTGTTCTTGCCTGCTGGAGAGGTAGCACTGCAGTTGACATGAATTAGGTGTGAATTAAGGTGTAAGGAAGTAGAACAGTTGCTAAGGATACTAAGGTCAATTTGATTACTGGGCTAGCTTCAAAGGGTTTGGTTAAAATAGTCTCAGAATCCAAACTATATATAGAGGAAAGGTCCCACTCAACTTTCTTTCTGAGATGTTCTGAGAGAAGAGGACATCTCTGTGGATAAGTACCATTATTTTTTTCTGAGTTTGGTAACTTAAAGTTTAGGGTTTAAAGAGGAATTGTAGGTCATTGATAAACACAGTTAGAATTTAAAAATAAAAAAGCAAGCAAACTTTATTAGCTAGTCTCCATAGTCTTTCCCCCATAGTTTTAAAACTTGAAGTTTCTACCACAGCTTATAGATTAGGGTTTAAAAAAGGAAATGCAGGATACTGATAAACAAAGAATTTTAAAATAAAAAAAGCAAGCAAACTTTATTAGTTAGTCTCCATAGCCTTTTCCCTATAGTTTTAAAACTTGCAGTTTCTGCCACAGCTTAACATTAGGGTTTAAAAGAGGAACTGTAGGATATTGATAAACACAGTTAGAATTTTAAAATAAAAAATGCAAGCAAACTTTATTAGCTAGTCTCCACAGCCTTTTCCCCATAGTTTTACATAGTAACATAGTAGATGACGGCAGAAAAAGACCTGCACGGTCCATCTAGTCTGCCCACGATAAACTCATATGTGTATACCTTACCTTGATTTGTACCTGTCTTTTTCAGGGCACAGACCGTATAAGTCTGTCCAGCAGTATTTCCCGCCTCCCAACCACCAGTCCCGCCTCCCATCACCGGCTCCGGCACAGACCCCGTATAAGTCTGCCCTCCCCCATCCTAGCCTCTCAACCACCAACCCCTCTTCCCCCCGCCACCCAATTTCAGCTAAGCTTCTGTGGATCCATTCCTTCTGCACAGGATTCCTTTATGCCTGTCCCATGCATGTTTGAATTCCGTTACCGTTTTCATCTCCACCACCTCCCGCGGGAGGGCATTCCAAGCGTTCACCACCCTCTCCGTGAAGAAATACTTCCTGACATCTTTCCTGAGTCTGCCCCCCTTCAATCTCATTTCATGTCCTCTCGTTCTACCGCATTCCCATCTCCGGAAAAGATTCGTTTGCGGATTAATACCTTTCAAATATTTGAACGTCTGTATCATATCACCCCTGTTCCTCCTTTCCTCCAGAGTATACATGTTCAGGTCAGCAAGTCTCTCTTCATACGTCTTGAAACGCAACTCCCATACCATCCTCGTAGCTTTTCTTTGCACCGCTTCCATTTTTTTAACATCCTTCGCAAGGTACGGCCTCCAAAACTGAACACAATACTCCAGGTGGGACCTCACCAACGTCTTATACAGGGGCATTAAAACCTCCTTTTTTCTGCTGGTCATACCTCTCTCTATACAGCCTAGCAGCCTTCTCGCTACGGCCACCGTCTTGTCGCACTGTTTCATCGCCTTCAGGTCCTCAGATACTATCACCCAAGATCCCTCTCCCCGTCCGTGTCTATCAGGCTCTCCCCACCTAACACATACGCCTCCCTTGGATTTCTACTCCCTAAGTGCATCACTTTGCATTTCTTCGCATTGAATTTTAATTGCCAAACGTTAGACCATTTTTCCAGCTTCTTCAGATCTTTTTTCATGTTTTCCACTCCCTCCAGGGTGTCCACTCTGTTGCAAATCTTGGTGTCATCCGCAAAAAGGCAAACTTTACCTTGTAAATCTTCGGCAATGTCACTCACAAATATATTGAACAGAATGGGCCCCAGCACCGATCCCTGAGGCACTCCACTACTCACCTTTCCCTCCTCCGAGCGAACTCCATTCACTACCACCCTTTGGCGTCTGCCCGTCAACCAGTTCCTAATCCAGTTCACCACTTCGGGTCCTATCTTCAGCCCTTCTAGTTTATTCAAGAGCCTCCTGTGGGGAACCGTGTCAAAAGCCTTGCTGAAATCTAAGTAGATGACGTCCATAGCACGTCCTTGATTTAATTCTCCTCTCACCCAGTCAAAGAATTCAATGAGATTCGTTTGGCACGATTTCCCTTTGGTGAAACCATGTTGTCTCGGATCTTGCACCTTATTGGCTTCCAGGAAATTCACTATCCTTTCCTTCAGCATGGCTTCCATTACTTTTCCAATAACCGAAGTGAGGCTTACCGGCCTGTAGTTTCCAGCTTCTTCCCTATCACCACTTTTGTGAAGAGGGACCATCTCCGCCATTCTCCAATCCCTCGGAACCTCTCCCGTCTCCAAGGATTTATTAAACAAATCTTTAAGAGGACCCGCCAGAACCTCTCTGAGTTCCCTCAGTATTCTGGGGTGGATCCCGTCCGGCCCCATGGCTTTGTCCACCTTCAGCTTTCCAAGTTGTTCATACACACTCTCTTCCGTGAACGGTGCTCTATCCACTTCATTTTCAGGTGTACTTTTGCCAGTCCCTCTCGGTCCTTCCCCAGGATTTTCTTCAGTAAAAACAGAACAAAAGTTTCTATTTAGCAAATTGGCTTTTTTTTCATCATTTTCTACATAGCGTTTTGCTGTATCTTTTAGTCTCACAATCCCCTTTTTAGTCTTTCTCCTTTCACTAATATACCTGAAGAAGTTTTTGTCTCCCCTCCGTACATTTCTAGCCATTTGTTCTTCCGCTTGCGCCTTCGCCAGACGTACCTCTCTCTTGGCTTCTTTCAGTTTCATCCGGTATTCCTCCCCGTGTTCCTCTACTTGAGATTTTTTGTATTTCTGGAATGCTAACTCTTTAGCCTTTATTTTCTCAGCCACTTGCTTTGAAAACCATATCGGTTTCCTTTTTCTCTTGCTTTTATTTACCCTCCTTACATAAAGGTCTGTGGCCCTGTTTATTACTTCTTTCAGCTTGGACCACTGTCCTTCCACGTGTTGTGCGTTCTCGCAGCCCATCAGCTTTGTTAAAGTCAGTTCGCTTGAAGTCCAGGACTTTGAGTTTAGAGTGGCCGCTAACCACATGAGCCGTTATATCAAAACAAACCGTTTGATGGTCACTGCTTCCCAGGTGCGCAGCCACTTGGACATTTGACACACTATCCCCATTCGTGAGCACCAGATCCAGCGTCGCTCCCTCCCTCGTGGGTTCCGTCACCATTTGTCTGAGCAGAGCACTTTGGAAAGCATCCACAATCTCTCTACTTCTTTCCGATTTTGCAGAAGGAACCTTCCAATCTACATCCGGCAGATTAAAATCTCCCAACAACAGAACCTCTCTTTTCTTCTCCAACTTCTGAATATCAGCGATCAGATTTTTATCCAGTTCCTCCAATTGTGTCGGGGGTCTGTAGACAACACCCACGTGGACCAAGGTTCTATCCTCTCTTTTTAAGGTGATCCATATCGCTTCTTCCTTTCCCCACTTCCCTGTCATTTCAGTTGCTGCGATATCATCTCTCATATACAGAGCTACTCCTCCACCTTTACGTCCCTCTCTATCCTTCCTAAAAAGATTATGTTTACATCCCATTCATGGGAACCATTGAGCCATGTCTCTGTGACTGCAACTATGTCCAAGTCAGTCTCCAACATCAGGGCTTGAAGGTCATGAATTTTATTGCTTAGACTGTGAGCATTTGTGGTCATTGCTTTCCAACTACATTTCCTAGTATGTGTTTTGGGTTTAGTGATTTGTGAGTGTCTTTTCTCTTTGGGTACCTTCTCCTCTTTTTGTTCCCTCTTCTTTGCTTTTTCTTTTTTTTCTGCTTCAATTTTAGTTTCAGGAACATCACAGTGCTGTAGTGGAGCAAAAGAATTTTGTAGTGGCAACACTTGTGTGGGCGGATGCTTCTGTGTCACATGACGAATTCTGCCTGAGCCTACTGTGAGCCATCTGTTCCTTTGTGGTTTTATTCTCTGAGGCAGTGGTGAGAAGTTATGATTCTGCACAGTCCTATAAGTTGCTTTAATTGCATCTAATTCTTGCATTACTTTATAGAGCTCTTGTTTTAAATTTTTAATTTTAAAACTTGAAGTTTCTCCCACAGCTTAAAGATTAGAGTTTAAAAGAGGAATTGTAGGATAGTGATAAACATAGAATTGTATAATTAAAAAAAAAGCAAGCAAGCTTTATTACCTAGTCTCAATAGCCTTCTCCCCATAGTTTTAAAACTTGAAGTTTCTGCCACAGCATTAACAGATAGTCTCTAGAAGGCACAGAAGGGCCCTGTTCAGTCTTAGAAAGAAAATAAAAATATAAGAGAAGGAAGCAAGTATTATTAACTACTTTCCACAGTGTAAAATCCCTTTTCCCTATAGTTTTAAACTAAAAATTTCTCTAGAAGTAGAATCTTAACAGCCAATAGTATAAAAAGGATAGTAGCTAGACTTGAACTGTTCGGAATGAAAGTTATTCTCTGTTCTTGCCTGCTGGAGAGGTAGCACTGCAGTTTATATGAATTAGGTGTGAAATAAGGTATGAGGAAGTAGAACAGTTGCTAAGGATACTATGGGCAATTTGATTACTGGGCTAGCTTCAAAGGGTTTGTGTAAAATAGTCTCCTTAAAATCCAAACTATTTATAGAGGTAAGGTCCCACTCAACTTTCTTTCTGAGACATTCTGAGAGAAGAGGACATCTCTATGGATAAGTGCCATTATTTTATTCTGAGCTTGGTAACTTAAAGATTAGGGTTTAAAAGAGGAATTGTAGTTTATTGATAAACACATAATTTTAAAATAAAAAAGCAAGCAAGCAAACTTTACCAGCTTTTCTCCATAGCCTTTTCCCCATAGTTTTAAACCTTGAAGTTTCTGCCAAAGCTTATACATTCATTTTTAAAAGAGGAATTGTATGATATTGATAAACACAGAATTTTAAAATAAAAAAAAGCAAACAAACTTTATTAGCTAGTGTCCATACCCTTTTCCCCATAGTTTTAAAACTTGAAGTTTCTGCCACAGCATTAACAGATAACATTCTGGCAACAGATATACAACAACGATTGGACAACACAAATGGACTCCATATACTACCTCATAGAATGGGATAAAAGGTGCATAAACGTACTAGATGAAATAGCACCCTTATGAACAAGAACCTCACGTAAGCTTAACTCGATACCATGGTTCAACGATGATCTGAAAAAGCTAAAAATGCAAACCAGGAAACTCGAACGAGCATGGAAAAAAACAAAAGATGAACATACACTCAACACATGGAAACAAACCCAAAGGAAATACAAATATGCAATAAGACAGACCAAAAGATCATACTATAAAACTAAAATAGGGACAGATTACAAAGACTCAAAGAAATTATACCAACTTGTGAACAAACTCCTAGATACCAACTTGGTCACTACAACAAATACAGACATCCCACCCGCAGACAAACTTAATAAGTACTTCAATGATAAAATTGTAAACCTACGCAACACTCTACCTCAGGACAACATCGATATCAAAAACTTCCTTAATGAGTTAGACCCTACCTTTGGAGAATACCCAGCTAACCAAACCTGGATAAACTTCGTTCTCCTTACCGTCGAAACAGTTACCCAGTTGATTAATAGATTCTCCAACACTCACTGTCAACTAGATACCTGCCCCAGCTACCTAATAAAATCCGCCCCTGACCGCTTCATTGTAAACCTCACATCCCACCTAAATTACATGCTCCAGCAAGGCCTCTTCCCAAAGGAAAATGGTAATATCCTACTCACCCTAATACCAAAAGATACCAAGAAAAAAACAAATGAAATCACTAACTACCTTCCAGTAGCATCTATCCCGCTGGTAATCAAACTGATGGAAAGCTTGGTAACCAAACAACTTACCGATTAACATAAACAAATTCTCAATATTACACGAATCACAATCAGGATTTTGCCCCCTCCACAGCACTGAAACAGTACTAATCACTCTCCTAGCCAAATTCAAGCAGGAAATAGCAACAGGCAAAAGCATCCTTCTCCTCCAATTCGACATGTCTAGTGCATTTGACATGGTAAACCATAATATACTACTAAGACTACTAGACTATTTCGGGATTGGTGGAAATATACTTAGCTGGATCAAGGGTTTCCTAACCACGAGAACATATCAAGTGAAATCAAACTCAAACATATCATCACCGATGAAAGCAGACTGCGGAGTACCTCAAGGATCACCATTATCAGCGATCCTCTTCAACCTAATGATGACCCCACTAGCCAAGTCCTTATCCATCCAAGGCCTCAACCCTTTCATCTATGCAGACGATATCACAATATACATCCCATATAAACACAAACTGACAGAAATCACCAACGAAATCAAGCTCAGTTTGAACATCATGGACTCATGGGCAAAAGCATTTCAACTAAAACTCAATAAAGGAAAAAACACAGTGCCTTATCCTCTCATCCCAATACAGTGCGGACAACCCCACAAATATCAACACCCCAGACTACACCCTCCCTATCTCAGACAACCTGAAAATCCTCGACATTACACTAGACCATAACTTAACACTAGAGAGCCACGTGAAATCCACAACAAAGAAAATGTTCCATTCAATGTGGAAACTTAAACGTGTGAAACCATTCTTCCCGAGGGAAATATTTCACAACCTGACACAATCAATGTTACTAAGCCACTTAGACTACTGCAATGGAATTTATGCGGGATGCAAAGAACAAATTTTAAGGAAGCTTCAGATAGCCCAAAACACAGCAGCTAGACTTTTATTTGGAAAAACGCGATTTGAAAGCGCAAAACCTCTCCACAGAAAACTACACTGGCTCCCTATCAAAGAACGTATTGCCTTCAAAATCTGTAACTTGGTCCACAAAATTATTTACGGTGAAGCCCCGGGATACATGACAGACCTTATTGACCTACCAACCAGAAACACATCTAAATCAGCACAAACATATCTAAATCTGCATTACACAAGCTGCAAAGGTCTTAAATACAAATCTACTTACGCATCCAGCTTTTCCTACAGAAGCACACAACTGTGGAATGCACTACCAACAGCTGTGAAAACAATGTACGACCACCTAAACTTCCATAAATTACTAAACACTAACCTGTTTGAGAAGGCATACCCTATCGATGTAACCTAAATGCCTGATCTCGGCAACACAACAAAAGTAAAGCACGTAATGGCCAGAATACTACTCTTCCGCTGACTGTTCCACATGAACTTCTTATTACCACAACATCACTTTGTAGTTGTTCACACCGGAGTCTGCAAACACCTCTCCGGTACTATGTAAGTCGCATTGAGCCTGCACATAGGTGGGAAAATGTGGGATATAAATGTGACAAATAAAATAAATAAATAGTCTCTAGAAGCCACTGTTCAGTCTTAGAAAGAAAATAAAAATACAAGAGAGGGAAGCAAGTATTAACTACTTTCCAAAGTATAAAATCCTTTTCCCCTATAGTTTTAAACTAAAAATTTCTCTAGAAGAAGAAACCTAACAGCCAAGAGTATAAAAAGGATAGTAGCTAGGCTTGAACTGTTCGAAATGAAAGTTATTCTCTGTTCTTGCCTGCTGGAGAGGTAGCACTGCAGTTGACATGAATTAGGTATGAAATAAGGTGTGAGGAAGTAGAACAGTAGCTAAGGATACTATGGGCAATTTGATTACTGGGCTAGCTTCAAAGGGTTTGTGTAAAATAGTCTCTTTAAAATCCAAACTATATACTGTATAGAGGAAAGGTCCCACTCAACTTTCTTTCTGAGACATTCTGAGAGAAGAGGACATCTCTGTGGATAAGTGACATTATTTTATTCTGAGCTTGGTAACTTTAAGTTTAGGGTTTAAAAAAGGAATTGTAAGTTATTGATAAACACAGTTAGAATTTTAAAATAAAGCAAGCAAGCAAGCAAACTTTTCCAGCTAGTCTCCATAGCCTTTTAACCATAGTTTTAAACCTTGAAGTTTCTGCCACAGCTTATACATTCATTTTTAAAAGAGGAATTGTAGGATATTGATAAACACAGTTAGAATTTTAAAATTAAAAAAAAAGCAAGCAAACTGTATTAGCTTGTCTCTATAGCCTTTTCCCCACAGTTTTAAAACTTGAAGTTTCTGCCACAGTATTAACAGTCTCTAGAAGGCACAGAAGGGCCCAGTTCACCCTCATTCCCACCAACCCTCCCCAATTCCCACCCACCTCTAGCTCATCTCTTTATTTATTGTCTATATTTCTAATTAAGACTAGAGGGTAATTTTCAATTTTCATTAGAATCTGAATTACATTTATTTAGTTTCTAAAAAAACAAACCCTAAATAAATTACAAATTACACCAGTCGAAAGGTCATTATATTCATTACTAGTGTCTTAAGAAGTTTTAATTAAACAACTTATAATATTAAGATGCAGACAGTAGTCCAGCAGCGAGAGGGGTGCTATCCAGTCTTTTGCATTGAGTGTCACATGTATGATTATCCCCCATTTGGTGAGATGTCATATAGACTAGAAAGGAGCAGTATATAAATAATACTAATAGGCATATTTTATGTGTATATGTTTTTATCTTAATGTGAACACTAACTAATTAGCTTAGACCATATATCCAGCCTAAAAAATCAATTCAGAAACTATATTTGAAGATTATTTAATCAGTGATCAGAACAATGTGTAGGCGCCAAAGTGTCAAGTGATCTGAATCCACCAAGCCTATTTACATAAACTAAAAGCAACTACTTGTGGTGAATAAAATATATTGTACCTATTGTAACAAACAAAAAATAGAAAAAGGGGGGAGTACAAAAGTGTGTCCATAGAAATAATTTCATTTCCACTCTAAATACAAACTATGAAACAGTGACAGAGATGTAAACAGAACAATAGAGTAAAAGAAACTTATAAGTGCTATCTAAAATTTATTTAGATTTTCCTCACACCTTTTTCAGTAGTAGCTCAAGGTGAGTTCCATTTAGGTGCACTAAATGGACTCACAATCTAATTTTGTACTTGAGGCAATGGAGGGTTAAGTGATTTTCCCAAGATCACAAGCAGCAGCAGCAGCAGCGGGAATTATCTCTGGATATCAAGATCAATGTTCTAACCACTAGGGCACTTTTCCACTCTATGTTTTAGAGCATAGAATATTAAAATACAGGGTCTCCCTTAATCCCAAGCATTAATTCATCTTAAAAGGAACTGTGATCAAATTAAAAAGAAGAATAAAATACCACGAGTACCCGAGTGGTACACACCACTGAAACTGTGAAATAAACATACTTGTTTTTAAAGATCTAGCTCACCGTTTTAACATTTAAAAAAAATCCAACAATTGTAAAAAAATCAATTTGATACTTTAAAACTCGTATATAACCATTGTGCATACAAAAAATAGCATTTAAATGCTAAGGGGACTTTGAGAGTCACGTTACCAAATGCAGGAAAAAGTGGTTTAAAAACTTGAAATTACATTTAAAATAAAATAAAAACTTGAAAAAGCCCGTCATATGAATCCATTAAACCACACTAATATAAACATAGAAGCAAGCAGTCCATCAATATAAATGAAATAAATATAAATGAAATAGACGTGGAGGGGCATAATTGAACAAAAACGTCTATCTCCATGGGCGTTTATCTCCGAGAACGGGTCCGTGAAGGGGCGGACCGAACCGTATTTTTGAAAAAAAATAGACGTCCATGTTTTATTCGACAATTTGTGAGCTGGGCGTTTTTGTTTTTCAGTGATAATGGAAAATGAAAGCGCCCAGCTCAAAAACGAATAAATCCAAGGCATTTGTTCGTGGGAGGGGCCAGGAGTCGTAGTGCACTGGTCCCCTTCACATGCCAGGACACCAACCGGGCACCCTAGGGGGCACTTTTACAAAAACAAAAAAAAAGGTAAAAGAGCTCCCAGGTGCATAGCACCCTTCCCTTGTGTGTTGAGCCCCCCCAAATCCCCCTCAAAACCCACTGCCCACAAGTCTACACCATTACTATAGCCCTAAGGGGTGAAGGGGGGCACCTACATGTGGGTACAGTGGGTTTGGGGGGAGTTGGACAACTAAGCATTAAGCAGCACAATTGTAACAGGTAGGGGGGGATGGGCCTGGGTCCACCTGCCTGGAGTCCACTGCACCCCCTAACAACTGCTCCAGTGACCTGCATACTGCTGCCAGAGAGGTGGGTATGATATTTGAGGGTGAAAATAAAAAGTTGTGAAACGGCATATTTTGTGGTGGGAGGGGGTTTGTGACCACTGGGGGAGTCAGGGGAGGTCATCCCCGATTCCCTCCAGTGGTCATCTGGTCATTTAGGGCACTTTTTGGGGCCTTATTCGTGGAAAAACAGGGTCCAGGAAAAGTGCCCTAAATTCTCGCTAAACACGCATATTTTTCTTCCATTATCGGCGAAAGGCGCCCATCTCTGATCGCCCGATAACCATGCCCCAGTTCCGCCTTCACCACGCCTTCGACACGCCCCCATCAACTTTGTCCGCATCCGCGACGGAGTGCAGTTGAAAACGTCCAAATTCAGCTTTCGATTATACCGCTTTATTCGTTTTTGTGAGATAAACGTCTATCTCCCGATTTGGGTCGCAATATAGGCGTTTTTCTTTTTCAATTATAAGCTGGATAGTAACGATAGTAACAAAGTAGGTGACGGCAGTCTGCCCAACAAGATAAACTCATATGTGCTACTTTATATGTATACCCGACCTTGATTTGTATCTGCCATTTTCAGGGCCAGACCACAGAAGTCTGCTCAGCACTAGCCCCGTATCCCAACCACTAGCCCCGCCTCCTAACCACCGGTGCTGCAACCCAATCTCTGCTAAGCTTTTGAGGATCCATTTCTTCTGAACAGGATTCCTTTATGTTTATCCCACGCATTTTAGAATTCCGTTACCGTTTTCATCTCCACCACCTCCCTCGGGAGGGCATTCCAAGTATCCACCACTCTCTCCTTGAAAAAATATTTCCTGACATTTTTCTTGAGTCTGCCCCCCTTCAATCTCATTTCATGTCCTCTAGTTCTATTGCCTTTCTGTCTCCAGAAAAGGTTTGTTTGCGAATTAATACCTTTCAAATATTTGAACGTCTGTATCATATCACCCCTGTTTCTCCTTTCCTCCAGGGTATACATGTTCAGGTCAGCAAGTCTCTCCTCATAGGTCTTGTAATGCAAATCCCATACCATTTTTGTAGCTTTTCTTTGCATCACTTCAATTCTTTTTACATCCTTTGCAAGATAAGGCCTCCAAAACTGAACACAATACTCCAGGTGGGGCCTCACGAACAACTTGTACAGGGGCATCAACACCTCTTTTCTTCTGCTGGTCACACCTCTCTCTATACAGCCTAGCAACCTTCTGGCTATGGCCACCAAACTGTCACACTGTTTCATCGCCTTCAGATCCTCAGATACTCTCACCCCAAGATCCTTTCCCTGCCTGTACATATCAGACTCTCACTGCCTAACACATACGTCTCCCTTGGATTTCTACTCCCTAAGTGCATCACTTTGCATTTCTTCGCATTGAATTTTAATTGCCAAACATTAGACCATTCTTCTAGTTTCTGCAGATCCTTTTTCATGTTTTCCACTCTCTGCAGGGTGTCCACTCTGTTACAAATCTTGGTATCATCTGCAAAAAGACAAACTTTACCTTCTAACCCTTCGGCAATGTCACTCACAAATATATTGAACAGAATCGACCCCAGCACCAATCCCTGAGGGACTCCACTACTCACCTTTCCCTCATCCGAGTGAATTCCATTAACCACCACCCTCTGACATCTGTCTGTCAACCAGTTCCTAATCTAGTGAACCACTTCAGGTCCTATCTTCAGCCCGTCCAGTTTATTCAAGAGCCTCCTGTGGGGAACCATGTCAAAAGCTTTGCTGAAGTCTAAGTAGATTACATCTATAGTACGTCCTTGATTCAATTCTCCGGTCACCCAGTCAAAGAATTCAATGAGATTTGTTTGGCACGATTTACCTTTGGTAAAACCATGTTGTCTTGGATCTTATTTTTTTTGTTACATTTGTACCCTGCGCTTTCCCACTCATGGCAGACTCAATGCGGCTTACACATTGTATACAGGTACTTATTTGTACGTGGGGCAATGGAGGGTCAAGTGACTTGCCCAGAGTCACAAGGAGCTGCCTGTGCCTGAAGTGGGAATTGAACTCAGTTCCTCAGGACCAAAGTCCACCACCCTAACCACTAGGTCACTCCTTCAACCTATTGGCTTCTATGAAATTCACTATTCTTTCCTTCAGCATCACTTCCATTACTTTTCCAATAACCGAAGTGAGGCTTACCGGCCTATAGTTTCCAGCTTCTTCCCTTTCACCACTTTTGTGAAAAGGGACCACATCCGCTCTTCTCCAATCCCACGGAACCTCTCCCGTCTCCAAGGATTTATTAAACAAATCTTTAAGAGGACCCGCCAGAACCTCTCTGAGCTCCCTCAATATCCAGGGATGGATCCCATCCGGTCCCATGGCTTTGTCTACCTTTAGATTTTCAACTTAGACATAAGTTAATATATACATTTATGAAATAGAAATGACATAATTATAAGTTAATATGTGAATATATGAATTGAATGAATTAAATTATTGACTGTGCATTTAGAATTAAGTAGAGCACTTGAGAAGTGCCTCATATACACCAAATCTAATGAAATCACTAAACTTCGCTAAATACAATAACACATCAGCAACAGTGTACCCAATTTTGTAAAAAAACAAAATACATTGGCAACAGTGTACCTAATTTGTGAACAAAAAAATATCTCAATCCATGTGCATAAAGTAATTTAACTTGATATGTGAATGTGTAAAATAGATTTGTAATAGGCAACAGTACGGTATAGCTATATCTCAGTCATGGTCTTTCGTGAGCTACGTCTCCATGACCACCACTATGTCCAAGTCGGCTTAAGTACATAAGTAATGCCACACTGGGAAAAGACCAAGGGTCCATCGAGCCCAGCATCCTGTCCACGACAGCAGCCAATCCAGGCCAAGGGCACCTGGCAAGCTTCCCAAACGTACAAACATTCTATACATGTTATTCCTGGAATTGTGGATTTTTCCCAAGTCCATTTAGTAGCGCTTTATGGACTTGTTCTTTAGGAAACCGTCTAACCCTTTTTTAAACTCTGCTACGCTAACCGCCTTCACCACGTTCTCCGGCAACGAATTCCAGAGTTTAATTATGCGTTGGGTGAAGAAAAAGTTTCTCCGATTTGTTTTAAATTTACTACACTGTAGTTTCATCGCATGCCCCCTAGTCCTAGTATTTTTGGAAAGTGTGAACAGACGCTTCACATCCACCTGTTCCACTTTACTCATTATTTTATATACCTCCACTCATTATTTTATATACAGTGGGGGAAATAAGTATTTGATCCCTTGTTGATTTTGTAAGTTTGCCCACTGACAAAGACATGAGCAGCCCATAATTGAAGGGTAGGTTATTGGTAACAGTGAGAGATAGCACATCACAAATTAAATCCGGAAAATCACATTGTGGAAAGTATATGAATTTATTTGCATTCTGCAGAGGGAAATAAGTATTTGATCCCCCACCAACCAGTAAGAGATCTGGCCCCTACAGACCAGGTAGATGCTCCAAATCAACTCGTTACCTGCATGACAGACAGCTGTCGGCAATGGTCACCTGTATGAAAGACACCTGTCCACAGACTCAGTGAATCAGTCAGACTCTAACCTCTACAAAATGGCCAAGAGCAAGGAGCTGTCTAAGGATGTCAGGGACAAGATCATACACCTGCACAAGGCTGGAATGGGCTACAAAACCATCAGTAAGACGCTGGGCGAGAAGGAGACAACTGTTGGTGCCATAGTAAGAAAATGGAAGAACTACAAAATGACTGTCAATCGACAAAGATCTGGGGCTCCACGCAAAATCTCACCTCGTGGGGTATCCTTGATCATGAGGAAGGTTAGAAATCAGCCTACAACTACAAGGGGGGAACTTGTCAATGATCTCAAGGCAGCTGGGACCACTGTCACCACGAAAACCATTGGTAACACATTACGACATAACGGATTGCAATCCTGCAGTGCCCGCAAGGTCCCCCTGCTCCGGAAGGCACATGTGACGGCCCGTCTGAAGTTTGCCAGTGAACACCTGGATGATGCCGAGAGTGATTGGGAGAAGGTGCTGTGGTCAGATGAGACAAAAATTGAGCTCTTTGGCATGAACTCAACTCGCCGTGTTTGGAGGAAGAGAAATGCTGCCTATGACCCAAAGAACACCGTCCCCACTGTCAAGCATGGAGGTGGAAATGTTATGTTTTGGGGGTGTTTCTCTGCTAAGGGCACAGGACTACTTCACCGCATCAATGGGAGAATGGATGGGGCCATGTACCGTACAATTCTGAGTGACAACCTCCTTCCCTCCGCCAGGGCCTTAAAAATGGGTCGTGGCTGGGTCTTCCAGCACGACAATGACCCAAAACATACAGCCAAGGCAACAAAGGAGTGGCTCAGGAAGAAGCACATTAGGGTCATGGAGTGGCCTAGCCAGTCACCAGACCTTAATCCCATTGAAAACTTATGGAGGGAGCTGAAGCTGCGAGTTGCCAAGCGACAGCCCAGAACTCTTAATGATTTAGAGATGATCTGCAAAGAGGAGTGGACCAAAATTCCTCCTGACATGTGTGCAAACCTCATCATCAACTACAGAAGACGTCTGACCGCTGTGCTTGCCAACAAGGGTTTTGCCACCAAGTATTAGGTCTTGTTTGCCAGAGGGATCAAATACTTATTTCCCTCTGCAGAATGCAAATAAATTCATATACTTTCCACAATGTGATTTTCCGGATTTAATTTGTGATGTGCTATCTCTCACTGTTACCAATAACCTACCCTTCAATTATGGGCTGCTCATGTCTTTGTCAGTGGGCAAACTTACAAAATCAGCAAGGGATCAAATACTTATTTCCCCCACTGTAGCTCTATCATGTCTCCCCTCAGCTGTCTCTTCTCCAAGCTGAAAAGCCCTAGCCGCCTTAATCTTTCTTCATAGGGAAGTCGTCCCATCCCTGCTATCATTTTAGTCATCCTTCACTGCACCTTTTCCAATTCTACTATATCTTTCTTGAGATGCGGCGACCAGAATTGAACACAATACTCGAGGTGCGGTCGCACCATGAAGCGATACAACGGCATTATAACATCCTTACACCTGTTTTCCATACCTTTCCTAATAATACCCAACATTCTATTTGCTTTCCTAGCCGCTGCAGCACACTGAGCAGAAGGTTTCAGTGTATTATCGACGACGACACCCAGATCCCTTTCTTGGTCCGTAACTCCTAACGTGGAACCTTGCATGACGTAGCTATAATTCAGGTTCTTTTTTCCCACATGCATCACCTTGCACTTGTTCACATTAAACGTCATCTGCCATTTAGCCGCCCAGTCTCCCACTCTCGTAAGGTCCTTCTGTAATTTTTCTCAATCCTGTCGCGAGTTAACGACTTTGAATAACTTTGTGTCATCAGCAAATTTAATTACCTCGCTAGTTACTATCTCTAAATCATCTATATAAATAATTCTCATGGTGCCCGTCAGCACCACTCACTGTCCCTCATGCACCACTCCCTGCCACTCACTGTCACTGATAGACCCGCCCTCAGCCACGCCTCTTCCACACATAATTCGCAACCCCCACGTTCTAAGTGAAGCTGCAACTTCCGGAATGTGAGGTGCCAGAAATCGGAATTTGTCTCCATGAGTGTCCGCCCTGCCCTCACGTTGGAATGTCATGACGTTGTCATGACGTCCGAACAGCATCACCGCCCTGCCCCGCCCTCGCATCAACACGTCATTGAGGGCGGTATCAGACAATGCAAACGCCGCGATGCCGCCACAAGCCCCCCCTACTCGCTATGACGTCAAGGGCGGGTGAAGATAACACAGAATACAAATGCTGCGATGCCGATGCAAACCCCCTACAAACAACATTTGCGCCCACCCTGCCCTCGCGTCTACACGTCATCACGTCGAGGGTGGGTGAAGATAACACACACAACAAACGCAGTTCCACACCTTGCCTTAATCGGAGCTGCGGAGGAGCACGAGGGCGACACCCAACAAAATGCAGCGGTGTTAGGTAAAAAAATAAATACACACAAGTGCACTCCTTCCTCCACCACATCACACAGAACAGACGATTAGCCAAAAACATAAACACACACAGCTGAACTCCTTACTCCACCAGTTCACACAGAACAGATGGTTAGCATGCTATACAGCATTGACATAACTCCCCTTCACTGGCAGGCAGGCAAGGAAGGAAGGAGGGAAGGGGGGGGGGACGGGCGACACCCTGCCACACACTCTCATTCACACACACACACACACTCTCTCTCTCTCTCTCTCACAAACACACTCGCACACAATCACTCTCTCACAAACACATACTTCCATCTGCCAGGGTGAGACGGAAGGAAGGAAGGAAGGGGGCCATCCTGGGGGAGGGGGGCCACGCTGGCACACACTCTCATTCCCATACACACACACTCTCTCTCTCTCTGTCACAAGCACACACTTGCACCTGGGAGGGAAGGAGGGGGGCCACCCTGGCACAAAATCCCTTTCAAAACATTCATTGCACAAAACAAATACCTTGCTAGCGCCCGTTTCATTGCTCTCAGAAACGGGCCTTTTTTTACTAGTTTATAAATATATTAAAAAGCAGCGGTCCTAGCACAGACCCGAGGAACCCCACTAACTACCCTTCTCCATTGTGAATACTGCCCATTTAACCCCACTCTCTGTTTCCTATCCTTCAACCAGTTTTTAATCCACAATAGGAGATTTCCTCCTATCCCATGACCCTCCAATTTCCTCTGTAGCCTTTCATGAGGTACCTTGTCAAACGCCTTTTGAAAATTCTGATACATGATATCAACTGGCTCCTCTTTGTCCACATGTTTGTTTACTCCTTCAAAGAATTGAAGTAAATTGGTCAGGCAAGATTTCCCCACACAAAAGCCGTGCTGACTTGGTCTCAGTAATCCATGTCCTCGGATGTGCTCTGTAATTTTGTTTTTTGATAATAGCCTCTACCATTTTCCCCGGCACCGACGTCAGACTCACCGGTCTATAATTTCCCGGATCTCCCCTGGAGCCTTTTTAAAAAATCGGCGTTATATTGGCCACCCTTCAATCTTTCGGTACCACGCTCGATTTTAAGGATACATTGCATATCACTAATAGTAGCTCCGCAAGCTCATTTTTCAGTTCTATCAGTACTCTAGGATGAATACTATCCGGTCCAGGAGATTTGCTACTCTTCAGTTTGCTGAACTGCCCCATTACGTCCTCCAGGTTTACCATGAAGTCAATAAGTTTCTCTGACTCATCTGCTTGAAATACCATTTCCGACACCGGTATCCCACCCAAATCTTCCTCGGTGAAGACTGAAGCAAAGAATTCATTCAATCTCTCCACTACGTCTTTATCTTCCTAGATCACCCCTTTTACCCCTCTGTTATCCAGCGGCCCAACCGATTTTTTTTGCTGGCTTCCTGCTTTTAATATACCGAAAAATTTTTTGCTATGTTTTTTTGCTCTAGAGAACTGAAAAACAGCCAAACACAATCCAAAGGGTTGTGTAAAATGAATGTAAAGAAATAAGTAAAGTGGGAAATACCCTCAGAAACCAAGGCTCCCGCCAAGGTCTGGTCAACGAGACACTATTATCTATAAAAGACTTTGTGCCTGTGATCTAGTTTCTTTCATTGGGTAAATGTTCCCTGCTTCACTCATTCAAAATTGCCCATATAGGAGCATCATACAAAATTGCCCATAGTAGAGCCCAAATTTAAGAGTAACTGAGTAACAAAAAACTGTTCAAGCTACAGCATAGCATGCATCAACTTAGCTTAATAAATGCTGGCTTGACAACCCCACATATCAACTGCTGATTTTCAATGGGGCCCCGATTCATTTCACCCATAACAGGGCATCATCAGGAACCACTCAGTTGGATCATACTGTCAGGGGTATTGGTCTATAAACAAAACAAATGCTGGACTCAGATTATCATACTCTTCCAATGCAAACACATAACTTCTGAAAACACTTACAAAACTATTCAAAAATACAAAACCCACCCAACCCTAAGGCACTTACCTCAAGCTGACTAAACTTCTCTTATAACTGATGGGGAAAATGCTACCACCGCACAAACAGCGCAATATAAAGACACCTGAGTGAAATGATTCACAGCCGTGCAGAATTGAAAAGCCACTGACATCATCACAATCACGACTTTGCAACGTGACTGTGTGACAAAAATGAAATGCTAAACATCTCCAACGATATAAATATCTATAAAAACGCCAATAATGGGCGTCACCACAGCAAAAATCAAAAAAATATGCTGTATAAATAATCAGAGTCACTTTATCCATGAAAGCATACAGGACTTGAGGCAAAAAACGATCTCCTCCCACTGTCCAATCATGCTGCAGGAAGCTTAAAGCTATGAGGCTGCATCATAACACAAAGTGACCTGACAGTGAGAAAAGGGCAGATCTTAGCCATAATAAATGTCAATGAATGAACGTTACCACATCAGAAAACAGCTGCACACAGGAAAATATAAAAGCACAGCCAGTTTATTTCCTTTGAAGCATTAGTTTGCGATTGTCACCTCTGAGGGGCAATTCTACTCTGTCTTACAACACAGCAACGCTGTAAGAAGCTTAAAGCTATAGGGCTGCATCATAACACAAAGTGACCTGACAGTGAGAAAATAGTAAAGAACAAGTCTTAACTGTGATAAATGTCAATAGATGAACATTACCACATTGGGAAACAGCTACACACAGGAAAATATGAAAACACAGCCCTGATAAAGCATATAACGGTTCCTTCTTCCATTTTCTGAAGGCGTTTCTTTTAGCCCTAATAGCTTCCTTCACCTCACTTTTCAACCACGCCGGCTGTCTTTTGGACTTCTGTCTTTCTTTTCTAATTCACGGAATGTGTTTGGCCTGGGCCTCCAGAATGGTATTTTTGAAAAGCGTCCACGCCTGTTGTACAGTTTTTATCCTCTCAGTTGCCCCCCTAAGATTTTTTTTAACTGTTCTTCTCATTTTATCATAGTCTCCTTTTTTAAAGTTAAACGCTAACGTATTTGACTTCCTGTGTATAGTTACTTCAAGGTTGATATCAAACCTGATCATATTATGATCACTGTTATCAAGCGGCCCCAGTACCATAACGTCCCTCACCAGATCATGCGCTCCACTAAGGACCAAGTCTAGAATTTTTCCTTCTCTCGTCGGCTCCTGCACCAGCTGCTCCATAAAGCTGTCCTTGATTTCATCAAGGAATTGTACCTCTCTAGTGTGCCCCGATGTTACATTTACCCAGTCTATATTTGAATAATTGAAGTCACCCATTATTATCACATTGCCCATTTTGTTTGCGTCTCTGATTTCTTTTAGCATTTCTGCGTCTACCTGCTCATCCTGGTGAGGCAGACGGTAGTACACTCCTATCACCGTCCTTTTCCCTTTCATACATGGAATTTCAACCCACAATGATTCAAAGGTGTGATTTGTGTCCTGCTGAATCTGTAATCTATCTGAGTCAAGGCTCTCGTTAATATACAATGTTTCTATCATTGTAGCCTGTAGATCTAGAAATTTGTTCCCCATACTACGGGCATTAGTATACAAGGCTCTCCAGATGTATGTTTGTTACAATAGGTACAATATGTTTTATTCACCACAGTAACATTTGGAGAGCCTTGTATGCCAATGCCCATAGTATGGGAAACAAACTTCTAGATCTAGAGGCTACAATGATAGCAGCCAACTTGGATATAGTGGTGGTCACAGAAACATGGCTCACGGAAGACCATGGCCAGGATATAATTATACCTTGCTATAATCTATTGTTACCACCCCTCTCGGCTGGACTGTAGTGATATGCTCCCAGATACCTGTTGTTGTAGTCGTGGTGAATATCCAAGGAACACACACTCACAGCCGAGGGAGTAGAACAAATAAACTAACCTCGTCCTTTACTCTCAAAGAATAAAGGAGGAAAAGAAGCTAAATTTAGGATTTGTTCCTGAAATGGAAGAACCGCACCTTCAGATTTGCAAATTATCTTTTTCTTTATTGAATACAAACGCAAGTATATTTCCATTCAAATAAACTCAAATTCACAATTAGTGTGTGGCTTAATAGAACTGCAATAACATATTCAACATTCCAATGTAGAACTACATGTATACCCTTAACTTTTTCTGTTTCTTTCAACAAAATCACCTAAATAGGCAGAAAAGAACCTTTTCAAATAAGTATTTAAATTGTCTTTTTATCAAAATCAAGTATTTGTTTTAATACTCTTTCCTTGCTATTGATGTCAGAATTTGAGTCTTTATGAGTATTATGGATGTTTGTGCAGGGATCTCACTTGAACCCAGACACTTAAGCAAGTCAGGAAAACATGGATTTTTTTTATATTTGATGTTGTTCTGTTCTTTAGTTTTCCCTTAAAATGTTGTAAACCAAAAAAAATCTATATGTCCTTCAATACCCTTTGCAAATGTCACTTAGCTGTGGTTGAATTGATTTGGGTGAGGTCTTTCTTGCGTTGGAGCTCATCCGGAACCCTTCAGAGGATGACTCCCCAAGATTTCTTCTTCCTCAACCTCACTTATAAAGAAAATAATCAGGGAAGCAAAACCCTAAACTCCCTGGGCTTGTTCAGGAACTGACTCCACTCTGGTGACAATTAAGCAATTCTCAATACTGTGGCCACACTCCCTAATTGAAATAAAATAAGTTAAAGGTTTTCTCATTAGAAAACCTATTTCTCACTGCTGTTTCCCTATCCTAAAAAGAATAGGCAGTCATGTGTCCACTTAGTACCTTTGCATACAGACTCTCATTCCACCTCCCATTACCTTAAATTCCCTATAGTTTAACCATCCATTCACTGTATGCAGAAACATACCTCTTCTCCATGGTTTAAATTTTCTCACAGCTTTCTATTAGTACAGCTCTCTTACCCAAAACACATCAGTTTTCCCCAAATGTACTCAGCAATACAGCTATGAAAAAGGCAGTCTGTTTATTTAAGTACTCACTTCTCAGCTCAAATCATCTCATTCTCAGTACCAAGGCTCACCACTGAAACCCCAGTTACACTCCCCTCAGCTCACTTTCAGTAACTGGCACACATAAGCCTGGGTCTAAATTACTCTTCCAATCACTTATTTCACTTTAAAACCATAAAATCTATACTTTTATTTCTTACATTTCAAACACTCAGCAAACGTTTTATTCCCTTTCTGTCCCTGCTCACAGCCATCTCTCGCTCCATGTTCAGCCAGCCCTCGTCTTCAGTTCACCAGTCTCCCTAGCAACTCACCCCCCCCCCCCCAGAGGAACATCTGACATCACTCAACCAATCAGCTTGTCAGAAAAAGACAGGTTTTTTTTCTCTGATCTGTTTTAGAATCTTGGCTGTTTTCCCTTCCCCCATAGAAGTTAATGCAAAACTTACTATATAGAGAATTTTAAAGTCAATTTTAACCTGACCTGTATCCAAAACAGCAAGAAACATTTTGTAGTACAATCCCCACCTAATCGTGGGTTATTTCTTGAAAAAAAAACATATTTAAGAAACATCTCACACTTTCTTCACCTATCTCTTTTAAAACTAACTTTAAACCTTTTCCAGCCAGCACCAGCCACCAAAACCCTGGAACAGTCCTCCCCCACCCCCCCCCCAAGAGCCCCAGAAAAAAAACCATTTAATATATGTTACCATATATTACACTATTCAGGAAGGACATGGTAAGGAAAAAGGGTGGAGGAGTGGCATTATATGTTAAGAATAATATTCAGGTGACAGAACTGCAGGACATACAAGGTAAGGAAGAAGCGCTATGGGTTAAACTGTTAAGAGGGAAAGGAAAATATATTTACCTTGGTGCTCTATACAGATCACCTTCTCAGTCAGAAGAAATAGACAGAGACTTAATTGAAGACATCCTCAAGATAGCTAGGAAAGGAGAAGTACTACTGATAGGTGATTTTAATACGCCAGACGTCGATTGGGGTGTCCCAGCCGTAGAGTCATCTAAAAGCAAAGGGATCTTGGATTCTCTACAGGAAGAATTGTTTCAGCAGTGGGTAACAGGATTGAAATGGGATGGAACTGTTCTTGACCTGGTGCTTATAAATGGGGACAATGTTCCTGAAGTTACAGTGGGAGATCTTTTGGCATCTAGTGATCACCAAATGGTGTGGTTTAATATTAAGACAAAGGAAGAGAGGGCTTATTAGTGATTGAAGGTCCTAGATTTCAAAAGTACTAATTTTGCAATGATGGGGGAATTTCTCAAGGATGTGTTAGTTGGATGGGAACAGCTGAAGGAAGTAGAACAGCAGTGGGCAAAATTGAAAAGTGCTATTTTAAAGGTGACAAACCTTCATGTTAGAAAATCACATAAAAGTAAGAGGAAAAGAAGGCTGCTCTGGTTCTCAAATGTAGTAGCTGAAAAGATAAGGGAAATTACAAGATATCACAGAAAGAGGAAGACAGGCAAAAATACCTAGAAAAGCTAAGAAAAGCTGGAAAAGCTGTCAGGAAAGCAAAGAGACAAATGTAAGAAAAGATAGCCGATACAGTAAAATTGGGGGACAAGATGTTTTTCAGATATGTAAGTGACAGGAGGAAGTGCCATACTAGCACTGTAAGGCTCAAAACTGAGGGGGAGGAATATGTAGAAGCTGATAAGGATAAAGCTGAACTGCTTAACAATTATTTCTGTTCTGTGTTCACGGATGAAAGGCCAGGGGTAGGACCTCAGAGAACATATGCTAAGGAGGATGGATATATGGTAGACCAGGACCAATTCTCAGAAGACTGTGTTCATGAGGACCTAGCTAAATTAAAAGTGGACAAAGCGATGGGGCCTGATAGGATACATCCGAGGGTACTCAAGGAACTTGGAGAGGGTTCTAGCAGCTCCGCTGTCTGACCTCTTCAATGCTTCGAGTCTGGAGTGGTCCTGGATGACTGGAAAAGGGCAGGTGTGGCCCCTCTGCACAAGAGCGGAAGCAAGGAGGAGGTTGGGAATTACAGACCTGTCAGTCTGACCTCAGTGGTGAGTAAACTAATGGAAACACTTCTAATGCGGGCAGGTCTCGAGGCAGCAAGGCTTCACTAGAGGTTGTGTCAGACAAACCTGATTGATTTCTTTGACTGGGTGACCAAAAAGTTGGATGTAGGAGGTGCACTAGATGTGGAGTACTTGGATTTTAGCAAAGCTTTTGACACGGTCAGCACAGGCGACTGATAAATAAACTGAGTGCTCTCAGTATGGGATCTAAAATGACTGACTGGGTTAAAAACTGGCTAAATGGAAGGAGACAGTGGGTAGTAGTAAATGGAGCTTGTTCTGAGGAAAAGGATGTTATCAGTGGTGTACTACAGAGGTCGGTCCTTGAGCCGGCTCTTTTTAACATCTTTGTGAGTAATATTGCGGAAGGACTGTCTGGTAATGTTTGTCTCTTTTAGATGATACCAAACTCTGTAATAGGGTGGACACCCCTGAAGGTGTGGATGGCATGAGGAAGGATCTAGTGAAGCTTGAAGAATTGTCTGAAAATCGGCAACTAAGATTTAATGCTAAGAAGTGCAAGGTCATGCACTTGGGTTACAAGAATCCAAGGGAATGGTACAGTATAGGGGGTGAAGTTAACAGAAGAAGAGCAGGACTTGGGGGTGATTGTGTCTGATGAACTTAAGGTGGCCAAACAGGTAGAAAAGGCAACAGTCAAAGCCAGAAGGATGCTTGGGTGTATAAGAAGCAGGGCTTTTTTTGTGCCGGTACGCACCAGCACGGAGTACCAGCACCTTTGTTTTCCCGGTGAGTCCTGCAGCTGGCCTGCACTCTTCCTCTTGCTTCCCTCTTCCCTGCGATCCTCCTTACTTTTCTTTAGTGACTTGGCAGCGCGGTGCAGCGATTAAGAGAGGCTGCCAGCTTCTGGGCCTTCTCTCTCCGAGTCTCGACTATGCAGAAACAGAAAGTTGAAACAAAGTAGGCAGGACTGGCAGAGGGAAGGCCCCGACACCGGCAGCTTCTCTTAATTGCTGCATTGGTTGATGCTGGGGCCCAGACTCTCAACCAGGCAGGCAGTGGGAGAAGGAGGATGGGCGGGGAGAGGGAGAATCGCTGGACATGGATAGCAGGGGAGGACAGGGGGAAGAGAAGAATTGCTGGACATGGATGGCAGGAGAGGACAGGCAAGGAGAATCACTGGACATGGATGAGAGGGGAGGGCAGGGGATTTGGAGAATCACTAGACATGGATGGCGGGGAGGACAGGGGGCAGAGGAGAATCGCTGGACATGGATGGGAGGGGAGGGCAGGGAAGAGAGAATCGCTGGATATGGATGAGAGGGGATGGGAGGGCAGGGGAGAGAGGAGAATTGCTGGACATGGATGGCAGGGGAGGACAGGGAACATTGGAGAATCGCTGAACATGGGAGAGGAGGGCAGAGGTGAGAGGAGACATGCTGGACATGGATGGGAGGGGAGGGCAAGGAAGAGAGAATCACTGGACATGGATGGGGGTGAGAGAGGAGAAATTCTAGACTTGGATGGAGGATAGTGGAGAGAATTATTGCTGGATATGGATACAGGGGAGGGAAGACAGAGAAGAAATGCTAGACATGGATGGAGGGGACGAGAGAGGAAAAATGTTGGACATGGATGGAGGGGAGGAAAGAGAACAGAAAAAGATGCACATGGATGGAGAAGAAGGAAAGGGAAGAGAGGAGAAAACCTGCACATGGATGGAGAAAATAGGCAAAAGCTGGATCCATGTTATACCTCCTCCAGTCAATTCCAAGGAGGAGGACCCAGTTTTTAGATATGGATGTAGGGCAAGAAATGAAGAAAGGAGGAAAATAAAGAAATAAATGGAAATCAAGTCTTGGAAATGGAGTTAAGAGAACAGATAGAGAGCAGCAGAATCAGAGACTGGGACCAACATGATCAGAAAAACAAAGTCACCAGACAACAAAGGTAGAAAAAATAATTTTATTTTCATTTTGGTGTTTGGAATATGCCCAATTTGAGAATTTACATCTGCTGTCTTATTTTGCACTGGGCATACTGGTGCTATAACAGCTTCCAGAAATTATTGATAATGAAAAAAAAATCACAAGTTATTTTTTTCTCTTATACTAGTATAATATTTTCAATTATGCCTGTTTATATGCACCATGGCTGGTATAAGGGGGGGGGGGGGGGGGGGTGGCTAATGTGGGTGTGGCTATCATAGGGGTGGAGCCATAGGTGGTGACTCCACCCATAATGTGTACCGGTAACTTTTTTCCTGCAAAAGAAGCACTGATAAGGAGAGGGATGACCAGCAGGAAAAAAGAGGTGATCGTATTCTTCTATAAATCTCTGGTAAGACCCCACTTGCAATTCTGGAGATCGCATCCACAGAAAGATATAAACAGGATGGAGTTGGTGCAGAGGCGGCTACAAAATTAGTAAGAGATCTCTGCCATAAAACATATAGGAACAGGTTTATAAATCTCAACATGTATACACTGGAAGAGAGGCGGGAGAGAGAGAATATAGCAGAAACGTTTAAATACATCAGTGGCGATAATGTATAGGAGGTGAACCTTTTTCAAATGAAGGAAAACTCTGGAATGAGAGGGCATAGGATGAAGATAAGAGGGAATAGGCTTAGGAGGAATCTAAGGAAATACTCTTTCACGGAAAGAGTAGTGGACACATGGAATGGCCTCCCAGTGGAGGTCGTGGAAATGAGGACTGAGTCAGAATTTAAGAAAGAATGGGACAGCAATGTGGGATCCCTTAGGAAAAGGAGGAGTTAGTGGGCCTTTTGGCCCTTATCTACTGTCACGTTTCTATGTTTCTAACAAAATAAATGAGTTAAGGTTAAACAATATCTTCAGAAAGTTATGCCCATGTGAATATATAGAAAGGTTAACAATTTGTAAAGGTTATGTTATGCATTGCAAATACTGAGAGAACCTTAGTAACTGCCCGAGATTGTATAAAAGGGGAAAAGGAATCTACTTACATATGTGTGGGTTAATTCTAAAATTGAAGATCAAAATCATATATTATAAGATATAGGACTGAATTTGTTTTTAAAGTAGAGAGCCAAGCAAAAAATACAACAAAGAAAATGTTCCACTCAATGTGGAAACTCAAATGAGTAAAACCTTTCTTCCCAAGGGAAATATTCCGCAGCCTGGTACAATCAATGGTTCTAAGTCACCTAGACTACTGCAATGCAATCTATGCCGGATGCAAAGAACAAATCATTAAGAAACTCCAAACTGTCCAAAACACCGCAGCCAGACTCATATTTGGAAAAACGAAATACGAAAGCGCCAAACCCTTACGAGAAAAACTACATTGGCTCCCAATCAAAGAACGAATTGTGTTCAAAATCTGCACCCTGGTTCATAAAATTATTCACGGCGAGGCCCCAGTCTACATGGCAGACCTTATAGACTTACCAACCAGGAACACAAAAAGATCAGCACACACATACCTAAATCTCCACTATCCTAGCTGCAAAGGACTAAAATATAAATCAACATCTTATATAAGCATGCAACTATGGAATGCACTTACAAACGTCATGAAAACAATGCACGACCTAACAAACTTCCGGAAATCATTAAAAACCAACCTGTTCAAAAAGGCATACCAGAATGATCCAACCTATACACCTGAACCCTGCAACACAATCGAAACTCATATCAGAACTGGACAAAACTTAACTCTTTCCCCTTGAATACTTAATTTACTCTGTCACTTATGAACTTTAATGCAAGACCACTTTGTATTTCTTTTACCAGAATTGGCGATCGCCATCATGGTACTATGTAAGCCACATTGAGCCTGCAAATAGGTGGGAAAATGTGGGATACAAATGCAACAAACAAACAAATAAATAAATAAATAAAAAGTACTATGAAAAAGAAAATGGAAAGTATGGGGGGAAAGGAGGGAAAGGGAGGAGGAAGGAAAGAAAGGGAAAGGAGAAGGAAGAGGAAAGAGTGAAGGGGAAGAGGAAAAAAAGGGGAAGAAATACTGATGTCAATGAACTGGACTTCTTGGTGCCAAAAGTCCTTTGGCACTGCTTCTCACGACTTCTGATTCCTCTTCTTGCCATCTGCAAATAGAGTTTACAAAAAGAGGAATCATGATTGAGTCCTAGGCATTGTAAGCACCTGTTATGGGTGGTCATAATGGATAGGGACCTGTTGCGCTGGGTTCACTTTTAAAGCCACTGGGAACTTTCTGCTGGCACATGTCAAGAAACACTGCTGCAGCTGCCTAGGTCTAAGAGAACCGAGTGGGCCATGAAAAAGAAAAAAAACATAAAAAGTGCCTAAAATCCTAATTAAGGGGGACTGCTGTATATTAAGGCTGCGCCTAGCAGTGGCAGGACTTACAGATGATAGCAGACAAATTTTGAAGAAATAAAAGCCTCTTTACAGATAAATCTCAAGCACAAGCTGAAGGAGGGCTATAAAGCACATTGATACTGCTCCACAGAAAAAATAAGGCTAAATCCTACACAATAGCAGCAGGCAGGAAGGTGAGTGCATGCTTGGTGCAATGCTTCTTAAAGCTTCTGAAAAATGAGTTGGAGAGTGTTCCCATGCAGGCTCTATCAGTTGATATCACCACATACATAAGAATATAACATCCTGCTTGTCTTTGGAGAAAGAGCAGGACAATGATTTCATGAGAAATGATATGTAATAGAAGCAATAAAGACTGAAACTCTCATTCTGTCATGAAAACAATTTGTAACTAAGACAGTACCAACATGACAGTCTTCCCAATTAAAGACTATTAACCAGATTCTGCCTGTTGGGTTGGCTCCTCCCATCATGTGATGGCAAGAAGAAAGGGCTGAAGGCTTCATTTGAGCTCTGGTGAACAGCTTCAGCTTTCCTTCCCTCATCAGAGTACCTTCTTTTTACTTGCATTACCAATTCTTGACCACAGTTGTAGCATCCCTTGGATGGTGTCTGGAGCCAGAAACCCCAGTGGATCATATAGACTATTGACTGTGGACAAGACACCTCTGTGTGTATATAGTTTCTCTGGGGTGGAGACTTTAAAGGTAAACATGTCTCTTTTTAGATCCCAATGTAATCCAAGGCTTCTCTGAAGCACAGGGGTATCTACTCTTAGATCTAGATCCTTTAAATCTTTAGCATAATTCTTTGCAGGCAATGCTTTCATTACTTCTGAACTGTTGGAGGCAATTTTATGAAGTTTCAGAATGGCCTCTGCCAGCATTGCTTATGTTCTCCTTAGCAAGTCAATGGCTTCTTCCGCAATAGGTAAAGACTTCAGACCATTATCAATGTAAAAGTCTCTTTTGATGAAACATCTGGCATCCATGCCATACTCTTTTTCTCCCTCTTGGGCTGTCCTTCTAAGCCCATAGGTCGCTAGTGCTGGTGATTGACTGTTACCAAAGACATGAACTCTCATTCTGTGTTCCACAATTTCCTGGTTGATGTTGTTGTCTCGGTACCATAGGAATCTCAAGTAGTTTCTGTAGTCTGGGTGTACAACAAAACAGTAGAACATTTGCTGGATATCTGCTGTTATGGCAATGGGTTCCTTTCTGAAGTGTACCAAGACTCCTAATAGGCTGTTGATCATGTCAGGCTCAGAAAGCAGAACATAGTTGACTGAGATTCTTTGAAATTTAGCACTGGAATTGAACACAATCCTGATCTGTCCTGGCTTCTGTGAATGATAGACCCCAAAGGTAGGTAAGCACCAACATTCTTTATTGTCTTTTAATGGTTTTAATGGTGGAGCTGGCTCTGCATGGCCATTATCCAGCATGTTCTGCATAAATATTATAAAGTGATGTTTTGTCTCTGGTTTCCTTCTTAAAGTCTTCTGCAATGAAGTGAATTAAGAGAGAGCTTGCTCTCTCTTATTAGTTAATCGTGATATGGGCATCCAGAATGGTAGAAGAGCCACCCAATTATTTGACTCATTTTTGTAGAATTCCTTATCCATAATTTTAAAGGACTCTTTAGCTTCTACTGAAAGAGCTGGTTTGCCATCATGCTTGGTGACTTTGAACACTGAATTCCCCAGATGTTCCCCTAACTCTGGTAGAGAGGTATTCTGATTGACGAGGAAAGGTTAAAGGGAAGGGAAAGGGAAATGGGACTTGATATACCGCCTTTCTGAGGTTTTTGCAATTACATATATTCAGGTACTTATTTTGCACCAGGGACAATGGAGGGTTAAGTGACTTGCCCAGAGTCACAAGGAACTGCAGTTGGAATTGAACTCAGTTCCCCAGGATCAACGTCCACTGCACTAACCACTAGGCCACTCCTTGGACTCTTCAGTTTGGAAAACAGATGGCTGAGGAGAGATATGATTGAGGTCTACAAAATCCTGAGTGGTGTAGAATGAGAAAAGTGAATCAATGTTTTACTCTTTCAAAAAGTACAAGACCAGGGGACACTCAATGAGGTTACATGGAAACACTTCTAAAACAAACAGGAGGAAATATGTTTTCACTCAACAAATAGTTAAGCTCTGAAACTCTTTACTCAAAGATGTAGTAACAGTGGTTAGTGTATCTGGGTTTAAAAAAAAGGTTTGGACAAGTTCCTGGAGGAAACGTCTATAGTCTGCTATTGAGACAGACATCATTGCTTGCCCTGGGATTGGTAGTGAATTTTTTAGGGTATATTTATTCCTCCCAATATGGTGGTTTACCCACCAATACCTAGGAAGAAATAAATCACCCAAGGCTGCATCAGTTTGCTCTTTATTAGATACCTTATCAAGTATTTGTATTATTAGCAGATCAGTGATATCTCACTGGGAGTACAGAACATTGCTACACAAAATTACTTCTGTATCTATAGTTAGGAAACACAGATTATCAGATCAGAAGTTTATCTGCTCAGCTAAACTTGTGATCTGATAATCTGTGTTTCCTAACTAACTGCTTAGTGGCTATTTCTAATTTCTAATTGATATCTGTAATCTATGTAACAGATTTTAAAACTGCTTATTGGCTATTTGTAATTGATAGTTGATAATCTGAGAACTGGATTTAACAAGTGCTTTAAAATCAGTATTAGTTCCTTTTTTTCTGTTTCCATAGTGTGTGGAGCCCCTCCCCTTCCCCACCTGCTTTTTGTTGTAAGTCATTTGTAAAGCAGAGATGTGGCCTCTCTCCATGAGGTTTTGTCTCTGCAGCGGAGCTGGAAGGATTTGGGAGCTCACAGATAAGACTATTTTCTGATTACCCCTACCTTAAAGCTGTGGCTTTAGGCATTTCTGGGCATTTCAATGCTGTTCTAGAGATAGGTTACAGTAAACACACTCCACAGGTCTTAAGCTTAAGCCTACCCACCCTACCTTGGGGTGACAGTATCTGAGGATCTGAAGGCGACGAAACAGTGTGACAAGATGGGTGGCTAAGTAGAAGGTTGCTAGGCTGTATAGAGAGGGGAGTGACCAGCAGAAGAAAAGCGGTTTTAATGCCCCTGTATAAGTCATTGGTGAGGCCCCACCTGGAGTATTGTGTTCAGTTCTGGAGGCCGTATCTTGCTAAGGATGTAAAAAGAATTGAAGCGGTGCAAAGAAAAGCTACGAGAATGGTACGGGATTTGCGTTACAAGACGTATGAGGAGAGACTTGCTGACCTGAACATGTATACCCTGGAGGAAAGGAGAAACAGGGGTGATACGATACAGACTTTCAAATATCTGAAAGGTATTAATCCGCAAACGAACCTTTTCCGGAGATGGGAAGGTGGTAGAACTAGAGGGCACGATACGAGATTGAAGGTGGGCAGACTCAAGAAAAATGTCAGGAAATATTTTTTCACGGAGAGAGTGGTGGATACTTGGAATGCTCTCCCGCGGGAGGTGGTGGAGAGGAAAACGGTAACGGAATTAAAACATACGTGGGATAAACATAAAGGAATCCTGTTCCGAGGGAATGGATCCTCAGAAGCTTAGCTGAGATTAGGTGGCAGAGCCGGTGGTGGGAGGTGGGGCTGGTGGTTGGGAGGCAAGGATATTGCTGGGCAGACTTATACAGTCTGTCCCAGAGCCGGTGGTTGGGAGGCAGGGATAGTGCTGGGCAGACTTATACGGTCTGTGCCCTGAAAATGACAGATACAAATCAAGGTACGGTATACACAAAAAGTAGCACATATGAGTTTATCTTGTTTATCTTGTTGGGCAGACTGGATAGACCACAACCCACCCACCACAAGACTGACACTTCCTAAATAGCTTTCCCAAATATACTACGTATAACAAATTAACTCCACCGTAATTACAACCCCATCATAGTACACCTGTTCAAACCCATTTCAATCAATCAGGATGACTTTTATTCTCTGTAATAAATGTGTCGCTTTAGTTTCAAGGCCAAGCATCTGGAGACTTAAAGCTCACTAGTTTAAAACAGGAGCTCAGCAAAGTAAAGCAGGAATTGAATGCACTTAAAGCAACTTCTAGGACTGCACAGAATCATACCAAATTATCACCACTGCGTCAAAGGATAAAACCACCTAAGAATAGATGGTTCACAGTAGGCTCAGGCAGGCTTCGTTATGTGACACAGAAGCATCCGCCCTCACAAGTTTGCCCCTACAGAATTATTTTGCTCCATTACAGCACTGTGATGTTCCTGAAAATAGAACTGAGGCGGAAGAAAAAGAAAACGCAATGAAGGTGTCACGCTTCTCGCCGTTCATTAACAGTGAGCCCTTGGACCACTACCGATGGCCGGCAGTGGCAGGAGAACCCCTCAAACAGGCAGCAAGGTACAGACCGGACTGGAGCAACTGGACAGGAGTAGCAGCAGAGGCAACCAAGCTGGAACAGGCAGCGCAGGATCCCCAGTCTTCACCTTCACTTAGCCGCTTTTCCCCAGGGGTTGAGCCCCTGGGTGCAGGTGGCCGGCAGGGCTTAACAGGACCGGGCAGGGGCTGGACTAGATCAGAAGCACAGGCAGCGAGCAGGAGGAAAGTCCACGAATCAAACAATGTCTTGGGCAGGCAGCAGCAGAAGAATAAGCCAGAGAATAGACAAGGTCTATCCGACACAAAAAGAAGCAAAGTAGCACTGCAGCAAAACTCTCACAGTCTAAGACTACACTGAGAACCTCTGTTGCAAGGCAAACTAGAAAGCTTCCAGGTGGTTAATAAAGGCAAACAACAAGGGAGTTCACCAGGTAAGGATGCTGCTTGGTTCCAAACATCCCAAACCAGTCTGGAAGGCTGGAAAACCCGGACCGGACTGGCATGACTTCTGGAACATGGGAAACGGCAGGTAGTCAGTCCACAGCAGCCACCAGGTCTCGCCCGCTGGGGTCGAGATGAATGAGAGCCTGAAACATGGGCAAAATCGTAACAGTACCTCCCCTTCAAGGCCTCCCCGGACTTCTCGGGGGTTCTAGGTTTTCATGGATATCTCTGATGGAATCTCCTGGTGAGTTTAGGTGAGTGATCCCCGACCACAGTACTAGGTGCAGGTCGTGAGCTGGTCGGTCGAGGGCCAGGCTGGACTTTGTCAACAGAGTCAGATCGAGTGCCCAGCGCTAAAGGAGAGCTACAGGTCATGGCTTGCTGTGACTTACACTGTGTGCTCGTAGTGTTATGACCCGGTAGAAGTGAGCCCCTGTGCCCCAACTGAGCACGGCAGAGATGGAGTGATGCCGTATTCGGTCAGGCAGCCAGACAACCCCTAGCTTCACCTGGGAAGCGACCACCGTTCACTAAGAGTTGAGCTCCCAGCTGCAGGTGGCCACCAGGACTTCTGGAACCGGCAGGGTTGCACAGCCGCTGACCAGTCTGACGGGCAAGCAGACACAGTCCAATAGCCAAATAATTCGTAGGGCAAAGAATAGTCAAACCAGTCCAAGGTCTAGGCAGGCAGCAAACAATCGTGGTCAGGAAAACAAGCCAAGGTCTGGTACACAGGAATACAGGAACTGAGGAAAGCCGGTGAACAGAACTCCAGCGTGGACCTCTGAGACAATTGAGGCCGAAGCAACGAAGGACTGAAGGCAGGGCCTTAAGTAGTGGAGGAATTAGGCTCAAGCATGTGCAGCTGATTCAAGATGGCTGCCCCCATCAGCAGAGGTGCCTACGTCTAAATATGGGCTTCCTTCCTGACCTCGTTACTCCAAGATGGCTTCCCAGGACCTGATCTATCCAAGATGGCTGCGGCCAATGATCCAACCCAGATGATGGTTGCCAGAAATAGGAAACAGAAACAGACCCTCCTTCCTTCCTGAAGCTAACCAACACCAAGATGGCCGGCTATCTTCGCCGGGCCACAACTCGCCGGCGAATCGGCCGCACAGGCCTGGCACCAGGTGAGGGACGTATCACGTAGATCTCCGAATATTAAGACTGTCCTGAACCTTAATACCTGAGCCCTGTCTTTGAGGCAAGGAGCGAGACAACCCGTCTCAAGGAATCTTCTTAGAGCCCCTGTTGGAGGGAATCTGGGGGTTGGACGCCTGCGGGCTCCAGCTTGGACCTGACTGATCTGGGGTAAAATGTAAACGCAGTTCAGACCAACTGCAGCAGCATCAGAGTCCTGGGACTGTGAGTCACTAATATCTGTCCAAGCATCAGATTCTTGGTCCTGCTGTTCGCTGTCAGTACCCCCGACATCAGGAACAAGGCAAAGTTTCCTGCATGACTCACCCCAGTCCAAGATCTCACCCTTTTCCCAGTCTAGGATTGGATTGTGTCTCTGTAGCCAAGGTAGACCCAATACAATGGGTTGCACGGCTGACTGGAGGACATATAGGGAAATGTCTTCTCTGTGACCACCAATACACAAGCTCACCAGACCCGTCTGGGTGCTTCCATAACCTTGAATGCGCCCATAAACTGAAAAGAGCGGAATGGTCTTAGGTAATTCTTGTATTGGGATGTTAAATTGATGGACCAGGGACTCGGCTATAAAGTTCCCACCAGCCCCGGAGTCCAGAAAAACTTCAGTATGCTCCCTTCTGTGACCAAGATCGATCACTGCTGGCACTAGGAACTGGGTACGAAGAATGCCCGAAAATAGACTTACTATGGTGCCTGCCATCAGACCCTGATCCAAGGGTGCAGGTTTAAGTGGGTACCTGGCCGCATAGTGTCCAGTATCACCACAATACAGGCAAAGGTTGAGGATCCGACGCCTCTGTTTTTCTTGCATCGTGAGGGAAGTATGTCCTAATTGCATCGGTTCTGCGGGTGGTAGGGGAGAGGCCTCCTGGCCACTAACAGTCGGTGGCACACACTGAGGGCTAGATGTTTTAATCCCCACCCTTTCTGAGGAGCGCCGTTCTCGGCTATGCTCTTGGAATCGAATATCAATCGTAGTGCAGAGTTTAATCAGATCATCCAACCCGGTAGGGAGTTCACGTCCAGCCAACTCATCCTTAATTTGGGGCGCTAACCCCTGCCAGAAGGTCGCGACCAGACTCTCATTATTCCAGGTTAACTCAGAAGCCAGAGTGCGGAACCGAATGGCATAGTTGCCCAAAGTCCGCGTTCCCTGCTTTAATCTCAAGAGTGCCGAAGTTGCAGAGGTAACTTTCCCGGGCTCTTCGAACACTCGTTTAAACTGGGCCAGGAAACTGGGGAGATCATGAAGCACTGGATCGTTCTTCTCCCAAAGAGGGGACACCCAGGCTAAAGCTTGCCCGGACAACAATGACATAATATAAGCTATCCGGGTTCTATCGGAAGGAAAGTCTTGAAACTGGAGTTCAAAAATTATCTCACACTGATTGAGAAAACCCCTACAGTCCTTGGAATTGCCGTCATATCTCGGGGGTGACTTGAGACGGATCCCTGATGTACCCGGCACTGCACCCGAAGGCGCAGGCACCGAACCTTGAGGCACCCCAGGGTCCGGATATCTTGTTTGCACAATTCCCTGTGGATAATTCATTTCCTTAGCGAATCCATCCAAACGCACAGCCACTTCTTTATCAATTCCTTCCAGACGGGCTTTTTGTTCATTAAAGAGGCTAATAAGGTGTGGCACCTGTCTCAACAGCACGGATGGGTCCTCCGAGCTCATGGCCTTGAAAACTGTCACGCTTCTCGCCTTTCACAAACAGTGAGCCCTTGGACCACTACCGATGGCCGGCAGTGGCAGGAGAACCCCTCAAACAGGCAGCAAGGCACAGACCGGACTGGAGCAACTGGACAGGAGTAGCAGCAGAGGCAACCAAGCTGGAACAGGCAGAGCATGAACCCCAGTCTTCACCTGCACTTAGCCGCTTTTCCCCAGGGGTTGAGCCCCTGGGTGCAGGTGGCCGGCAGGGCTTAACAGGACCGGTCAGGGGCTGGACTAGACCAGAAGCACAGGCAGCGAGCAGGAGGAAAGTCCACGAATCAAACAATGTCTTGGGCAGGCAGCAGCAGCAGAATAAGCCAGAGAACAGACAAGGTCTAGCTGACAAGAAAAGAAGCAAAGTAGCACTGCAACAAAACTCTCACAGTCTAAGACTACACTGAGGACCTCTGTTGCAAGGCAAACTAGAAAGCTTCCAGGTGGTTAATAAAGGCAAACAACAAGGGAGTTCACCAGGTAAGGATGCTGCTTGGTTCCAAACATCCCAAACCAGTCTGGAAGGCTGGAAAACCCGGACCGGACTGGCATGACTTCTGGAACATGGGAAACGGCAGGTAGTCAGTCCACAGCAGCCACCGGAACCTGAAACATGGGCAAAATCATAACAGAAGGTGGAACAAAAAAGATATGAAGGTACCCAAAGAGAAAAGAGACCCCCAAATCACTAAAGTTGAAACACAAACTAGGAAATGTAGATGGAAAGCGATAGCCACAAATGCTCGCAGTCTAAGCAATAAAGTTCATGACCTTCAAGCCCTGATGTTGGAGGCAGACTTAGACATAGTTGCAGTCACGGAGACATGGCTCAATGCTTCCCATGAATGGGATTCAAACATGCCAGGCTATAATCTTTTTAGGAAGGATAGAGATGTTTGTAAAGGTGGAGGAGTAGCTCTGTATGTGAGAAATGATATCACAGCAACTGAAATGACAGGGAACTGGGGAAAGGAAGAAGTGATATGAATCACCTTAAAAAGAGATGATAGAACCTCTGTCCACGTGGGTATTGTCTACAGACCCCCAACACAATTGGAGGAACTAGATAAAGATCTGATCGCAGATATTCAAAAGTTGGGGAAGAAGAGAGAAGTGCTGTTGCTGGGAGATTTCAATCTGCTGGATGTAGATTGGAAGGTTCCATCTGCGGAATCGGAAAGAAGTAGAGAGATCATGGATGCTTTTCAAAGTGCTCTGCTCAGACAAATTGTGACGGAACCCACAAGGGAGGGAGCGACGCTGGATCTGGTTCTCACAAATGGGGATAGTGTGTCAAATGTCCGAGTGGGTGCCCACCCAGTGACCATCAAATGGTTTGGTTTGATATGACGGCTGAAGTGGAGGGCAGCCACTCAAAACTCAAAGTCCTGGATTTCAAGCATGCTGACTTTAGAAAAATGGGGGAATACCTGAGGAAGGAGCTGATGGGCTGGGAGGACGTACGAGAAGTGGAAGGGCAGTGGTCCAGGCTGAAAGAAACTATAAAAAGGGCCACAAACCTTTATGTAAGGAGAGTAAATAAAAGCAAGAGAAAAAGGAAACTGATATGGTTCTCCAAGCAAGTGGCAGAGAAAATAAAGGCTAGAGAGTTGGCATTCCAGAAATACAGAAAAACTCAAGAAGAGGAGCACGGAGAGGAATACCGGATGAAACTGAAGGAAGCCAAGAGAGAGATTCGTCTGGCAAAAACGCAAGAACAAATGGCTAGAAAGGTAAGGAGAGGTGACAAAATGACTAAAAAGGGAATTGTGATACTGAAAGATGCTGCGAGCCGCTACTTAGATAATGATGAAGAAAAGGCAAATTTGCTAAATAGATACTTTTGTTCTGTTTTCACAGAAGAAAATCCTGGAGAAGGACCAGCAGTCCGTCGGATCCAGCTTCTCCCTGTTTGTCCCAGCTTGTCCCAGTCCGCCGATCCAGCTTTCCCTGTCTACTCTGATCCATCGGCCTGTTCCAGCCCGCCTGCTACCTGCTCCAGCTTGCCACAGTCCATCGGATCCAGCATCTCCCTGCTTGTTCCAGCTGCAGTCCGTCGGATCCAGCTTCTCCCTGTTTATTCCAGCCATCTACTCCAGCTTGTTCCAGCCCGCCTACTACCTGCTCCAGCTTGCCGCAGTCCGTCGGATCCAGCTTCTCCCTGCTTGTTCCCGCCGCAGTCCGTCAGAACCAGCTTCTCCCTGTTGTTCCAGCCATCTGCTCCAACTTGTGCCAGCCATCTGCGCCAACTTGTTCCAGCCCACCTGATCCAGCTCATCCCAGTCCATCTGCACCGGCTTGTTCCAGTCCGCCTGACCCAGCTCCTCCCTGTTTGTGCCAGACATCTGCTCCAGCCTCTTCCAGCCCGCCTGATCCAGCTTCTCCCTGTTTGCTACAGTCCTTCTGCTTCAGCGGTGCCAGCCCACCTGATCCAGCTTGTTCCTGTCCACCTGATCCAGCCTCTCCCCGCTTGTTCCAGCTACCTGCTCCAGCTTGTCCCAGTCTGTCGAATCCAGCTTGCTCCAGCTACCTGCTCCAGCTTGTCCCAGGCCGTCGAATCCACCTTATCCCTGCCTGTCCCAGTCATCTGCTCCAGCTTGTCCCAGGCCGTCGGATCCACCTTATCCCTGCCTGTCCCAGTCATCTGCTCCAGCTTGTTCCAGCCCGCCTGATCCAGCTTGTTCAGCCTCTCCCTGCCTGTTCCAGCTACCTGCTCCAGTTGTTACCTCGACTTCTGATGCATATCGAATACCTACTTTAACTGTTGATTGAATTCCTTTACTCTATCTTAACTGCTGCTTGAATTCCTCTAGACACTATCACTCCCTATGCCTCAGCTGTTGCCTGCTGTCCCAATCCTAGCATTCCTGCCTCCTCTACTCCCATCACCTTAGCCACTTCACATCTACCTGCATCCACCTTAGCCCTATATATGGCCCCTATACACATTCTATTCATCGCCCTGTCCCTTCCTAACCTCTTCCCCCCTCCCCTTCCACTGTTTACCTCAGGAACTCATTGCCCACCCTTGTCCCCTCCTGTTCTGCTCATTACTCCCCTACCCTACCTCCCCCCACCCCTCACCACCTCCCCAGCTCTCCTGCCCCCCTCATCATTCCTAGCTCTCAACCTTCTACACTTCCTCCCCACCATTAACCCATCCCCATTCCTCCTTAACACATCCCATCTTCGTCGACCCTCCACCCCTACCCTCCTCCGCACTCTCTTACTCCTTCTCCTACTTTCCGCAGGTGACGTCAATCCCAATCCAGGTCCCCCTCACCTCTCCTCCCCATACCCACGTAACCAATCCCAGAATGCCTCCAATCTCATCTCTATTCCCCTTCTCCCCCCCCGCTTCCCTCCCCTTTTCGTGTGCCCTATGGAATGCCCACTCAGTATGCAACAAACTCTCCTTCATCCACGATTTATTCATCTCCCGTTCCCTTCAACTGCTCGCTTTAACTGAAACTTGGATAACCCCTAACGACACTGCCTCAATCGCAGCCCTATGCCATGGAGGATATCTTTTCTCCCACACTCCCCGCCCAGATGCACGCGGTGGAGGCGTTGGGTTTCTTCTCTCACCCTCTTGTAGTTTCCAACCCATCCTCCTGCCACAGTCTCACTGCTTCTCATCCTTTGAAACTCATGCCATCCGTCTATTCTACCCGACACCACTCAGAGTTGCAGTCATCTACGGCCCCCCTGAGAAGCCCCTCTCTTCATTCCTTACTGACTTCGACGCTTGGCTCACCGTCTTTCTTGATCCCTCATCTCCATCCCTCATTCTTGGTGATTTTAACATTCATGTTGACAACCCTTCCAACTCCTATGCTTCTAAATTCCTCACTCTGACATCCTCCTTTAACCTCCAACTATGCTCTACCACCCCTACTCACCGTAATGGCCATTGTCTCGACCTCATTCTCTTCTCCTCCTGCTCACCCTCCAATTTCTGCACCTCAGTCCTTCCTATCTCAGATCATCACCTAATCACCCTCACACTTCATCACCCTCCCCCTCAACCTCGCTCAACTATAACCACTGCCTTCAGGAATCTCCAAGCTGTCGACCCCCCTACCCTATCCTCTCACATCTCCAATCTCTTCCCTTCCATCTCGTCTTCTGAATCTGTCGACACGGCTGTCTCTACCTACAATGAAATTCTCTCCACTGCTCTGGATACCCTTGCACCATCTGTCTCTCGCCCCACTAAGCGCATTAATCCTCAGCCCTGGTTAACCCCTTGCATCCGTTACCTTCGCTCCTGCACCCGATCTGCTGAACGACTCTGGAGGAAATCTCGCACCCTGTCAGACTTCACCCATTACAAATTCATGCTATCCTCCTTCCAGTCCTCCCTATTCCTTGCCAAACAGGAATATTATTCTCAATTAACCAATTCTCTTGGCTCCAACCCTCGTCGCCTCTTCGCCACCCTCAACTCCCTACTTAAAGTGCCCTCCGCTCCCACCCCCCCCCCCTCACTCTCTCCTCAAACACTTGCTGACTACTTCCGCGATAAAGTGCAGAAAATAAACCTTGAATTCACTTCCAGGCCCTCTCCTCCCTGTGACTTCTTAACCCACGCCCTCAACCAACCTAACCTGGCCTCCTTCTCCTCCTTCCCTGAGATCACCGAAGAGGAAACTGCTCACTTTCTTTCTTCCTCTAAGTGCACCACCTGTTCCTCTGATCCCATTCCCACCAATCTGCTTACCAACATTTCTCCTACAGTTAACCCCTCAATCTGTCACATCCTCAACCTCTCTCTCTCCACTGCTACTGTCCATGACACCTTCAAGCACGCTGTAGTCACCCCACCTGTCCCTCTAACTACCGCCCCATCTCTCTCCTACCCTTCCTCTCCAAATTACTTGAACACGCTGTCCACAGCCGCTGCCTTGATTTCCTCTCCTCTCAGGCCGTCCTTGATCCGCTTCAATCCGGCTTTTGCCCACTACACTCGACAGAAACAGCACTCTCTAAAGTCTGCAATGACCTGTTCCTTGTTAAATCCAAAGGTCACTACTCCATCCTCATCCTCCTCGACCTATCTGCCGCCTTTCACACCGTCAATCATAATTTACTTCTTGATACACTGTCCTCATTCGGGTTCCAGGGCTCCGTCCTCTCCTGGTTCTCTTCGTATCTTTCCCAACGCACCTTCAGAGTATTTTCTAATGGCTCTTCTTCCACCCCCGTCCCGCTCTCTGTTGGGGTTCCTCAAGGATCTGTCCTTGGACTGCTTCTTTTCTCGATATACACCTCTTCCCTGGGCTCGCTGATCTCATCACATGGTTTCCAGTACCATCTCTATGCTGATGACACCCAGCTTTACCTCTCCACTCCCGACATCACAGTCGAAACCCAGGCCAAAGTTTCGGCCTGCCTCTCAGACATCGCTGCCTGGATGTCCAACCGGCATCTGAAACTGAACATGGCAAAGACTGAGTTCCTTGTCTTTCCACCCAAACCCTCTTCTCCTCTTCCCCCACTTCCCGTCTCTGTTGACAACGCCCTCATCCTCCCCGTCTCTTCTGCCCGCAATCTCGGAGTCATTTTCGACTCCTCCCTCTCCTTCTCTGCCCATATCCAGCAGACAGCTAAGACCTGTCGCTTCTTCCTCTTTAATATTAGCAAAATTCGCCCATTCATCTCTGAACAGACCACCCGAACCCTCGTCCACTCGCTCGTTACCTCTCGTCTTGACTATTGCAACCTTCTCCTCGCTGGCCTCCCACTTAGCCACCTATCCCCCCTTCAATCTGTCCAAAATTCCGCCGCACGTCTTATCTACCGCGTGAACCGATACTCTCATATCACCCCTCTCCTCAAGTCGCTTCACTGGCTCCCGATCCGCTACCGTATACAGTTCAAGCTTCTCCTATTGACCTTCAAGTGCACTCAATCTGCAGCCCCCCATTACCTCTCTACCCTCCTCTCCCCGTATGTTCCCACCCGTAACCTCCGCTCTCAGAACAAATCACTCCTATCTGTACCCTTCTCCACCACCGCTTCCAGACTCCGCCCCTTCTGCCTCGCATCACCTTATGCCTGGAACAGACTTCCCGAGCCCATACGCCATGCGCACTCCCTGCCCATTTTCAAGTCCTTACTCAAAGCCCATCTCTTCTCCCTTGCTTTTGGCGCCTAACCACCTTCCCCATTCATGATACCTACACTGTCTACATAGTTTGTTACCTTTAGATTGTAAGCTCTCTTGAGCAGGGACCGTCCTTCCCCATGTTTAAACTTGTACAGCGCTGCGTAACCCTGGCAGCGCTATAGAAATGCTAAGTAGTAGTAGTAGTAGTAGTAGATTGACTGGCAAAAGTACATATGAGAGTGGAGTGGATATAGCACCGTTCACGGAAGAGATTGTTTATGAACAACTAGGAAACCTAAAGGTGGACAAAGCCGTGGGACTGGACGGGATCCACCCCAGGATATTGAGGGAGTTCAGAGAGATTCTGGCGGGTCCTCTTAATTTGTTTAATAAATCCTTGGAGACGGGAGAGGTTCCGTGGGATTGGAGAATGGCGGAGGTGATCCCTCTTCACAAAAGTGGTGATAGGGAAGAAGCTGGAAACTACAGGCCGGTAAGCCTCACCGGTTATTGGAAAAGTAATGGAAGCCATGCTGAAGGAAAGGATAGTGAATTTCCTAGAAGCCAACAAGCTGCAAGATCCGAGACAACATGGTTTTACCAGAGGGAAATCGTGCCAAACGAATCTCATTGAATTCTTTGATTGGGTAACTGGAGAATTGAATCATCGACGTGCTATAGACGTAATCTACTTAGATTTCAACAAAGCTTTTGACACGGTTCCCCACAGGAGGCTCTTGAATAAACTGGACGGGCTGAAGATAGGACCTGAAGTGGTTCACTGGATTAGGAACTGGTTGACAGACAGAAGCCAGAGAGTGGTGGTCAATTGAATTCACTCGGAGGAGGGAAAGGTGAGTAGTGGAGTGCCTCAGGGATCGGTGCTGGGGCCGATTCTGTTCAATATATTTGTGAGTGACATTGCCAAAGGGTTAGAAGGTAAAGTTTGCCTTTTTGCGGACAATACTAAGATTTGTGGACACCAGGGAGGGAGTGGAAAACATGAAAAAGGATCTGCAGAAGCTAGAAGAATGGTCTAAGATTTGGCAATTAAAATTCAATGCGAAGAAATGCAAAGTGATGCACTTAGGGAGTAGAAATCCATGGGAGACGTATGTGTTAGGCGGGGAGAGTCTGATAGGTACGGACGTGGAGAGGGATCTTGGGGTGATAGTATCTGAGGATCTGAAGGCAACGAAACAGTGTGACAAGGTGGTGGCCGTAGCCAGAAGGTTGCTAGGCTGTATGGAGAGAGGTGTGAGCAGCAGAAGAAAAGAGGCTTTAATGCCCCTGTATAAGTCGTTGGTGAGGCCCCACCTGGAGTATTATGTTCAGTTTTGGAGGCCGTATCTTGCTAAGGATGTAAAAAGAATTGAAGCGGTGCAAAGAAAAGCTACGAGAATGGTATGGGATTTGCGTTACAAGACGTATGAGGAGAAACTTGCTGACCTAAACATGTATACTTTGGAGGAAAGGAGAAACAGGGGTGATATGATACAGACGTTCAAATATTTGAAAGGTATTAATCTGCAAACGAACCTTTTCCGTAGATGGGAAGGCGGTAGAACTAGAGGACATGAAATGAGATTGAAGGTAGGCAAACTCAAGAAAAATGTCAGGAAGTATTTTTTCACGGAGAGAGTGGTAGATACTTGGAATGCCCTCCCACGGGAGGTGATGGAGATGAAAACGGTAACGGAATTCAAACATGCGTGGGATAAACATAAAGGAATCCTGTTCAGAAGGAATGGATCCTCAGAAGCTTAGCCGAGATTGGGAGGCGGGGCTGGTGTGTGGGAGGGGGGGCTAGTGCTGGGCAAGACTTCTACGGTGTGTGCCCTGAAAATGGCAGATACAAATCAAGGACAGGTATACACAAAAAGTAGCTCATATGAGTTTATCTTGTTGGGCAGACTAGATGGACCGTGCAGGTCTTTTTCTGCCGCCATCTACTATACTAGGCTTATTTTTGAAAGTGATCGCCGGCCATCTTCCGACATAAATCTGGAGATGGCCGGCGATCTCTCAAAAGCGGCCAAATTGGTATAATCGAAAGCGGCTTGGTCGTGAAAATAAAAGGACCAAGTAAACCCGGCGAAATACTGCTTAACGCTGTTTTTTTTCCATTATCAGCGATAGCCGGCTACCTGGTAGCCACGCCCATACCCGCCCATATCCCGCCTTCACTTCGCCACCGACACGCCCCTTTGAACTTTCGCCGGCGAGGCAACAGGAAAGCGGCGATGCTGTCAAAACAAGCAGCTTTCGATTATACCGATTTCGCTACTTTTCTGAGATCGCCGGCCATCTAACGATTTGTGTCGGGAAATGGCCGGCGATTACTTTTGATTATGAGCTGGATAGGAACTCAACTGTGAATGCTTTACCCAAATTAGTAAAATCAACTCAGAACTATCTAAATTTTAGAAAATTACTGAAGTCCATCTTGTTCAAAAAGGTCTATTATCCAGGCGCAACATAATTACATTTACTTCTGGTTTCATATAATTCATGGACACTAATACCTTAGATTTTCTTTACTATCTTGTTGTTTAAATGATGCCAATTTGTTTACTATACTACTATTATACTGTATAAATGTACTTTTTGTACTGTAGCCCTACTACAGTTTGTGTAAGCCACATTCAGCCTACAACTAGTGGGAAAATGTGGGGTATAAATGTATTAAATAAATAAATATCTTCTTGGGTGTAACTGATTCTGCCCTATTGGTAAACCGCACCATCCTGTTTATGAGGTTTTTGCACCCTAGCCCCTTCCTCATTTTGCTGCATGGTGTGTCACAATAGCTCAGGAGCTTTACTGGAACTCTAGAGTTCAAAATTGGAGTTACAGGCCTGTAAGCTTTTCTGTCATTTTTAAATCCTGAACCAAAGTCTCAGGCCTTACCAAAGCTCCTAGCTATGATGATAATATTCATCTCCCCCCTTGAAGGGCTTTAAGACCTTCACCAAATATGGGAATGGCTAGTGTTCCTTGCAAGTAACCTAGTCCTGCTCCTAGGTGTTTGCTTTCACCTCAAAATTAAATTTTGAACTAGGTCTTTATTACCATAAGCTCAAAAAGGATATGGTTTAGTGTCTTAGGTTGCAGGCATCCTAAAATCCCTAAGCAGGGTGGGATTTCCAGGCCTTACTTTACCCATCATGGCCACTCAGTCATGAGCACTAAAAGGTGGATATAACATAAGAGACACACTAGTTGGGGAGGAAATCCATGTAAATAAGGTATACCAAAGGCATGGTCCAAAAAGAGGACAACAGGATGGCATGGTATCAAAATGGCAAGCTAATATTATGGTCAATAACTGAGTGATTCCCAAGAAGAGTGAAAAATATTTACAGGGTACAAAATAAAACATACTTTAAAAAGAATCTTCTGTATCTGCTATGGTGATGGGAATAACTAACTGGGCTAAGGTGCATTGTCCTTGCCAGTATGAGGGTATGGTTGGATATAGGGTCTCAGTGCCACAAGGATTATAAGCAAAAATGGATTGTGGTGTGTCCTAAACACACTTATAATTGGCATAATACCGCTGCCATTCTACATTACCACATGTGACAGTACAGACATCAAATTGGAGTATCACTGGTTGGGAGCTTAGAGCTAACCTAAAGGTGTGGACAATTGGGTAAGTGCCAGTGGTACAATACATGTCATCAGGGTCGGTGATCTTAAAATCTCGTGTGTGAGTGAGGCCCATTATTGCGATAAGGCCAAGGGTGAATAAATGGGTAATATACATATTTGTTAGTATGGTAGTTCTAAATTTTGTTAGCAATTGATCAACAGATAGCTCAATCAATGCATACAGGAATGGGATGGTTATGGCTCCTATGATAGAGGAAGATGGTCCAACAAGAGTTAATTTTTAAGTTATGTGGTGTCAACCACATCAGGGGAAGTGATGGGGTAATCTCCTGTGTTTGTTGTGTTTGATCTGAATCTCCTTCGGATGTGTCTGGTGTGAGCATCGGGATGCCTGGAAGTTACAATGTTACTTCTAAAATAGGAAAAAGGTAAGTTTAAATACTTATATGCAGGTGTAAGGGTAATTAGTAGATATAGAATTAATACTTATTTAAATGCTTAGAGATTATGTAGAAAGAAAAGAGGAAGTTAAATGCTTTGTTAAAGTACTCAGACAGAGAAAGAGGAAGTTGAATAGAATAAGGTTGAAGTATTCTATTTTTATGTAAAACAACTTAAGCAAAATAAAATCAAAACTAAAAGTTCATGTATAACAATCAGAGTTCTATATTTCCTAGCAGAAAATAGGGTGTACTGAATTACTTAAGTGCTTAATTGTTTGCTGTAGAAGTACTTAGACAGAAAAAAAGGAAGTTATTTTCAAGTGCGTTTGTGAAACAGACCCTATACTAAACTAACTTATCCTATAATGTTTCAACAGAATAAATGCAATGACTTTATAAGTCCATGATTCCTATAAGCAGACCTGTAATGAAAATAAGGCAATAAATAAAGTCCAAGTAGTCTTATAGAAAGTATTCTTAATGCTGAATTTATCTGTTTCCTGCTTCTGTGGGACACTTCCGGATTCTGGCGTATCTCCAGTGCCAGCTTTCACTTCCTCATTTTGGTACTGCAGCTTCAGTAATTTAAAAAGAGTCTTTTTAACTGTGTCTGAATGTAACAGTTAGAGTTACGTGGTTCTGTTATGTGAGGGTTAATCTTTAGTTCCTGGACCGAAGCTTGTCTGAAAACTCTAATGTTTCTGAAGAGCCCTGGTCGCTTCCGGATTCAGCTTCTGAGGAGTTTTGGGGCACTTCCTGATTCAGCTTTATCTCTCAGCTCAGCTGTAACCGCAGCGCTTCCTACTTTTAGCTTGATTTTCTGTAAAAAAAAGTCTAGTGTCTTTTTAAATCCTGGCTTTCTGATTACGCCTTCAGTACCATTCCCCCCTTCTGGCTTGTGAATCCTGATGGGAAGCAAGACAGAAATGTTATTGCAGATTATAAATTGTCCCAGTACAATGGGATGGGAGACCACAGGATAACATCAGGAAACCTAGTAGAAAAGTAGAAAAATAAAGTCCATGCAACAGATGAATTAACAGTGGTCAGCGCTTGTTGTGCAGCATCTTCTCTTTTCTGGCAAGATGCAGTTGGCCCAAAGCTGCATTAGACTATACACAGTCAGGGTTTCACATATGAAATGGCATGCAGTTTCTGGAAAGCGTCAACGTGGAGTAGATAAGAATAGGCTTAATCTATAATACTAGTAAAAAAGGCCCGTTTCTGAGAGAAATGAAACGGGCGCTAGCAAGGTAGTCCTGTAATGGCAATTATGTTTTTAAGGGAACTGTTAGGAGAGAGTATTTGTGAGAGAGAGAGTGAGTGAGTATGTGTGAGAGAGTGAATGAGTATGTGTCAGAGAGTGAGTATGTGTGAGAGAAAAAGAGTGTGTGTGTGTGTGTGTGTGTGTGTTTGTGTATGAGTATGTGTCAGAGAGTGAGAATGTGTGAGAGAGAAAGAGTGTGTGTGTGTGTGAGAGAGAGAGAGAGAGAGAGAGAGTGATTGAGAGACAGTGTGTGATTGAGAGACCGAATGTGTGTGTCTGTCTGTGTGAGTGAGAGAGTGTAGTGTGTGTCCCGTGTGCACCAATTATGCTGTCTCCCCTGCATTCATCCATATGCAGCAAACATCCTCTTTGCCCTGCCCCTCCATCAATCCATGTGCAGCATCTCTCCCCTGCCCCCTCCACCGTGGTGCAGCAATTCTCCTCTGTCCCTTGCCCTCCCCCCCTGCATGTGCATCAACTCTGCATTCTCCCCTGGCTTCTCCTCCATCCACCCATATCCAGGGCCCCCTCCCTCATCTCTCCCCTCTGTTCCAGGCCCCCTCCCTACCTCTCTCTCTGTGTGCCCTCCGAGTTCCAGGCCCCCCTCCCTTCCTCTGTCCCCTGTGAGTTCCATGCCCCCTTCCCTCCAGAAATTCTCCTCTGTCCCCTGCCCTCCCCCCCCTACATGTTCTAAATCAATAAGTACATAAGTAATGCCACACTGGGAAAAGACCAAGGGTCCATCGAGCCCAGCATCCTGTCCACGACAGCGGCCAATCCAGGCCAAGGGCACCTGGCGAGCTTCCCAAACGTACAAACATTCTATACATGTTATTCCTGGAATTGTGGATTTTTCCCAAGTCCATTTAGTAGTGGTTTATGGACTTGTCCTTTAGGAAACCGCCTAACCCCTTTTTAAACTCTGCCAAGCTAACCGCCTTCACCACGTTCTCCGGCAACGAATTCCAGAGTTTAATTATGCGTTGGGTGAAGAAAAATTTTCTCCGATTTATTTTAAATTCACTACACTATAGTTTCATCGCATGCCCCCTAGTCTTAGTATTTTTGGAAAGCGTGGACACTTCACATCCACCTGTTCCACTCCACTCATTATTTTATATGCCTCTATCATGTCTCCCCTCAGCCGTCTCTTCTCCAAACTGAAAAGTCCTAGCCTCCTTAGTCTTTATTCATAGGGAAGTCGTCCCATCCCCGCTATCATTTTAGTCGCCCTCTGCTGCACCTTTTCCAATTCTACTATATCTTTCTTGAGATGCGGCGACCAGAATTGAACACAATACTCAAGGTGCGGTCGCACCATGGAGCGATATAACAGCATTATAACATCCTCACACCTGTTTTCCATACCTTTCCTAATAATACCCAACATTCTATTAGCTTTCCTAGCCGCAGCAGCACACTGAGCAGAATGTTTCAGTGTATTATCGATGATGACACCCAGATCCCTTTCTTGGTCCGTAACTCCTAACGTGGAACCTTGCATGATGTAGCTATAATTTGGGTTCTTTTTTCCCACATGCATCACCTTGCACTTGCTCACATTAAATGTCATCTGCCATTTAGCCTCCCAGTCTTGTAAGGTCCTTCTGTAATTTTTCACAATCCTGTCGCGCAGGGCCATGCCTAGGGTCTCTGGCGCCCCCCTGCAGCCTATCAGTTGGTGCCCCCCCCTGCAGACTATCAGTTGGCGGCGGCGGCCCCCCCCCCCCCCCCCCCCGTGAAAATGATCGCTCACCACTTGCCACACTGACAGGAATTGTCAGCAATATTCTTAGAAAGAAATTGCTATACATTGCAAAATAAGATAGCAGATGTAAATTCTCAAAGTGGACATATTCCAAACACTAAAATGAAAATAAAATGATTTTTTTTCTACCTTTGTTGTCTGGTGACTTTCTTTTTCTGATCATGCTGGCCCGGTATCTGATTCTGCTGCTATCTGTCCTCTTAACTCCGTTTCCAGGGCTTCCTTTCCTTTCCTCCTTTCTTCTTCATTTCTGGTCCTCAGCTTCTGCCTATTTTCTTCATCCATGTGCAGTTTTTCTCCTCTCTTCCTTTTCCCTCATTTCATCTCCTTCATCTCTCTTCCTTCCCCTCTATGTCCAGCAATTTCTCCCCTCTCCCTGAGCCCTGCCCTCCCAATCCATGCCCATCCATGCTCCTCTGTCCCCTGCCCCCTCCATTCATCCCTTTCCAGCAATTCCCCTCTCTCCCTGAGCCCTGCCCTCCCAATCCATGCCCATCCATGCTCCTCTGTCACCTGCCCCCTCCATTCATACCTATCCAGCAATTCCCCTCTCTCCCTGAGCCCTGCCCTGCAATCCATATCCATCCATGCCCATCTGTCCCCTCCATTCATCCCTATCCAGCAATTCCCCTCTCTCCCTGAGCCCTGCCCTCCCAATCCATGCCCATCCATGCTCCTCTGTCCCCTGCCCCCTCCATTCATCCCTTTCCAGCAATTCCCCTCTCTCCCTGAGCCCTGCCCTCCCAATCCATGCCCATCCATGCTCCTCTGTCACCTGCCCCCTCCATTCATCCCTATCCAGCAATTCCCCTCTCTCCCTGAGCCCTGCCCTGCAATCCATATCCATCCATGCCCATCTGTCCCCTCCATTCATCCCTATCCAGCAATTCCCCTCTCTCCCTGAGCCCTGCCCTCCCAATCCATGCCCATCCATGCTCCTCTGTCACCTGCCCCCTCCATTCATCCCTTTCCAGCAATTCTCCTCTCCCTGAGCCCTGCCCTCCCAATCCATGCCCATCCATGCTCCTCTGTCCCCTGCCCCCTCCATTCATCTCTTTCCAGCAATTCCCCTCTCTCCCTGAGCCTTGCCATCTCAATCCATGCCCATCCATGCTCCTCTGTCCCCTGCCCCCTCCATTCATCCCTTTCCAGCAATTCCCCTCTCTCCCTGAGCCCTGCCCTCCCAATCCATGCCCATCCATGCTCCCCTGTCCCCTGCCCCCTCCATTCATCCCTTTCCAGCAATTCCCCTCTCTCCCTGAGCCCTGCCATCTCAATCCATGCCCATCCATGCTCCTCTGTCCCCTGCCCCCTCCATTCATCCTTTTCCAGCAATTCCCCTCTGTCCCTTCCATGACCCCCCCCCCCCTCGCATCCATGCTCCTCTCTCTCCCATGTCCCAGCCTGGCCCGCCCTCTTCTCCCCCCCCCCTTCGCATCCATGCTAAGTAGTAGTAGTCGTTTCTCCCCTGCCCTCCCGCTCCCATTGTTCAAATGCGGCTGCCCACCCTCTTCTCTCCCCCCCCAACATCCCTTTTCTTTTTTTTTTCTTTTTAAATTTACTTCCGTGGCGGTTCCGGCAGCGCAGCGTCAGGGAAGGAGGCGGCGCTCCCAACGTCTAGCCTTCCCTTCGCTGTGTTCCGCCTTCTTCTGACGTCATCCTTGACGTCAGAAGAAGGCGGAACACAGTGAAGGGAAGGCTAGACGTCGGGAGCGCCGCCTCCTTCCCTGACGCTGCGCTACGGGAACCGCCGCCACGGAGGTAAATTTAAAAAGAAAAAAAAAGAAAAGGGAGGGCGAGCGAGGTGAGCATGGTGCGGCGGCGCCCCCCCCCGAGGGAAGCGCCCCCCTGCCATGCTTACCTCGCTTACCGGATCAGCACGGCCCTGCTGTCGCGAGTTAACGACTTTGAATAACTTTGTGTCATCAGCAAATGTAATTACCTCGCTAGTTACTCCCATCTCTAAATCATTTATAAATATATTAAAAAGCAGCGGTCCTAGCACAGACCCCTGAGGAACCTCACTAACTATCCTTCTCCACTGTGAATACTGCCCATGTCGCTTAGCAAAAGTGACATTTTCTGTCAAGCAGTAAGTGCCATAAGGAAAGTGCTAGCAACTGGTGTTACTCAGAGCAGTTACTGACACTGTCAAGTCAGGATTGTTTTTAAATGACTGAGCTTTATAATCTACTGATTTAAGAGCATTAGACAGAAGAGGTCAGTCGGGAAGAAAAGCATCACTTAACTCCCATTTCCCTGTACACCAATTGACAATTTGCACTCGAAAGGTCTATTTAATGCTAGTTCTCCGGCGGAGGGACAGAAAAAGCAGAGAGAGGCAGAGATGCAAGCCCCTGGCGTTGCTTTAAATGCAAGGGGAGGGAGGGAAGAAGGAAGGGGGAGGAAGTGGTTGAGCTTCCCTGCACTCACTTCTTCTGGCAATGCAACAGAGAGGAAGGGGGTTCAGTGTTCTGCCATCCCATCCTCAGCCATGCCCTGCCGAGACAGTGGGGGGAGGGGAGCAGCCCCGGAGTGCTAGTGCAGGAGCCGGCCGGCCTTCCCGCCCGCCTGGGCAACAGAGTCAGCAGGAGAGAAGGAGATCGGAGCTTGCTGTTTGCCAGCTATGTTTGAGTGAGTCCTCATCCCTCACCCCCACACTCCACTCCCAACTGGAGCAGCGGGACCGCCAGCTGGGGGAGGGCGGGCAGCCTGCAGGATCCATTGCATCTTTACATCTCTTTTAGCAGAGCTTGAGGCACAGAGGTCGGGGTGAGGGAGTCCATGCACTTCTATCTAATATAATAATTTGCACCTCCAACGTTCTGAAGCAGACTGCCGTAGCGCCCGTGCTTGAGACGCATCGAGGAGAGTGACGTCAGGAGATGGTTACGAATGCAGGTAACCTCATTGGAACGTTGCAGGAGCAAATTATTATATTAGATGACTCAAAAGAATAAAATAAGTAAACCGGGCAAAAAGTATCTCAATTTAGGCCTCAGGTCAATCAAAATAAGAATTCACTTAATGTAGGGAGTGGAGGAGTAGCCTAGTGGCTAGTGCAGTGGACTTTGATCCTGGGGAACTGAGTTCGATTCCCACTGCAGCTCTTTGTGATTCTGGGCAAGTCACTTAACCCTCCATTGTCCCTGGTACAAAATAAGTACCTGAATTATGTAAACCGCTTTGAATGTATTTGCAAAAAACCTCAGAAAGGCAGTATATCAAGTTCCCTTTACCTTCCCCCCTTCCCTTAATTCAGAATAAAATCAATTGCTATTCTAGCCTATAGCCAAATAGTATATAATAAGTCACATACATATCCCAGTTCAAACACTTCAACATATATTCACTTACACAAATCTTTCAACCAACTTACAGTGTCATATGACTATTCTCAAGAGGTTCTGTTAAACAGTGCACATGGGCAGATAATGACTTTACAAATTATCTATTTGAGCATCTTTGTAACCTTTCACATACAATTTCTCCCTAGCAATTCAAAACATAAATTTAAAATATTTATCATGGTAGTTTTCTCTTCTTTGGGTAACTAGAGGTAAGCCTTTGCTGAAAATCATTAGACAGGCATATTACAATTATGTAAAAGCAAAGTAGAAAAATAAAATTACATCAGTATCCAAGTGCTAACTGTAGAAATTAAAGAAAATAAAGTTGTAAACTTGTCCTAAGAAAACTAATTAATAGCTTGCATAATAGATAAAAATAGTGCACCAAGTAATCAGGGAGGTACGTCTGTACCCTGTTTATATAAAACGTGGCTGAAAAGACACAGAAAGCAAGAGAAAAGGGTAACATTCTAGCTGTTTACAATGAGTATCTAAATTTCAGATATGTGATTTTAAAACATCCTTCTTATTGTTGAGATAAGGAGGCAAACAATATTGTAAGGCAGGGGAAAAGTGTTCAAATTCAGGTAATATAAAACAATAAATTGTGACAACTTGCACTCAGATAATGGGCAAACAGGCAGTTGCTTAAAAAGGTTATGGATCAGCAAAAAGCATATTCATTCAAGGGACGTTAAAAAGCTAAACTGCACTCAGACAATGGTCTCAAACAAGAAGGCCACCAGTGCATCTCCCAGGGCAAACAGGCAGCCGACCACAAAGGCACTGTCTGTATTCTAGGACAGTATAAAAGATTTTTTTTTCTTAGATACACAAAACGCCCACATCTCAACATCTTTCAAATTCAAGCACTCATCTAGACTCACGCCACCCTTGCATTAAAACATGTCAAACTTTGAACGCAATGCAACAAAAATCAGCTTTAAAAAAGAAAAAATCTTAAAGAGGCAGACAAAAGCTGCATTCTTGATTGACCTTTAAAATGTAAGATGAACAGCACAGCTGTAACTTCTGCATTTAGAGTAGTGTAAGAATCAGGAAGTCAGAAATACAAGAATGCACATAGCAAAGGAAGGAAGTGTTTGCCAGAAAAAGGAAGTAGATAAAGCAGACCATGTACAAAAAAAAGGAACTGTTTCTTTTTTTTATCTGAAAGTTTCACTTATTCTCAGTTTGAGAATCTGCAACAATCACATTAAAATGTATCCCTATTTATACTACAAAATGAAACCTCAAACAACAGACACAGAACCTATGAGTAGCTCAGAAATGTCCCTTTTCTGGCCAGGACAAGAGAGCGTTCTTCGCAGCCCATGTAACTCCGTTATAGTTAGGAGAAAAAGTTTTCAAACTTAAACTACAATATAACTTAGAAAAACCTTCTCTTTTTTTTATGTTGTGCTCATTACATCTGTTTCCTGTTACAAAAGAAACAGGATGTGAGCACGGAAGCAAGCAAAGTTCATTAATGAAAGTTTTACAGCTAAAAAGTGGCTGGCTTGCCATTAGTATCAATTTACCGTAACTAAAAAATGTCTATCCGCCTTATTTTCGAAAGAGAAAGACGCCCATATTTCGACCCAAATCGGGAGATGGGCGTCTTTCTCCTGTGGGCGGCCAAATCGGTATAATCGAAAGCCGATTTTGGGCGTCTTCTACTGCACTCTGTCGCGGAAACGGCCAAAGTTGACGGGGGCGTGTCAGAGGCATGGTGAAGGCGGAACTGGGGCGTGTTTATCAGCTGAGGAGAGATGGGCGTCCTCGGCTGATAATCGAAAAAAGAAAGGCGTTTTTAGCGTGAAATTTGGGTAACTTTTTTGGACCCTTTTTTTTCATGAACAAGTCCCAAAAAAGTGCCCTAAATGACCAGATGACCACCGGAGGGAATCGGGGATGACCACCCCTGACTCCCCCAGTGGTCATTAACTCCCTCCCACCCAAAAAAAACAACTTTAAAGACTTTTTTTTTCCAGCCTGTATGCCAGCCTCAAATGTCATACCCAGCTCCATCACAGCAGTATGCAGGTCCTTGGAGCAGTTGTTAGTGGGTGCATGCACTTCAGGCAGGCAGACCCAGGCCCATCCCCCCCTACCTGTTACACTTGTGGTGGTAAATGGGAGCCCTCTAAACCGCCCCCAAAACCCACTGTACCCACATCTAGGTGCCCCTCTTCAGCCATAAGTGCTATGGTAATGGTGTAGAGTTGTGTGCAGTGGGTTTTGGGGGGATTTGGGGGGCTCAGCACCCAAGGGAAGGGAGCGGGAGCTATGGACTTCAGAGGTAGTTAACTTTTTTAAAAATTGTTACAAGTGCCCCCTAGGGTGCCCAGTTGGTGTCCTTGCATGTGAGGAGGACCAGTGCACTACGAATCCTGGCCCCTCCCACGACCAAATGCCTTGGATTTGTTCATTTTTGAGCTGGGCGCCTTCAGTTTTCATTATCACTGAAAAACGAAACCGCCCAGCTCAAATCCGCACAAATCCGATGCATTTGGCTGGCACAAACCGTATTATCGGAAAAAAGAAGGGCGCCCGTTTTTTCCGAAAATACGGTTTGTCCCACCCCTTCACGTACCCGTTCTCGGAGATAGACGCCCATGGAGATGGGCGTTCACGTTCGATTATGCCCCTCTATGTATTTTAGGCTGTATTTTATGCTGCAACATAGATTAAATGCTTCCTCAACTGCAATCTGAACAGAACTTCAGTGAAAAATAGCAGATAAACATTTCAGTACTTTGCAATGCATTAGTTTATGTAGTAGTACTTCATATGGAATGAAATAACATAGCTAATCCAGAAGTAAGGAAGAAAAAATATACGCTCCTTGGAGATCCCCTATCTCTGCAGCTGATAAGAAATCTCGTGGAGTTCAATGAACATATCCTATATAATAACTAGTAAAACAGGCCCGTTTCTGACACAAATGAAGCGGGCGCTAGCAAGGTTTTTCTCGGAGTGTGTATGTTTGAGATGGAGTGTGTGTATGTGAGAGACAAAGAGTGAGTGTGTTTGTGGGGGGCTCCGAGTTCCATGCCCACCTTCCGTCCGAGGTGCAGGCCCCCCTCCCTCCCTCTCTCCTCCCTCCCTCTCTCTCCTCCCCTCCGAGTTCCATGCCCCCCTTTCCTCGGAGTGTGTATGTTTGAGAGAGAGTGTGTGGGTGAGAGAGAGATGGAGTGTGTATGTGAGAGACAGACAGTGTGTGTGTCAGAGAGAGAGTGAGAGTGTGTGTGTGTGTGTGTGAGAGTGTATGTGAGAGAGAGTGAGTGTGTGTGTGAGAGAAAGTGAAGCCTTCAAGCCTTGAAGCATTCATGCGCTCTGTAAGGCTCCATCTCCTCAATTGACGACACGTAGTTCCGGAACGTTGCAGGAATGCTTCAAGGCTTGAAGGCTTCACTTTCTCGGCTTCAGACTGTTGGAGGAGCATTTTATTATATAGGATTCTCACCTCCAACGTTCTGTCTTGCTGCTTGGGACCGTGGCTCCTTCCGAGTTGGTCTGCTAGGCTCCGTAGATCAGGCTGACATCACCGTAGCCATTATGATGTCAATTTCAGAACCTGGGGAAAAAAAAACATGCCTCACAGCTGAGCCATGTCCAGAGGAGGGTCGCTGGACATGGGTGGCTGCAGGAGGGGGGCAGGGGGTCGCTGGAACATGGGTGGCTGGAGGGGGGCAGGGGAGAGAGGAGGGTCGCTGGACATGGGTGGCAGGCAGGAGGGGGGGGCAGGGGAGAGAGGAGGTTCACTGGACATGGGTGGCTGCAGTGGGCTGCAGGGGAGCCGAAGAAAACCTTGCTAGCGCCCGTTTCATTTGTGTCAGAAACGGGCCTTTTTTACTAGTTTAAAAATAAAGAAATGAGTTCCTAATATTCACCTGGCGTAACTATCCAGCTTATTTTCGAAAGATAAGGCCGGCCATCTTCCGACACAAATCGGGAGATGGTCGGCCATCTCTCAAGGCCGGCGAAATCGGCATAATCGAAAGCCGATTTTGGCTGGCTTCAACTGCAGTCCATCGCAGAGCCGGCCAAACTTCAAGGGGGGGGGGGGGGTGTCGGCAGGGTAAAGGGGGAAGGACGGTGGCATGGTACGAGATGACCGGCTTCGCCCGATAATGGAAAAAAAAAGCCAGCCCTGACGAGCATTTGGCCGACTTTACTTGGTCCCTTTTTTTTCAGGTCCAAGTCCCAAAAAATTGCCTGAACTGACCATATGACCACCGGATGGAATCAGGGATGACCTCTCCTGACTCCCCCAGTGGTCACTAACTCCCTCCCACCCTCAAAAAAACAACTTAAAAAACTTTTTTAGCCAGCCTCTATGCCAGTCTCAAATGTCATACCCAGCTCCATGACAGCAGTATGCAGGTCACTGGAGCAGTTTTTAGTGGGTGCAGTGCACTTCAGGCAGGTGGACCCAGGCCCATCCCCCCCACCTGGGTTTGAGATGGCCGGCCTCGGTTTTCATTATCGGCAAAAACCGAGGCCGGCCATCTCAAACCCGGCCATCTCTGACATTTGGCTGGCCCCAACCGTATTATCGAAACAAAAGATGGCCGGTCATCTCATTCGAAAATACGGTTGGCCCCGCCCCTTCGCAGCACCGTCCTTGGAGATGGGTGCCCTTAGATATGGCCGGCCCCGTTCAAAAATGCCCCTCTATGTCATTTCTATAGGACACACATATATATAAGTTTAGACAATAGTATCTTAGAGATTTTATCCTTATCAGTAGTGCATGCAAATAAAGATAAAGCTATTTACAGACACCTAGCAAGAATTCTCTCTAGCAGAAAAAAAAGGAAGTATTTTCAGGAACAAACAAATTTCAAATAATAAGATTTCAAACCAGACAATTAAAAATTCCTACACTGGGTAGCAAAAAGTCCAAAGTTCTTAAATCGAAAGCACTGAATATTATGGTGAGGACCAGAGCTTCCCTGTCGCCCTTGAAAATTCCCTCTACTCTTTCTCCTACCTATGGGATTCATATAAAACTGTGGGACGTCCAGATCATGGGGTTTACTAATGTGTAGGGCATGTCTATCCTGGCTTGAAAGGTCAGGACATAATTGATAATAGGCTACAGACGTACCAAAGCTTACAGTTATACTGCGAGGTAATACTTTAGTAGTTTCAGGACCAATTTTATCATTAAATGGTGGAGAAGGAGGCACCGGTGGAGCAGAAGCTGCCGGTGGTGGAGAAGGATAATTCAATTCTTTAATTGCAGTTAAAAGCCATTTATTAAGAATTTTGAAATGTTTAATGCGGGTGTTACCCGTTGTGTGCGCCTCAGCATATTTAAGTAATTTGCATAGAATATTCGGATTAAAGGATCCATGTGTGGGCCAAGAAAGATCAGGCTGTTTTTTATTCCACTGATACCATATATTACAATACTTGACAAGATCTATGCAGTCACTTGGAAAGCAATCAATCACCTTGAGAAAAGGCGCAGCCAGTGGTGTGCTGGAGCAGGCTCTCACAGGCTCTTGAGAGCCGTTTGTTAAGTTTTTAAGAATTTTGGGAGCCGGTTCTCCATGGCTACTTTAACAAATGGATCCCAAAATGTGGGCTTGGGCCCCTCCTGAATTCTCTTTTACTTTGCTGGCGAGAGAGAGCCCCCTGTTAACAATTTACCAGCACACCCCTGGGCGCGGCCATGATATATGTATGGTAAATCTTATTAATAAACCTTATTTTTGAAAACACCTATTCTATAGGACCAACTAGGAATCTTAATACAGCTAGTCTGTTTAAACACCTGGTCAATCAACTTAGACTCAGTACCAACTATTACTTCCAATATTCCCAGTCTTTTGAAACACCTATTCTAACAAACGAAACTTAGGACCAACTAGGAATACCCAGATCTTTTAAAACACCCATGGCTGACCAAACCGTAGGACCAATCCTGGGTTTCTGCTGTTTTAAAACACCTATGTTATAAAGCTAAACATAGGACCAAGCAAATATAATCATAAACAATTTAAATTGCTCTATTAAAACACCTATGCTAAAAAGCTAGACATAGGACCAAGCATATATAAAGTTACTTACCAATGTTGTAACATTACATAAGTAATGCCATATTAGGAAAAGACTAAAGGTCCATTGAGCCCAGCCAGGTCAAGGGCACCTGGCAAGCTACCCAAACGTACAAACATTTTATACACGTTATTCCCGAAATTGTGGATTTTTCCCAAGTCCATTTAGCAGCGGTCTATGGACTTGTCCTTTAGGAAACCGTCCAACCCCCTTTTAAACTCTGCCAAGCTAATCGCCTTCACTACGTTCTCCGGCAACGAATTCCAGAGTTTAATTACGTGTTGGGTGAAGAAAACGTTTCTCCTATTTGTTTTAAATTTACTACACTGTAGTTTCATCGCATGCCCCCTAGTCCTAGTATTTTTGGAAAGCGTGAACAGACGCTTCACATCCACCTCTTCCACTCCACTCATTATTTTATATACCTCTATCATGTCTCCCCTCAGCCATCTCTTATTCTTCATAGAACCTGTCCCAGCGTTCCGGAGGCTAACAGCTCTTTTACTTATCTTTTTCTGTGCACATCTTCTTTGTATCATATATCTCTTAATGGCTAGTCTTTTTATGATCACTCCAAAGTTCTAGGGACCCTTCTTACCACCAAAGTACTTGTACAAGATTTCCATTACTTACAAAATGGGATGACAAAGGACTCTCCATAATTTAGAGTGATAATAGACTAGTATACACCGCGGGTCACCAATGAATTTTTTTAGGGTATATTTATCCCTCCCAATATGGTGGTTTACCCACCAATACCTAGGAAGAAATAAATCACCCAAGGCTCCATCAGTTTGCTCTTTATTAGATACCTTATCAAGTATTTGTATTATTAGCAGATCAGTGATATCTCACTGGGAGTACAGAACATTGCTACACAAAATTACATCTATATCTGAGACTCCAAAGAATATACAAGCAATCAGATACTTTTATTTACTATTCTCCAAATATATGTACAATCAATTGCTTATGGGAATACAGTACCACAGCTACACGTAGGTGATCTCTGTGTCTGAGTCTCTAATGTTTTATTTACCAGCCAAAGCCAATTAATAGATATAAAAGACTCAAGGCTACTTATGAGAAAGCAGTAGGATTATTTGCCAATTTAGATACGACTGTCTGCCTTTCAAGAAATAGGAAGTACACTCCTTTTTATATGCCCATTTAGGATACAGACAAAATGACAGTAACACAACTTATTGGACATAATATATTGTAGTCACCACCTTAGTGACCATATTTGGTACCATTACCGTACGTGCTTGGCTTTTTTTTAGCATTGCTCAGAAAACTTGGTCATCTTCTTGCAAGACCACTCAGCTCTACATTTTTGACCATATCTTCCTGGGTGTAACTGATTCTGCCCTGTTGGTAAACCGCACCATCCTGTTTATGAGGTTTTTGCACCCTAGCCCCTTCCTCATTTTGCTGCATGGTGTGTCACAATAGCTCAGGAGCTTTACTGGAACTCTACAGTTCAAAATTGGAGTTACAGGCCTGTAAGCTTTTCTTCCATTTTTAAATCCTGAACTAAAGTCTCAGGCCTTACCAAAGCTCCTAGCTATGTTGATAATATTCAGTACATTGAGTTTCTGCCAAGTACTTGTGACCTAGATTGGCCACTGTTGGAAACAGGATACTGGGCTAGATGTACCATTGGTCTGACTCAGTGAGGCTATTCTTATGTTCTTATGTAGATAAGCCAGGATCTGGTTCTTCCCAGCTGTAAAGCTCCTTCACGTGCAGATGGTTATGACAAAGTTCAAACAGGGTGGTGCGCCCATTCTCCAAGACACATGCTTTTTATATGTCTACACTTGGTCTCCTCAATCTGTTAAGGCGGATGTCACTCACTATCACCCATCCCAGGGTGAGTCAGTATGTTTATGTTTATTTCAAATGTGATATCCCACCAAATCTGGAACCAGGTCAAGGTGGCTTGCAATAAAATTAAAATCAAGAAAAGTATTTGAAAGGAACGCCAAAAAAGAAAGGACAGGGTAACAGGCATACCACAATCACATAAGAACCGAAGTTACTGAAACCCAAATCTTAACTATTGCACTAATGCAGATTCACTGGACTCAGGAGAAGAAGAGTGTAAAGGATATCTGAATGCCTGTTCAAAGTAGTAGGCTTTCAGCAAAGTTTTAGATTTGGGGAATGATAATTCAGAATGAAAGTATGGAGGAAGACTGTTCCATAATGAAGGGGATAAAAAATAGTAGGCCAAGCTCCGGATTGGTTTATAATGTGCATTCCTAGGTGATGGGAGAACTAGCCGGTGAGAATCCAAAGATTGAAGTGCATGAGAGGGGATGTAAGGAATAGTAAGAGAAGACAAATAGGAAGGAGAGCCAAAGTGAAGAGCCTTGTGAGTTAAACAGAGGGCCTAAAACCAACATCTAAAATGGATAGGCAGTCAGTGTAAATGGGAAAGAAGCGGTGAAATGTGATCCCAGCATTTAGCATTGCAAAGAAAATGAGCAGCAGTATTGTGGAGTGTTTGAAGACGATGAAGAAGATATACCACAAAAGACAGAGCTGCAATAGTCAATACGAGTATCTAGAAAGGCATGAATAAGCTTATGTAGAGCAGAAAAATGAAAGAGGTGTTTGATTGAATGAATGTGATGAATCCAGTTAACACTTGGGATACCTGTTGATCAAAAGCCAGTTTGGAGTCGAAGACAACACCCCAATACCGAAAAGACGAAACCGAAGAGATTTGAATGTTAAAAAGATTAAGTGTTATGGAAGGAGGAGGCAATAAGTCCGAGATCCAACAAGCAGTTGCTTTAGAGGGGCTGAGAACCATCTTATGTTCCAGCAACCAATCAGCAACAGTGTAAAGACACTGCTGAAGTGGTGCAAGATCCAGAGCAACAGGAGAAACTGGGAAAATGAGGAGGATATCATTGTCAAAGATGAAGAATTTGATGTTATGAACTTGGAGATGAAGTGCTAGGAAACTCAGGAAAATGTTAAATAACAAAGGGGAAAGGATAGAACCTTGAGGTACACCACATGAGACAGACCTAGTGGAGGAAACTGAGGAAGAAGTAGAAATAGCAAAACTTCTATCTGAAAGAAATGAAAAGAGCCACTGATACACCATACCAGAAAAACCCAAAGAGTGAAGATGAACCAGAAGTAAAGAGTGATCCACTAGGTCAAATGCAGCAGAAGGATCCAAAGATACTAAGGGAACTACCTTACCAGCATCTAGGAAAGAATTACATTCATAATTTAAAGCTGTTAGAGTGGTTTCAGTGCTGTGAACTGCCTGAAACCCAGTTTGATGTGGTTACAAACTGTGATGGTGATCAGAAAACTCAAGCAACTGTTCGAAGACCACTTTCTCAGTAATTTTGGAAAGGATAGAGAGGTTCGAGATAGGACAGTAATGACTTGGGATAGAGGGGGCAGATGCAGGATTTTTCAAAATTGGCTTTACTATTGCTTTTTTCCAAGGAATAAGTACTGATCCAGTACAAAAGCCTCAGATTGACCAAATGTATTAAAGGGGAAAGACCATGTCTAGACACTTTAATCCAAGAAGAGGGGAAATGGACAAGAAGAGAAGTAGTCATGCGCATAGAAGAGATAATAATGGATAGATGAGTGTTGTTCTGGATGTGAGCCCTTGAGCCCAGGCTGAGGCCTAGTATAGAATTTAGGCCAAGGCCTAGGGTAGACTGAACAGGCCCTATGCACCAACCCAACCACCAAACCCCGTACACTCACAATAACCAATAGGCACCACCAGAAAGGGGAAGATAGAGCATTCAGGCGGGCCTCACAGCCTATCGGGAACCCACTCATGCAGAGACCAAGCAAGCAGGCCTCACGGCCGACCAGGAACCGAGTCACACTCTGGGAAGGGGGAAAGAACAACAAGAGTTCCACAAGGAAACTGCAGCGCACACAGTGCAGGGTAAAGCCACAGAGAAAAGGGTGAGAGGCAGAAGCCTCTACAGGAAAATGAGGCTGTGCCAAAGGCAAACAAGAATACAGGAAGCCCCAGAAAGAAACACTTTAGGCTTAAACAGCACAGCACTCAGGGAAAAAGGAAACCAACTATAGGAATATACTCTAGGCTGAACAAACACAGCACTCAGGGAAAAAGGAAACCAACTATAGGAATATACTCTAGGCTGAAACAACACAGCACTCAGGGAAAAAGGAAACCAACTATAGGAATATACTCTAGGCTGAACCAATCAACACACAAGGGAACAAGGCTGTACTTACAGCACACAAAGGAAAAGGGAGAACCACCTAAGGAATACACAAACTGGCCCCACAACCCCCAAGGGAAAAAGGAACTGCTAAAGGGAAAGAACAGGGGAGAACTACTCAGTAAACAAGGATAAGGGGAGAATAAACAAACAGAGGAAGCTGCCTTGACACACACAGACCAGAACAGGAACACTGCTCTCCAAACACAGGAGACAGCTATATCAAACAAAAGAGAACTAAAACAAACAAACAGGAGCAAACTACAAGGACAGGGGAAGGCAGAGCCACAGGGAGCAGAGCAGCAGCTCAGCACAACAAAGGGAACACCAAGGGAGAGAAAGCTAATCAAATAAACTGAAACAACTCAAAGCAACAGCTTACCCCAGACAGCACAACGTTAGAGCACGAAAAGCAAACCAGGTGGGGGAAGTGAGGCAATCAGGCTCATGCTGGGAATACCCAGCACACACACAGAATCAGCAAGCACGAGGAGAAAGGCTAATACTCCAACGTGAATGCAAGCACCCAAACACAGGCTGGCTTCAGCAAAGTAATCAACGCCAAAGCAATGATTGCAGGGAAGAGGCAGGCTTAAATGGATCGGGCTTCTGAAGTCTGCTGGCTCAGCCCCTGACAAACCAATCAGGAGTGAGTTCCAAACCTTCCCCTGCCTATCTAGCAGAATCATAACAATGAGTCAGTGATAAAACAGTGAAAGAGGATAAGAATGTGATGGTGATCAGAAAACTCAAGCAACTGTTTGAAGACCACTTTCTAGTAATTTCGGAAAGGACAGAGTGCTTCAAGATAGGACAGTAATGACTTGGGATAGAGGGAGTAGATGCAGGATTTTTAAAAATTGGCTTTACTATTGCTTTTTTCCAGGGAGTAGGTACTGATCCAGTAGAAAGGCTCAAATTGACCAAATGTAGTATTAAAGGAGAAAGACCATGTCTAGACACTTTAATGCAAGAAGAGGGGAAAGGGTTACGAAGAGAAGTAGTCATAGGCATAGAAGACATAATAATGGATAGATGAGTCAGTGATAAAACAGTGAAAGAGGACCAGAGAGGACAAGAGAGTGTACATGAAGAATTCTTAGGTGGCGCTGAAACAGCAACAGTGGAAGAGTGAAGAGGAAGAGAAGCCTGAAGGGCAGTGACTTTATCACAAAAGAAGGTGGCCAATGAGTCAGCATCGGGTGGAGATAGATAATCCCTAGGGCTGCTGTTTGCAAGACTAGAAACAACAGTAAAGAGAGACTTGGGGGGGGGGGGTTGACTTGGCGAGTAGGACTTCTTGGCTAGTTTCACCTGAGCTGTGAAAAGTGAAAAGCCGATTTATAGGCCTACAAGGAGTCTGGGGTGCGTAGTCTATGCCAGTAAACATATGGAGTGTTGGGTGGTCCTGCACGTGATTCACAAATTCTGATCAAGTTTGGTGTGTCTCTTCCCAACAACAGCCAGATCTTGGTATTTGGATCCAAAGGCTGTAGATACTCAGCTATAGGTTTCAGGTGACAATGGTGTTGCATGACCTCAAGTGTGGGAATTTCTTCCATGTTATCAGGTATTTGATTGCATTCAATAATAGCTGGTAGCTATATCTTGCTGCTGTCATCCGTCATGTACCACTTGCTCTTCTCCCTGCCCTCTTTGTCATTCCTGTACAGGTCTTGTAGAGATAGCAATCTCCTTGGATGTCAAATAGGTCAAATAGCTCCGTCGTTGCTAAGGACTGATTACTCTGCTCATCTATGATGACACACATCATTACTGTTTTTCCTGGTTGCTCTTTTGGATATACTTTAACTACACAAATATTGGTGCATAACCATCCACTGTGGCCCCATCTACACACGTATACAGTTTGGAGTGACATTCGGTGGTGACAATTGTTGTACCTCCTTCTCCTTGCTGTGGCTTGACTCTGCAGCTAGGGTTCCTGTAGAAGCAGGCTTACTCTTAAAAGGGTATAAGGTACTGATATTACTACTACTACTGTTAGCATTTATATAGCGCTACCAGACGCATGCAGCACTGAACATTTGACATAGAGAGACAATCCCTGCTCAAAGAGCTTACAATCTAGGTAAAACTGACAGATAACACATTACGGGCAGGGGAATTACAGGGTAAAGAGGAACAGGGAGGAGGTGGTGGCTAGGAGCCAAAGGCAGCAGTGAAAAGGTGAGCTTTCAGCATAGATTTAAAAAACAGATAGAGATGGAGCTAGACATATGGGCTCGGGAAGGCGTTTCCAGGCATAAGGTGCAGCAAGATAAAAGGAGCGAAGTCTGGAGTTAGCGGCGGAGGAGAAGGGGGACAACAAGAGAGACATGCTCAGAGAGCGGAGTTCACGGGGAGGAATGTAGGGAGAAATGAGAGAGGAGAGGTAGTGAGGGACCATAGAATGGATGCATTTAAAGGTCAGTAAGAGAAGTTTGAACTGTATACAGAAGCGGACAGGGAGTCAGTGAAGTGACTTGAGGAGTGGGCTAGTGTGGGCATAACGATTCTGGCGGAAAAATAAGTTGAGCTGCAGAATTCTGGACAGATTGGAGAGGAGAAAGATGATCGAGTGGAAGACGAGTGAGAAGTAAATTGCAGTAGTCCAAGCGAGAAATAACAAGGGTGTGAATAAGGGTTTTGGTGGCATGTTCAGAAAGGAAGGGGCGAATTTTGCTAATGTTGAAGATAAAGAAGCGGCCGGTTTTGGTGATTTGTTGGATATGAGCAGAGAAGGAGAGAGAAGAGTCGAAGATGACTCCAAGGTTACGAGCCAAGGACACAGGGAGAATATGAGAGCCATTAACAGAGATAGAGAATGGGGGAAGAGGGGAGGAGGGTTTAGGGGGAAAAATGAGAAGTTCAGTTTTAGCCATGTTTAGTTTGAGATGGCGTTGGGACATCCAGGCCGCAATGTCAGACAAGCAGGCAGAGATTTTGTCTTGGATTAAGGTTGAGATTTCAGGGGTGGAGATGTAGATCTGAGAGTCATCTGCTTAAAGATGGTAATGAAAACCATGGGATGTGATCAGGGCACCAAGAGAAGAGGTATAGATGGAGAAAAGGAGTGGTCCAAGAACAGAACCTTGAGGCACACCTACTGAAAGCGGGTGGGAAGTTGAAGAGGATCCACCAGAATGAACACTGAAAGTACGGAGCGAGAGGTAGGAAGAAAACCAGGAAAGAACAGGGCCCTAGAATCCAAGCGAGGACAGCATATCAAGGAGTAATGAGTGGTTAACGGTGTCGAAAGCAGCAGAAAGGTCAAGAAGGATGAGGATGGAATACAGACCTCTGGATTTAGCCAGGAGCAGATCATTAGAGACTTTAGTAAGTGCAGTTTCAGTAGAGTGAAGAGGGCAAAATCCGGATTGAAGTGGGTCAAGAATGGATTGAGAAGCGAGAAAGTCAAGACAACGGCGGTGAACGGCGCGCTCAAGTAATTTGGAGAGGACAGGGAGAAGGAAGATGGGGTGATAGTTGGAGGGACAGGTAGGGTCAAGTGAGGGTTTTTTTAAGGAGTGGAGTGACAATAGCATGTTTGAAGATCGTAGGAACAGTTGCAGTGGAGAGTGAAAGATTAAGAATGTGACAGATGACAAGGATGATAGTAGGAGAGATAGTGTTAAGTAGGTAAGTGGGGATGGGATCAGAGGAACAGGTGGTACATTTAGAGGAGGAAAGAAGAAGGGCAGTTTCTGAGAAGGAGGAGAAAGAAGGAGAGGAAGGAGAGTAGGGGGTGTGGACTAAGGGAGAGAGAGGTGGGGAGGGTTTGGATGAAAATTCAAGGTTAATCTTACGGATTTTATCATGGAAGTAATCAGCTAGAGTTTATGGAGAAAGAGAGGGGGGAATAGGAGATGGAGGTACTTAGAGAAGAGAGTTCAGTGTGGCGAAAAGAAGTCGAGGGTTAGAACAGAGGAGAGAATAGTATCGTAGGAAGAAGTAGCTTCATTCACAGACTTAGAGAAGGTGGTGGTAGAGAGAAGGTTAGAGACATAAGAGGATAGAGTAGAGGGGTCGATAGCTCGAAGGTTCCTAGAGGAGGGGGATGAGATTGGGTGGGACTGGGAAAGAGGGTGTTTAAGAATGAAGGTTAGTAGGTGATGGTCAGATAGGGGGAGATCAGAGGAATAGAAGCTGGAGGGAAAGCAGTTAGAGGAGAGGATAAGGTCGTGACCATTTTGGTGGGTGGGTGCCGAGGAGCACAGTTGAAGATTAAATGAGGACGTTAGGGCAAGGAATTGGGAGGCATAGGAGTTGGATGGATCATCAACGTGGATGTTAAAGTCCCCAAGGATAATGGAGGGGGATGAAGGATTATAAAAGAAGGAGAGCCAGGCATCAAAGTCGGTGAGAAAGGATGGAAGAGATTTTTCAGGGGGTGATAAATGACTGCTAGACGGAGAGGTAAGGGAGTGAAGAGGCGGATAGAGTGGACTTCAAAGGACGAAAAAGAGTGAGACTGGAGTGGGAGAAGAGGTTGGAATTTGCAATAGGGAGAGAGCAGAAATCTAACGCCACCGCCGCTGGTCACTATCACACTCCATACACTTAATGGCTGCTTTACAGTCTATAGACATGTGTTTAGATGAAGAGCAACATTTGTAACAGATTCTATACTTTTTCAATAGCTCTTTATGTTCTCTCAAGATTTTTCCCTAAACCCACAACGTTTCTTAACAGGATGAGGTTTCTTATGTATAGGACACTGTCTGTCTGGATCTTCTACTTTCTCTGTAGTAGGAGGATGATCAGTTGGTGGTGTAACTGTGGAAGACAAATCTGTCATGTGAACAGCAATAGGTTTCTTGGTGTTGCCGTACTTCCTGACCAGACTGTCATTCAGGAAGTAGCCTGTTTTGCCTGCTTCAGATACCTCAAACATGAAGCTGGGATTGTTTCTCCTCTTTTCTAAATCTCGGTGAAGGGAGGAAACATCCTTGGTTGTCCCTCTTTATACTTGGTGCCTACTGATGACCATTTTTCTCTTATGTCATATGGCAGCTTTGATATGATCTCATTTATGCCCCAAGCTGTATCCAAGTAATACAGGCCAGGAAGGTTTGGATCAGCTTTGAGTGCTTCAGATTCCTGGAGGAGATCTCCTAATTCTTGTAACTTGTCATTGTCTCTATTTGTCACCTTTGGGTAACTCTTTATTCTCTTCATCGGTGTCTGTTGGATGGCTTCTGGGCTGCCATAGCCCTGTTTAAGTCTCTCGCACATTTCATTCAACCTTCTGAAGGGATCGTGCAGATGTGCATCCAGTAATCTCTTTACACAGTTGACTGGCTGACAACCACTTTATCATCAGGTTCACCTCCTGCATCGGAGTGAGTCTCATAACTGCTGTGGCATCCTTAAAATTAGATTTCCACCTTCTATACTTTTCAGGGCAGTCACTGAACTTGTAAAGCCCCATGTTCACCATCTTTTTGGGAGCCATACATGTTGCTAGATCTTATCTCTCTGAAGTTTCTAGTGCGCTGGTAGTAAGTACCTGTGGCTGGCTGTTTACTGCAATTTGTCTGGTATCAGGCATGGAGTATGGCTGGTCGGGTAGTTTTTGCTTAATCACAGGGTGGCTTAACTTGCTCAACTTTTAGCTGAGCTCAGTTCCTGGGTGGCACCAGATTCTGTGGTTGAAATGAAGCATTTTCCTTGGTGCTTTCCTGGAGCAAGAGCCAAAGGTAGTGCATCTGTATGCCTGTGAGCTTATGGATCACAATGGTGGCAGTTCACCTCCTTGGCAAGCTTTACCTTAGGCTTGCCTCTTTCAGGAAAGCTAGACTCTGGTGTAGAGGAATGTACTTTGTCAGAATCTGATGACTCTTCTGAATCAGACTGTGACTGTGTGTTCTTGTGTGCTAGGCTGTGGGATTTCAGATAGGTTACAGTTCGCTGGGCAGCATCTTCTGCGTTAATATGACTAAGCTGACTATCCACATCATCCTTTATACCTTTTTCAAGGGTCTTGGCTTCGGCCTCAAGGGCAGCTGCTTCTTCCTCTTGCTGCAGCCTTTCCAAGGTGATGTCTAATTCTGCTTTTTTATGTTCAGAGGCAGCAGCAACAGCTGTGGCAGTGGCTTTCACTGTGGCAGCAGCACTGGCAGTGGCAGTGGCAGCATTAGCAGCAGCCTCAGCTGCTGCTTTCTTTTCCTCTTCTTTTATTCTGAGTTTTTCAATTTTTATGGCTGCTTCTTGCTCACCATAAAGAACTCTTGACTTGGCGGCCTATGCCTTAGCTTGGCCCCGGAGAGCTGCTGAACTAGTTGCAGACTGACTGGACAGACTGGGCCTGTATGATCTGTAACTTCTAGAGCAGCCATTCCCAACCCAGTCCTCTGGGCACACCTACTCCCATTGGATTTTCAGGATATCTACAATAAATTTGTATGAGATAGATTTGCATATAAACAATATCCTAGTCTAATTGATGATACTATCAGCAGAATGAACAAAATAACATAAATATAAACATTGAACAGTGATAAACAACCCGCCTAGAATAAAAACTTTAATATACCTTCCTGTATTGTATGGATGAATGTATCAGTGTCACTTACTGTAAATATGTCGAGTGTCGCCATTAAGAGGAAAGGCAAGAGTGTTGTGTATTTGGTTCTGAGGGTGACAAGAGACACTAAGGGATCCTTTTACTAAGGTGCACTGGTGTAGACGCATGTATTGGATGTGCACAGGTCCATTTTACAGCGCACCTGCAAAAAAGGCCTTTTTTTTTAGCCGAAAATGGATGTGCAGCAAAATAAAAATTGGTACCCCTCCATTTTGGGCTTCAGATCTTACCATCGCCCATTGTCCTAGTGTTAAAGTCTCACGTGTTAACCGGGTGGTAATCATCAGAACGCGTACAATGCTGATTACCGCCTGGTTAGCGCTGCATGCCAGAAAATTTCTGGGGCACGTAGTGGACGTGCATAGAAAATGAAATTACCACCCGTGCCACATGGTAGCCGGGCAGTAGTTCAAAATTGACATGTATAGGACACGCGTACGTGGTCTAGTAAAAGGGCCCCTATTAGAAGCATGCCAAACCCACATATAAAATCGTGCCAAACCCACATTTGTCTCTGCTCAAACAAACTTCAAATCTATCTTGACAACATATGAGGGGCATAATCGAACGGCGCCGGCCAAATAGATGGCCGGCCATCTCAGAGGCTGGCGCCCCTAAGGCCAGGAGGCCGATCGTATTTTCGAAATGAGGTGGGTAGCCATCATGTGTTTTGATAATACGGTCGAAGCCGGACAAAATAGGGCCCGGCCAACTTACAGGGAAAAGCCCGGCATTACACATTCCATTATTGCGGTTGAGACCGGTTAAATCAGGGGAGGCCAAAGAATACGAAAAATACAGCAGTTGTGTGAGAAAGCCGTTACTGTACTTCTCAAATGTCCTTATATTTTCCCCGTACCTGGATGTCCAAAACTACATGCACTGTACTTGTGAAATATGCAGCTATGGGAAATATATTTTATTGTGTACATATGAAGCTTGCACCCTTGATTATGATCAATATAAGGAAAACTGCCATATAAGGAAAACGCCGCACGTAGGTCCCAGATGCAGCACGTAGGCCCCGCACGCATGGTGACACAGTCCATGGATGGCCATGCGTGATGGGTGGCCATGGCTGGAGACATTATACATGCCAAAATGTGCACGTACTCACCAATCCATGTATGGGATGCAGAACCTTATATGGAGCTGTGCACATAAGGCCGCCCATCACGCATGGCCAGCCATATAAGGCGACGCGATGCATGCTTTCCAACGATTCTTCACGGAGAAACATGAGCCTCAGACGAGAACCAAATTTCTCAGTGGGAGAAAATCTCCTTTTAGTGACCCTGTGCCTAAGGCAAAGGCGTGTTCTGTTCCCCCGGCACCACCACCTGCCCCCCAGGAATCGTTGCATCCACACCTGGGGTGAAATCCGAGACCTATTAGAGAGGTAGGTGTCCCCCCCCTCCCTCCTGCAGCTACACATCTAAGAGCTCCCTCAGTAGTGTAAGCACAAACTGTAGTCTGCATTCAAGGGAAATCAGTGATATGTGTACATGGCCATTCATAAACAGAATCTAGGTAGTAGAAATCAAAACCATTCCCACAACTGTACAATACTGCACACAAACATTTCTCTGTCCTCACGTCCACCTCTATGACATCATCTGTACCAATGTTATGCCCCCCCCCCCCCCCCCCAAGCACTGTTCAGAATGTCTTCTATTTGATGTACAAATGAATATTTGTGTGCTGAAGGCAAGAAGGCCCATCCCTTGACGCCTGGTGTACAAACTTATATCTTGCAGAAGATTTGACATCAGGAGGGACTTAGAGTCCCTCTGCCGCAGGTACTGCTGCATCCGGTTGCACAGCCCTGACATGATCCGGGCATTCAGACGGCGCATCAGAGATCAACGTAAGTATTATAAACAGGGCACCTGTACTCATTTGTAAATGACTTCATAATGCATATGTCCTGTACAATATCAGGTTCCAAGTGGCTAATAGGCAACTAGTAAGTCAAAACACCTCTGTCCCTGATCAAGGCCTGAGGTTGCCGCTACCCTCCCGTGAGTGTGGCTACAACTTCCAACTCACCTCTTCTGAGATGAATGAGATGACATGCCTCACTTCTGTATCCCCCTTTCTGGGGTGGATACTCGTTCATGGTACTGCTGCCTCAGGTCCTACTCTTACTGGATGTCATTGCCTCATATTAAAGTGATGCGCTTCCCCCCCCCCCCCCCCCCAAAAAAAAAAAAAGAAAACCCCAAAATGGTCAGCCAAGCAGAGTCACAAATCATTATGCAAACATGCTGCTGAGCAATGACTGTGGTCTGCCTGTGTACTCTGAGTCAGACAAGCATCCATGGTTCCCTGTCATCTCATCTCATGCATCTCACAGCCCATCCCCCGCCTCAGGCCAGCCAGCTCCTGCACTTATGTTATGAAAGCTATGTTGGATGTGCTGATCTCAAAGACAATCCTGTTACATACACAGGGCACCAGCGGCGGCAGGAGGAGGAGGGCCAAGAGGAAGAGCCGCAGGAGGCGCCGGAGGAAGAGGGCCCAGAGGCATAGGAGCCAACTTTTCAAAATTATTGTGGGTGCTAAGCCCAATGGAAATAACCCCTCCCTGGACACATACAAGGAATTTTCTCAATATTGGGGGTGCTCAAGCACCCACAGCACCCACAGAGTCGGCTCCAATGCCCAGAGGAAGAGGAGGAGGAGGAACAGGAGAAGGAAGAGGAGGAGGCCCAGGAAGAGGAGGCCTCGCCAGAAATGCCTCCCCTTGAGGGCGAAGATGAGGGGCCCACACCCCCTGCCGTCTCCACCCCATCCCCAGGCCCCTCCCCATCCCCTGCTCAACCCCACCCCCAGCTGCAGCCCCCTCCCCATCCCCTGCTCCATCCCCACCTCCATCCCCTGCCCCAGCACTGCACCTCCTGCAGCAACTGGTGGATGGGCAACACCAGTTGGTAAATACCCAAACCCAGTTGCTGCAGGAGGTGTCAGCAATGAGGCAGGAGATGGGGGCAATGTGGCAGGCTAATGAGCAGCACCATAGGGCAGTGAGGGTGCTCCTGGTGCTGCTCATTAGCCTGGTGCGTACGGCCCTTCAGGGAGGGACGACGTGGGCAGCCATAAAGGACATTTGGGGGGTGGAGGTGGGGGGGGGGGGGGAATCAAAACTGTTATTGTTGGGGTTATTTTAATACAGATGACATATTTCATATAACAGTGTGTGTCTCTTTGTGCACTACATTTTATCACATACTGGGGTTGATGTGAGAGGAGGCAGCAATATGGATTGCATGACAGGTGAACTGTGACAGAGAAACTTTGGGATATAAGTGTGATGTGTGGCCATACAGAAGGCCACCTGTTCCTTCCAAACTGCATGGCTGTATGGTAAGGGGGGAGGTTGGATGGGCGTTTGTGGTGAGGAACACAAATGCCCATCCAGCCTCTCCCCCCCCCCCCCCTTTACCACAGAGCTGCACAGCACAGAGTTGTGTAAATAGGTATGTTGTGTAGCACTAGTGAGCTGCCAAGTAGAAACTTGGAGATATCTATTGGTAGCGCCTAGACGAGGTTTGCTCTTTGATCACCAGACACCCTCACCCACAACCAAACCACATTGGTGGGGGCCACAAAGATGTTACAAGCAGCTGGGCCATCTTTTGACATGGAGCAATGCTATATAGTGCTCAACAGAAAAGGGAAACCAATGTTAAAAGCATTAGATGGATGTTTGATTCTTCACAATTGCAATACAATACCACAGGTACAGAAGGGCCTAGGCTAGGGGACATAAATGTATATTGTTGTACTGATTTAGGTTTTGTTCACAGCTTCTTCAGTAGTAGTTCAACGTGAGTTACATTCATGGTTCCAGGAGGGTTGTAAGTTTGCACCTGAGGCAATGGAGGGTTAAGTGACTTGGCCAAGATCACAAGGCGTAACAGTGGGATTTGAACTGGTAACCTCTGAATTACAAGACTGGTGCTCAAACCACTAGGCCACTCCAGTCACCAGGCTGTAGCCACCTGCACCTAATTTGGAGTAGGAATTGTAACCAGAAACCCTTGCTCTCAGCATGACTTAAGGGCTCAGTAGCCACGTACCTGTGGCCACCCTGAAAATAGTTTGCAGGCTGGAATGTAGAAATGTTGTGGTTCCATAATTATGGACGATTGTAGGACTGTGTTTAATAATGTGGAAAAGACATTCAGGGCATATTAATTGACTTGTTTATTTATTTAAAGCATTTATATCCCACATCTTAACATAGTAACATAGCAGATGACGGCAGAAAAAGACCTGCATGGTCCATCCAGTCTGCCCAACAAGATAAACTCATGTGTATACCTTACCTTGATTTGTACCTGCCTTTTTCAGGGCACAGACCGTACAAGTCTGCCCAGCAGTATTTCCCGCCTCCCAACCACCAGTCCCGCCTCCCACATCTTCCCACTGGATGCAGGTTCAATGTAGTTTACAAGAGCGACATCAAGAATACTGTATTACTGACATACTAAAACAATGCAAGCAGTAAATTAAGTTTGCAATAATACACAGCAGTGGCATAGTAAAGAAAATATATGGTAACTGATTTGCTATATATTGTTATGTATGTATGCATGCTCCCCCACCCCCCACCCCCAACAACCCTGAGAATGGGTGGGCACTTCATAACAGGGGACTGGGGTTCACCACATAAAGAAGGATGGAACCTAGCGGGGAGACACATGAGGGGCAAAGTGGGACACAAACTACCAGCTGTGGATACCCGTGAACCTGGTGAAAATAGAGGTACGATTTGAGTGCAGTGAAGACAGATATAGAATGGGGAACCCTTGACCATGAGGGATGCACACATCCATTCTCAGGGCCTCTTCCTCTTCCCCTCCCCCTCCTCCACCCCACAGGCAGCCACAACTGAGTATGTCCAATAGAGAACAAGACATCTGTTGTCACGTTTTCAAAGCTGGAACTGGGTTTGTGAGCCCTTGGGCCACCGCCGAGGAGCGGCAGCGGCAGGCAAAACCACCCCACACCAGAGGCAAGGCAGAACACTAGCGAACAGTGAGACTTCACCTACACTTGGCCACCTTTCACCAAGAGTTGAGCTCCGGGCTCCAGGCGGCCGGTAGGACTTGCAGGACAGGGCAGGACTGGAACAGCTAGGCAGCACAGGGACTGAGGATCAGAGGGGAAAGGAACATACAGGGACAGCAGAGCACACAGGGAGGCTAGGGAGAAAACTAGACTAGGACTCTCAGACAGACAAGGGACAGATCTGAAAGCTGCAAGCAGCCACTGAAACAGGGAACAAACACTGGAAGACAAGAGACAGAACTGGAAGCTGCAATCAGCCACTGAAACAGGGGAAAAAACACAGACAACCTAGCACTAGACAAAGACATACAAACAAGAGCAAGACTGGGAAACAAGCAATACAGAAAACAAGCAGTACAGAACACAAAGCTACACAAAGACTATGCTAGAATCAGGCAAGAATACAAACTATAAACTGGACTGGGCAGAAGTGCAGCAAGCACCAACATACCAGGGCCTTAGACGATGCAAAGGCAAGCAGAAATGTTCCAAGATGGCTAATAAGCCCAGAAGCAGTTGAGACTCAGCTGCTGCAATCACCAGGCAGCTATGGGTGCTGTGCAGGCTCAAACAACACAAGCAAACCTGGCAGCCTGGAAGATCCGGACTAGACTGAGCTAAAATCTGGAACGGGTGATGGTCCATAAAAGCCACCTGTTCTGGCCACCAGAGGGCGAGGAAAGCACAGATGTAACATCTGTACAATGAATTGGGTTGAACAAATCATGGCTCTCAGAGTTCACTGTATTACAGTCCACTGCTGTCTCTTGCAATCCTCTTGACCAGCTGTCCTGCAAGATGCAAGAAGTGTTTGTTTAGCAACTACATAGCAGAAAGGGAAGAGGTGGCTGAGAGGTATGAGCTTACCTTGAACTTGTGGTGCACGAATCTGTTGGCTCCAAGGGACCAGAGGCTGCCTGCTTCAACAAAGGAGAGAGAGAATGGGGGGAAGTGAGCCAGCACATCACACACAGCAAGGAACTCCTGGAGGGTACAGAATGGAGAGTTGGTCCCATGTAGAAAATGCAGAGTATATGCTAGGCTACCAGCTACCACCCAGTCTGAAACAAAGTCCACACATCAGTTTTCTTTCAAAAAGTGTCCCAACCCCCCCCCCCCCTTTCAAACACTGCCCCCAAAACTCACCCCCCCCCCCCCCCCATAAGAACCCACAACAACTAACAGGTATAGAAAAGTATACAGTGGCAAAAAGAAGGTGTAATATAACAGAAGCAAAAACGCTTTGAAATACCACCCCATACTATAAACGGAACCTTCTAAAGTGCTGCACAGAGAAAGCCCTTTTCCAAAACACAGTGCAGGTAAGAACACCCGTAGTTCGCTACCGATAATCAAAATTACGGCGGCCATTTGGTTTGCGAATTATCAAAAATAGGCCGGCCATCTGGGGAAAACAGCTGTGGCTGGTTAGGGCTGTTCACGATAATCGAAATTACGCCGGCTATGTGAGACCCGCCCATATCATTCTCATATGGCCGGCCATAAGAGTGTATTTAAGCAGCGTTCTCTGTATTTTTGAATCTTTTGCATTGTAGTGGTACAATGGGACCCAAGCTACCAGCAACCCGCAAGGGTAAGTTTAGTGATGCTGAAGTTCAACTGCTGGTTAAAGAAATTGACAGGAGGCACAGCCATCTGTTTGCTCCCACCAGCCAGAGGCTAGCTGCAACCACAAAGCAGCGGGAATGGAAAGCAGTCAGAGACAGGCTGAATGCGGTCTTCCACTGTGGCCGGGATACATAGAGGGGCATAATCGAACGAAAACGTCTATCTCCATGGGCGTTTATCTCCGAGAACGGGTCCGTGAAGGGGCAGACCGAACCGTATTTTCGAAAAAAATAGACGTCCATGTTTTATTCGACAATTTGTGAGCTGGGCGTTTTTGTTTTTCAGCGATAATGGAAAATGAAAGCGCCCGGCTCAAAAATGAATAAATCCAAGGCATTTGTTCGTGGGAGGGGCCAGGAGTCGTAGTGCACTGGTCCCCCTCACATGCCAGGACACCAACCGGGCACCCTAGGGGGCACTTTTACAATAACAAAAAAAAAGGTAAAAGAGCTCCCAGGTGCATAGCACCCTTCCCTTGTGTGTTGAGCCCCCCAAATCCCCCTCAAAACCCACTGCCCACAAGTCTACACCATTACTATAGCCCTAAGGGGTGAAGGGGGCACCTACATGTGAGTACAGTGGGTTTGGGGGGGTTGGGCGACTAAGCATTAAGCAGCACAATTGTAACAGGTAGGGGGGGGGGATGGGCCTGGGTCCACCTGCCTGGAGTCCACTGCACCCCCTAACAACTGCTCCAGGGACCTGCATACTGCTGCAAGGGAGATGGGTATGATATTTGAGGGTGAAAATAAAAAGTTGTGAAACATCATTTTTTGTGGTGGGAGGGGGTTAGTGACCACTGGGGGAGTCAGGGGAGGTCATCCCGATTCCCTCTGGTGGTAATCTGGTCATTTAGGGCACTTTTTGGGGCCTTATTCGTGAAAAAAACAGGGTCCAGGAAAAGTGCCCTAAATTCTAGCTACAAACGCATACATTTTTTCCATTATCGACGAAAGGCGCCCATCTCTGTTCGGGTGATAACCATGCCCCAGTCCCGCCTTCACCACGCCTCCAACACGCCCCCGTCAACTTTGTACACTTCCGCGATGGAGTGCAGTTGAAAATGTCCAAGTTTGGCTTTCGATTATACCGTGTTATTCATTTTTGTGAGATAAACGTCCATCTCCCGATTTAGGCCGAAACTTGGGCGTTTTTCTCAAGCACAAAGCAGCGGGAATGGAAAAAGAATCGGTTGGGCCGCTGGATGACCGAGGGGTAAAAGGGGCGATCAAGGAAGACAAAGACGTAGCGGAGAGACTGAATGAATTCTTTGCTTCGGTCTTCACCGAGGAAGATTTGGGTGGGATACCGGTGTCGGAAATGGTATTTCAAGCGGACGAGTCGGAGAAACTTACTGACTTCACGGTAAACCTGGAGGACGTAATGGGGCAGTTCGGCAAACTGAAGAGTAGCAAATCTCCTGGACCAGATGGTATTCATCCTAGAGTACTGATAGAACTGAAAAACGAGCTTGCGGAGCTACTGCTACTGATATGCAACTTATCCTTAAAATCGAGCATGGTACCGGAAGATTGGAAGGTGGCCAATGAAACACCCATTTTAAAAAAGGCTCCAGGGGAGATCCGGGAAATTATAGACCGGTGAGTCTGACGTCGGTGCCGGGGAAAATGGTAGAGGCTATTATTAAAAACAAAATTACAGAGCACATCCGAGGACATGGATTACTGAGACCAAGTCAGCATGGCTTTTGTGTGGGGAAATCTTGCCTGACCAATTACTTCAATTCTTTGAAGGAGTGAACAAACATGTGGACAAAGGGGAGTCGGTTGATATTGTGTATCTGGATTTTCAAAAGGCGTTTGACAAGGTACCGCATGAAAGGCTACAGAGGAAATTGGAGGGTCATGGGATAGGAGGAAATGTCCTATTGTGGATTAGAAACTGGTTGAAGGATAGGAAACAAAGAGTGGGGTTAAATGGGCAGTATTCACAATGGAGAAGGGTAGTTAGTGGGGTTCCTCAGGGGTCCGTGCTAGGACCGCTGCTTTTTAATATATTTATAAATGATTTAGAGATGGAGTAACTAGCGAGGTAATTAAATTTGCTGATGACACAAAGTTATTCAAAGTCGTTAAATCGCGACAGGATTGTGAAAAATTACAAGAGGACCTTACGAGACTGGGAGAACTGGGCGGCTAATGGCAGATGATGTTTAATGTGAGCAAGTGCAAGGTGATGCATGTGGAAAAAAAGAACCCGAATTATAGCTACATCATGCAAGGTTCCACGTTAGGAGTACGGACCAAGAAAGGGATCTGGGTGTCGTCGTCGATAACACAACTGAAACCTTCTGCTCAGTGTGCTGCTGCGGCTAAGAAAGCGAATAGAATGTTGGGCATTATTAGGAAGGTATGGAAAACAGGTGTGAGGATGTTATAATGCCGTTGTATCGCTCCCATGGTGCGACCCGCACCTTGAGTATTGTGTTCAATTCTGGTCGCCGCATCTCAAGAAAGATATAGTAGAACTGGAAAAGGTGCAGTGAAGAGCGACTAAAATGATAGCGGGGATGGGACAACTTCCCTATGAAGAAAGACTAAGGAGGCTAGGGCTATACAGCTTGGAGAAGAGATGGCTGAGGGGAGACATGATAGAGGTATATAAAATAATGAGTGGAGTGGAACAGGTGGATGTGAAGCGTCTGTTCACGCTTTCCAAAAATACTAGGACTAGGGGGCATGCGATGAAACTACAGTGTAGTAAATTTAAAACAAATCGGAGGAAAATTTTTCTTCACCCACGTGTAATTAACTCTGGAATTCGTTGCCGGAGAAAGTGGTGAAGGCGGTTAGCTTAGCAGAGTTTAAAAAGGGGTTGGACGGATTCCTAAAGGACATGTCCATAAACCGCTACTAAACGGACTTGGAAAAATCCAAAGTTCCAGGAATAACATGTATAGAATGTTTGTACGTTTGGGAAGCTTGCCAGGTGCCTTGGCCTGGATTGGCCGCTGTTGTGGACAGGATGCTGGGCTCAATGGACCCTTGGTCTTTTCCCAGTATGGCATTACTTATGTACTTATGTACTTTCTCGTTCGATTATAAGCAGGATAGTAACATAGTAGATGATGGCAGAAAAAGACCTGCATGGTCCATCTAGTCTGCCCAAGATAAACTCATATCTTGAATTTGTACCTGTCTTTTTCAGGGCACAGACCGTATAAGTCTGCCCAGCGTATTTCCCGCCTCCCAAACACCCAGTCCCGTCTCCCATCACCGGCTCTGGTACAGACCTTATAAGTCTGCCCTCCCCTATCCTAGCCTCCCAACCACCAACCCCTCTTCTCCCCACCTGCTCCGCCACCCAATTTCATCTAAGCTTCTGAGGATCCATTCCTGCTGCACAGGATTCCTTTATGCATATCCCACGCATGTTTGAATTCCGTTACCATTTTCATCTCCACCACCTCCCGCGGGAGGGCATTCCAAGCATCCACCACCCTCTCCGTGAAAAAATACTTCCTGACATCTTTTTGAGTCTGCCCCCCTTCAATCTCATTTCATGTCCTCTCGTTCTACCGCCTTCCCATCTCCGGAAAAGATTTTTTTGCGGATTAATACCTTTCAAGTATTTGAACGTCTGTATCATATCACCCCTGTTCCTCCTTTCCTCCAGGGTATACATGTTCAGGTCAGCAAGTCTTTGGTCATACGTCTTGGAACGCAAATCCCATACCATTCTCATAGCTTTCTTTTCACCGCTTCCATGGGAGGACTGTAAGTGAAAGTGGTGCCGGCTGCGGCAAGATGTGAGGAGGAAGGCTGGTGTCAACCCACCAGCAGATGACACCGCTAACCTCACTCCCATTGAACGCATCATCCATCGTCTCTTGCCCCAGGAGGGGTTCCATGGCATTGGGTTCCCTGGACACATCAGCACAGGCTGAGGGCCTCAGGTAGGTTCACCATTAGGGGGATCTGTTCTGCTGTACTACACTCTGTTCACACAAGTGGGGGACAGTGTGGTGCTCCTCAGTAGGGAAAGGGGGAAAAGAACAGCATGCAATGCATATCACTATTCATTACAAACCATGACACAGGGAGAGGAGGGGGGGAGAGGGAGGAGGGGAGAGAGGGAGGAGGGGGGAGGTTTCCAGCAATGTATATAATAGATGTAAATATATGTACAATATATATATACAATGTAAATAAATACATACACTGTGTGTTGGTTTGCACTGTTTCACAGCTTTGGGTGCCTTCCCCATCACCACACTCTGCATATCTCCTTCCCACACCTCTGTGCTATAGCCACTGTGTCCTCTGCACTCCTTCCACAGTTCTATGTCTACCCACCTACCCTGTGTGGCTGTCTTGCACATCAGTCTCTGCAGTACACTGCACTCCTTGTCTCCAGCTCTGTACCATGTACAATGACATCTGTGGCTTGCCTGCCAATCCCATTCCTCACCATCTCTTTGCTGGGTCTTTGCCTGTGGGGCTATGTATATGAATGCTGAAAAACAAATGCAGATTATTTTGACCAACACACTTCTTCCCCTTTTGCTATGCAGGTGATGACAGCCAGTGGGAGGAAGAAGCTGGCCCTAGTGGCCACCAGCTCCACCACACACAGCAGCAAACCACTGGGCCTGCACAACAACCCACACAGGACCTGGAACCACATGACCCAACAGCAGCAGCACCCTCCACCACCTGCAGCAACGGCTATCCCTTCACCACCTGCAGCACCCGACTTTCCCCTCCACCACCTGCAGCACCGGCTATCCCTCCACCACGTCGCAGACTGTGCTGATGGTGGCAGTGAAGAAGAAACGGAAGATGCAGAAGGGGGGCACCTGCTCAGCCGAGGCCAGGCAGCCAGAGGAGGCAGCTACTGCGCCTGGCCACACAACTGCTGGGCCAGAATGTGCAGATGGAAGAGTAGCGGCGCCAGAAATTGGAGCTGCACCGGCAAGCGCTCCAGGTGCAGTGGGAAGCGCTCCAGGAACAACGGGAAGTGCACCAGGAAGCGTTCCAGGTGCAACAGGAAGTGGTAGAGGCCCAACGTGCTGTGATCCAGCAGCTCCAACGGCTGGAGCACAGCTTTGAGTGCCTACATCGTGACCTCAGAGCACCTACTGCGGCTGTGCAGCAGCCATCACCACAACAACTGGCGTCAACTTCTTCCACTGCACATGAACCACCCGCAAAGAAGTGGAGCTTGAGATCCTCAGGTTCCCTAGCCACTGGTCCAGCAGCCATCACACCAGCTCCCATTCTGGGTCCTGTGCCCAGGTTGTAGGGCAAGGCACAGAGCACAAAGTGGCCAGACTTCACCAAGGCAGCTGAGGCAGTGGGCTGCCTTGTGCACACCAACACAGAGGAGGAGAGTGGGAGCTCATCAGAGGAGGACTCTCAACAGAGTTCCCATGCAGCACCAGCTGCAAAGGAACACGGTGGGAGGGGTAGAAGGAGACGGGGAGGGGGCGGGGAAAGTGATGGGACATGCTGGGGGCTGAGGGGTGTTGGAAGGGGAATATGCACAGAGTGGGTGATGGTGGTGGGAGGGGTGGTGGTGTTGGTGTGTAAATACTGTGTGATATCAATAAATGTCCACTTCACTGAAAATGTGTCAATGAGTCTTTGCCTGCTCTGACCCCCAGCTGGTGTGCACTCTGCTCTGCTCTGTGGGCGGGAGGTGAAGGGGGCTCCTCATCCTGTTCCTCTGGGGCCTGCTGCTCTGGTGGCTGTGCCTCTTCTGGGAGGGCCTGTCCTCGGCGCTTTGCCAAATTATGTAGCATGCAGCAGGCCAGGAATATCTTTTGCCATCTTTTGGGGGCTGTACAGGAGCTCCCCTCCAGAACGGTCCAGACATCGGAACCTGTTCTTTAGTAGTCCAAATGTGCGCTCTATGATGCCATGGGTGGTCCGATGTCTACTGTTGTAGTTCTCCTCTGACTTTCTTTGTGGGTGCACTATGTGGGTCATGAGCCAAGTCCGCTGTGGGTAGCCTCGGTCACCTTTGGAGAGAAGCAGAATGAGACAGATGATGAGTGTGTATAGTTTGGAGTGGGTACCTTGTGGAGGTGGGGGGGAGGGGAATAGTGGGTTGTGGAGTGAGCTGGATAGAGACAGTGCTGAGGCGTGCCTGTTGGAGGAGGTATAGTTTGGGCACATCCATGCTGCACGTACCTAGGAGCCATCCGCTGGTGATCTCCTCTCAGTCAAACCTGCGAAAAATGCCCGAGTGCTGCAATATGTAGGCGTCATGGGTGGAACCTGGATATAGGGCACACACGTCTAGAATCTTCCCCTGGGCGTCAAACACCACTTGCATATTCATGGAGTGGAATGCTTTCCTGTTCCTATAAGTGGCCTCTCGTGCCCGGGGGGGTCTAAGTGCGACATGTGTGCAGTCAATGGCACCTATGACCGAGGGGAAGCGAGCTACGGCGTAGAAATCAGCCATGTTTGTTCTGCAGGGCCTGGGGGGTGGTGGGGAAGGTGATGTACTCAGAGGTGTGGTTAAGGAAGGCATCAAGGAACTGGGTGAGGCAGTTAGAAATGGAAGGCTGAGTGAGACCCGTGTTCACAGCTAGGACAGACTGGAAACTCCCAGTGGCCAGAAAACAGAGAGAAGCAGTGATCTTTAGGTGCACAGAGATGGGGTTGTTCCTATGGGTCCCGGGTCCACGAGGTCAGTCATGTATGATGGGGCGACTCCGTAAATGATTTTATGAACAATCGTGCAGATCTTGAACGCGATATGTTTTTTAATTGGGAGCCAGTGTAATTTCTCTCTTAGGGGTTTTGCACTTTCATATTTTGTTTTTCCAAATATAAGTCTTTTGGGCAGTTTGAAGTTTCTTGATAATTTGTTCCTTACAGCCAGCGTAAAGTGCATTGCAGTAGTCCAGGTGACGTGGAGGGGCATAATCGAACGTCGCTGGCGAAATAGATCGCCGGTGATCTATTTTGGCGGCAGCGCAACAGCTGGCCGAAACTGTATTAGCGAAAAAGATGGCTGGCCATCTTTTTTTTCGATAATATGGTTTAGCTCGGCCAAATGCCAGAGTTCGCCGGGTTTGAGATGGCAGGTTTTGTTTTTCAGCGATAATGGAAAAAAAATGCCGGCATCTCAACCCTGCGAAATCCAAGGCATTTGGTCATGTGAGGAGCCAGCATTTGTAATGCATTGGTCCCCCTCACATGCCAGGGCACCCTAGGGGGCACTTCTAAAATGTTTAAAAAATACAAAAAAAGCTCCCAGGTGCATAGCTCCCTTACCTTGGGTGCTGAGCCCCCCAAATCCCCCCAAATCCACTCCCCACACCTCTACTCCATTACCACAGCCCTTATGGGTGAAGGGGGGCACTTACATGTGGGTACAGTGGGTGTTGGGGAGGTTTGGAGGGCTCAACACTTAGCACCACAAGTGTAACAGGTGGGGGGGGGGGGGGGAGAGGGGTTGACCTAGGTCTACCTGCCTGAAGTGCACTGCACCCATTAAAAACTGCTCCAGGGACTTGCATACTGCTGTCAGGGACCTGGGTATGACATTTGAGGCTGGCATACAGGCTGGCAAAAAGTGCTTTATTTTTATTTTTTTCGTGTGGGAGGGGGTTGGTGACCACTGGGGGACTACGGGGAGGTCATCCCCATATCCCTCAGTGTCATCTGATCAGTTGGGGCACCTTTTTGAGGCTTGGTCGTGAAAATAAAAGGACCAAGTAAAGCTGGCGAAATACTGATGAACACTGCTTTTCTTTCCATTATCCGCGAAAGCCGGCCATCTGGTAGCCTCACCCATGCCCGCCCATGTCCCGCCTTCACGTCGCCGGTGACACGCCCCTTTGAACTTTCGCCGGCGAGGCGACGGGAAAGCGTTGATGCTGTCGAAAAAGCAGCTTTCGATTATACCGATTTCGCCGCTTTTCCGAGATCGCTGGCCATCTCCCAATTTATGTCGGAAGATGGCCGGCGATCACTTTCGAAAATAAGCCCGTTAGTACCATTGACTGTACCAGGTTTCGAAAAATGGCCCTTGGGAAGAAAGGTTTCACTCTTTGAGTTTCCACATGGAGTGGAATATTTTCTTAGTTGTATTCTTCACATGGTTTTCAAGTGTGAGATTTCGATCAATGGTAACTCCAAGAATTTTCAAAGTGTTAGAGACGGGGAGGGACAACTTAGGGGTGGTTATGGTAAAGAATTTACTTGTGTTATGTTGTGAGGTAAGTATGAGACATTGTGTTTTTTCTGCATTGAGTTTTAGCTGGAATGCATCTGCCCAGGAGTGCATGATTTGGAAGCTTTGGTTGATCTCGTTGGTGATTTCCTTTGGATCATGTTTGAACGGGATGTAGATCGTGACATCATCAGCATATACGTATGGATTGAGGTTTTGATTGTCTAGAAGCTTGGCTAGAGGTATCATCATTAGGTTAAAGAGGGTTGGTGAAAGGGGGGATCCTTGGGGAACTCCACTTTCAGGTGTCCATGGGGCTGATGTCGCTGCTTTAGTTGTTACTTGGTATGATCTTGTTGTCAGGAATCCTCTAAACCAGTTAAGAATGTTTCCTCCAACTCCAAAGTATTCCAGGATGTGTAGTAGTATTCTATGGTTGACCATGTCGAAGGCACTGGACATGTCAAATTGCAAAAGAAGTATGTTGTTGCCAGTTGCAATTGTTTGTTTAAATTTATTCATTAAGGTTACTAATACTGTTTCGGTGCTGTAGTTCGATCGAAATCCTGATTGAGATTCATGCAGAATTGAGTATTTGTTTAGGTAGTTAGAGAGCTGTTTCATCACTGCGCCTTCCATAAGTTTGGTTATCAGCGGGATCGATGCTACTGGGCGATAGTTGGTTAGGTCACTTGTAGTTTTCTTTACGTCTTTAGGTAAAGGAGTGAGTAGGATATTTCCTTTATCTTTTGGGAAGAGACCATTTTGTAGCATGCAGTTCAGGTGCCTCGTGAGGTCTGTTTCGAAATGTTGAGGGGCAGACCTTATAAGATTGCTAGGGCAGGTGTCTAATTTGCATTGCGATTTGGCGTAATTTTTAAGCAATTGGGAAGTACTGTCGATCGATAGTGTGTCAAAGTTAGTCCATGATCTGTCTGCTGGATATTCCCCAGGTATTGGGTCTAAACATTCAAGGAAGTTTACATAGTCTATTGTGTTGAAGGGTATTGTGAGTCGTAGCTTTATAATTTTCTCTTTGAAGTAGTTCGCAAGGTTGTCTGCTGATGGAGTGTCAGTGTTGTTAGAGGTGACCGGAGTGGTATTCAGTAATTTATTTACGAGTTGGAAGAGTTTATGTGTGTCCTTGTAGCCCGGTCCGATTTTAGTTTTATAATAAGATCTTTTAGTTTGTCTGATGGTGTATTATATTTTCTTTGTAATTGCTTCCAATCGTTGAATGCAGAGTCGTCTTTTTTCTTATTCCAGGCACGTTCTAATCTTCTGACTTGTGTTTTTAATTCTTTAAGTTTTTCATTAAACCATGTTATTGAATTTTTTCTATGTGAGGTTCTGGTTTGAAGTGGTGCTATGTGGTCTAGTATGATTCTCCTTCTGTTGTCCCAATCATGAAGAAATTGGGTTGAGTCTGTTGGTGCTGTCCATTCGTTGTTATAGAGTTGTTGCCAAATGTTGGTGGGTCTATTTTGCCTCTCGTGGTATAGATTAGTTGTTCTTGATTGTGTTGAGAATTTTTTGTTCGCCAGTGAAGGGAGAGGCTTGCTTTGTAGTGATCTGACCATGGTATGGCTGTCCATTTTATGTCTTTTAGTGTGAAATTTATTTCTGGTGAAAATTTGTATGTAATGATGTCTAGTGTGTGTCCTTTAATATGGGTGGCTTGTGTGTTTGGCCAGTGGAGCTCCCAAAGTTGGAGGAAGTCCTTGCATTCAGTTACGTTTGTTAGGTTAGTATCCTCAAGGTGGAGATTGATATCTCCTGCTATAAGAAGGTTTTGGGCAGAGACACATGTGTTCGATATGAAGTCCATAAAATGTGTTTGGCAGTCTTAAGGTTTTGGTGGTCTTGTAGGGTTGGGTGATTGACTCTAACTGAAGCGATTTCCAGTTGGGGGAGTATTAATTCGGCTGTTGTTGTGACGGTGAATTGGGATCTATAGATTATAGCTATGCCTCCTCCTCTTTTTCCATTCCTTGTCCAGTGGATGATTTTGTACCCTGGGGGACATAGCTCTAAAATTATGGGATCTTTGAGGTCATGGATCCATGTTTCACTTATAAATAGAAAATCGAGATGTCTGTAGTGATCCAGTCCTGTTATTGTAGTAGTTTTGTTAACTGCAGTCTAGCATTTATATAACCCAAGTGTATTAGTGGTGGGGTTCAGTTGGGGTCGAGGGCTGTGGGTGATTTGTATTAGTTGTCTGTTGTCTTGATATTTGAGTTTGTTGTGTCCCCTCTTTCTTCTGTTGGTTGTTTCCATGGTGGTGGGTGTTCCATGCCATTTTTTAATCTTTTGGGTCGGTGCTTGTTGTGGGATGTGTGCATGGTGTTTTTATTGTGGGTGATTTATTGTCTGTGAGAGGAGTTGTCAGTGCATGGTGGATAAAGGAGAGGCAGAAGATGCTTAGGAGTAGTTTGTTCATGTTCATGTTGAATCGAAGAGAAGTAGACAGATCGTGGATGCTTTCCAAAGTGTTTTGCTCAGACAGATGGTGACGGAACCCACGAGGGAGGGAGCAACGCTGGATCTGGTGCTCACAAATGGGAATAGCGTGTCAAATGTCCGAGTGGGTGCCCACCTGGGCGGCAGTGACCATCAAACGGTTTGGTTTGATATGACTGCTGTAGTGGAGGGCAGCCACTCAAAACTCAAAGTCCTGGATTTCAAGCATGTTGACTTTACTAAAATGGGGGAATACCTGAAGAAGGAGCTGATGGGCTGGGAGGAAGTACAAGAAGTGGAAGGACAGTGGTCCAGGCTGAAAGAAGCTATAAATAGGGCCATGAACCTTTATGTAAGGAAAGTAAATAAAAGCAAGAGAAAAAGGAAACCGATATGGTTCTCCAAACAAGTGGCTGAGAAAATAAGGGCTAAAGAGTTGGCGTTCCAGAAATACCCAAAAACTCAAGAACAGGAACAAGGGAAGGAATACCGGAGGAAACTGAAAGAAGCCAAGAGAGAGATACGTCTGGCGAAAGCGCAAGCGGAAGAACTAATGGCTAGAAATGTAAGGAGGGGTGACAAAAATTTCTTCAGAAAATCCTGGAACAGGACCGCGATGGACTGGAAAAAGTACAAATGAAAATGGAGTGGATACAGCATCATTTACAGAAGAGAGTGTGTATGAACAACTTGTAAAGCTAAAGGTGGACAAAGCCATGGGACCGGACGGGATCCACCCCAGGATATTAAGGGAGCTCAGAGAGGTTCTGGCGGGTCCTCTTAAATATTTGTTTAATAAATCCTTGGAGACGGGAGAGGTTCCGAGGGATTGGAGAATGGCAGAGGTGTTCCCTCTTCACAAAAGTGGTGATAGGGAAGTAGCTGGAAACTACAGGCCGGTAAGCCTCATTTCGGTTATTGGAAAAGTAATGGAAGCGATGCTGAAGGAAAGGATAGTGAATTTCCTGGAAGCCAATAAGTTGCAAGATCCGAGACAACATGGTTTTACCAAAGGGAAATCGTGCCAAACAAATCTCATTCAGTTTTTTGATTGGGTGACAGGAGAATTGAATCAGGGACGAGCTATGGACGTAATCTACTTAGATTTCAGCAAAGCTTTTGACACGGTTCCCCACAGGAGGCTTTTAAATAAACTGGATGGGCTGAAGATAGGACCTAACGTGGTGAACTGGATTAGGAACTGGTTGATGGACAGACGCCAGAGGGTGGTGGTGAATGGAGTTAGCTCAGAGGAGGGAAAGGTGAGTAGTGGAGTGCCTCAAGGATCGGTGCTGGGACCGATTCTGTTCAATATATTTGTGAGTGACCTTGCCGAAGGGTTAGAAGGTAAAGTTTGCCTATTTGCGGATGATACTAAGATCTGTAACAGAGTGGACACCCCGGAGGGAATGGAAAACATGAAAAAGGATCTGAAGAAGCTAGAACAATGGTCTAAGGTCTGGCAATTAAAATTCAATGCGAAGAAATGCAAAGTGATGCACTTAGGGAATAGAAATCCATGGGAGACGTATGTGTTAGGTGGCGAGAGTCTGATAGGTACAGACGAGGAGAGGGACCCTGGGGTGATAGTATCTGAGGATTTGAAGGCGACGAAACAGTGTGACAAGGCGGTGGCTGTATCTAGAAGGTTGTTGGGCTGTATAGAGAGAGGTGTGACCAGCAGAAGAAAGGGAGTGTTGATGCCTCTGTATAAGTCGTTGGTGAGGCCCCATCTAGAGTATTGTGTTCAGTTTTGGAGGCCGTATCTTGCTAAGGATGTAAAAAGAATCGAAGCGGTGCAAAGAAAAGCTACGAGAATGGTATGGGATTTGCGTAACAAGACGTATGAGGAGAGACTTGCTGACCTGAACATGTATACCCTGGAGGAAAGGAGAAACAGGGGTGATATGATACAGACGTTCAAATATTTGAAAGGTATTAATCCGCAAACGAACCTTTTCCGGAGATACAAAGGCGGTAGAACGAGAGGACATGAAATGAGATTGAAGGGGGGCAGACTCAAGAAAAATGTCAGGAAGTATTTCTTCACGGAGAGAGTGGTGGATGCTTGGAATGCCCTCCCGCGGGAGGTGGTGGAGAGGAAAACGGTAACGGAATTCAAAATGCTTGGGATAAACATAAAGGAATTGTTACATTCTCGAGGGCCTTGGCATTCTGTCAGGTCCTCGAGGCAGGACTGGAGTTTGTGAGCCCTTGGGCCACTGCCGCGGAGCGGCAGGCAAGACCACCTCGGGACTGGAAACACAGAAGAGCAGTACTGGAACTCTGGACTGGAGTAGTACAAGGCAGGCAACGAACAGATGAAACAGGAACAGCTTCACCTGCACTTAGCCACCGTTCCTCCGGAGTTGAACTCCGAAGTGCAGGTGGCCGGCAGGACTTGCAGGATAAGGCAGGAACTGAAGATCCAGAGGACCCACCCTGGGTCTGGGATACACGAGGACGACAGGGCACAGAACTGGACTCAGACAGTGTGCTGCTGCACAGCCACTAGCAAGACCCAGAAGACAGACCAAGGAACACAAGGTGTACAGAAGCTAGCAGGAGCAAGGACTAGGGCAGCAACACACTAGGCAGAATGGGGATCCGGGAATACCCACAGGGTACACCCTCTAGCTAGGTGGAGACAGGATACAGGAATAATCACCCAGGAAAACACACTAGCCAGACAGATACAGGATTCAGGATATACCCTCAGGATATACAAGCAGGGTAGGCACACAGGCTAGGCAAGGCAGGGTTCAGGGTAAAGAGAGCAAACCAGGAATAACAGGCCAAGGGTCTTGGGCAGGCAGCACAGCAAACAGAGTAACCAGGAAGAACAGGCCAAGGGTCTGAAGCCACAGCCGTTCCACACACTGACTGGGGAACCCACAAAGGCTGTGGCTTCGCATACAGACAGAGAACAAACCCGGACAAAGGCTTCACCCCAACCCAGGGTAAGCCAGGAACAGAGGCTTCACCCCAACACAGGGTAAGCCTGGAGCAGAGGCTTCACCCCAAACACAGGGTAAGCCAGGAACAGAGGCTTCACCCCAAACACAGGGTAAGCTAGGAAGGACCCGCAGTCCACAGACAGACAGTGGCAGGGAAGACCCCCCCCCCCCACGGAAGGACAACAGAGACACAGACACAGAAAGAAACTGGGCTGGAACCCAGAGAGAGGCTAAGCAGTAGTGCAGCAGACATTTACTAACCTGACCTGGCCTAAGAGCATAACACTTATGCAAAGGCACTGACTGCAAGCACAGCACTTCCTTATGAAGGCTCTCACTGATGAGTCACCTGCAGTAGGACAGAAGCAGGAAGTACACTGACCCCAAAGAGAGGCTTGACACACATAGGAAGTGAGCCCACAGGAAAGACAAGCAGGAGCCATCTTGGAAGCTGGCACAGAGCCGGTGGCAGCCATCTTAGATGCTGGCTTCCTAGAGAGGCATAGCCCACACAGGTGAGGTCTAGTGAAGCAATCAGCACAGAGACTAGAGACAAGACAAACACAAACACAGACAGAAGCCAGCAGAGCTGCTGACCCCCAGAAAGAAGGTAAGGCTGAGGGTGGTCATGGCCACAGACATGACAGGAATCCTGTTCAGGAGGAAAGGATCCTCAGGAGCTTAACCGAGATTGGATAGCAGAGCCGGTAGTGGGAGGCGGGGCTGGAGGTTGGGAGGCGGAGATAGTGCGGGGCAGACTTATACGGTCTGTGCCAGAGCCAATGGTGGGAGGCGGGACTGGAGGTTGGGAGTCAGGGATAGCGCTGGGCAGACTTATACGGTCTGTGCCAGAGCCAGTGGTGGGAGGCGGGGATAGTGCTGGGCAGACTTATACGGTCTGTGCCAGAGCCGGTGGTTGGGAGGCGGGGCTAGTGCTGGGCAGACTTATACGGTATGTGCCCTGAAGAGCACAGGTACAAATCAAAGTAAGATATACACAAAAGTAGCACACATGAGTTGTCTTGTTGGGCAGAATGGATGGACCGTGCAGGTCTTTTTCTGCCGTCATCTACTATGTTACTATGTTACTATGTTAGTGTTCGGTCGTGCTCTATAGTGGTGATTGATAAGATTTGTAGTCAGTCTTGTGGGTTAGTGTGTGTGCTTATAATTTGTAGTGTTGTTCAATATAGTGTAGAATGGAGCTGAGTGAGTGCTTAGGGTAATTCGGTATGGTACTGTGAGATGTATAAAGCACTTAAACAGCATTTAGAGGTTAAAAGTCAATGAGCGTTTCGATAAGCAGTATAATAATAAAGCAGTGCAGTGCACCCGGCGTCCGGGTCCGCAGTATAGTTCTACTACAGTTCAGTATGATGCTATAGGATGTTTCGAGAGCGAACAAGGCAGTAGGTCCTATTACAGTTTGGTATAGAGCTATAGAAACGTTGTGAGCATAAAGTCAGCAAACAGGACAGTAGGTTCTATTGCATTTCAGTAAATTGCTATAAGCTGCATAGAAAGCATAGTATGAGCATGCACAACCTGAATCTGTTTGATTATGAAGAATTTTAAATCTTCCATGGAGTGGTTGGTCTCATGCCTGTGGGGTACTAATGGTGTAGATTGAACGTTCCTATTTGTACATGATCTGTCATCTATTATTCTTGTTTTAACCATTCTTTTTGTCTTATCCACATAAACAAATTTACAAGGGTAGATGACGATGTAGATTACATTAATTTAATTGCAGTATGTTGTATGTTTCAGCTGATGTGTGTGCTTTGTGATTTGATGTATGAATTCTCTAAGTGCAAGACCATGTTGGCAAATAGTGCATTTACCACATCTTGTGTGGTCCTATGGACTTCTTCTATAATGTTTTCTTCAGGTAAGGTTGAGGGAACGAGTCTATCTCTATTTCTTGAGTGTGCAATAACAGATCTTTTGACTTTGAAACATGTATGTGTTTCTAAAATGTACCAATCCCTCAAAATTATCTGGTGGAACTGATGCAAAAAACGTGAAAATTTTTAAGTACACACTAGATCTGGTTTCCTTTTCTTCTTCTTGGTGGTAAGTAATGTACTTCTATCTTGTGCTCTTGCCTTCTTGAGATTGTTGGTAATGCAATCTTCTGGGTATCCTCTGTTTTTAAAGCACTGTGCCATTGAAGTAGCTTGAATTTCAAAATCGTCCATGTTGGTACAAAGTTGGCGCAATCAGAGAAATTGTGAATAGTGTAAATTGGTTTTCAGGCTGTGGTTATGGAAAATGTTGAAGTGAAGATATGTGTTTTTGTCTATGAGTTTTTTTGTAAACAGTTGTAACAAAATTATATGTTGTCTTAGTAATCAATATATCCAGATACAGTGTTTCATGACTGTTACATTGAATTTTAAAATGTAGATTCGGATCTTGTATGCTCAGCCAATCATAGAATTCTAATAGTTTTGTCTCTTCTCCTCTCCAAAGTAAAAATATGTCACCAATATATCTTTTGTAAAATATGACCTCATTTTTAAATGGATGATCTTATAAGAATTTTTCTTCAAGGGGGAACTTCCGGTGGCAAGATGGCGATCTAACGCACACATGAGACGCTCCCGCTGCCTTGAAATAATATTTCCTAAAACAATTTTGGTTACTTACAATGCCTCACACTAAAAGAAAGGTGATAACCAGGGGCCAACTGCCGGTGGCCAGGACATCGTCTCCGCGGCAGCAAACGTTGGAGCGCTTCGTGGGTGAATCAATCTCGCGAAGCTGGAGAGGCGAGACCCGCGATGGACGCCGTCATAGGAGCGCCGACGTCCCAGGGTTTGGACATCTCTCTCTCGCCCCCAGGGATTATTCCACCTCCATGCCCGGCAACACAAAGGAAAGAGCAAGGTCTGTTCGAAGCAATGGAAGTCGTTGAAGGTAACATTCAGTCCGGCAGTGCCTTTCTTGAGTTTGCGACGGAAGAAAGCTTGGAAGAAGCAAACCCTGCAGAAATAACGCTGACTTTAATTTGGAAAGCGCTTCAGGATCTAAAACAAGTTGTTTCTAAGTCCGTTCGAGAAACTACTTCAATTGGGACAAAAATGACTCAGTTAACGGAATCCTTGGATAAGGTACGTTCAGAGACAATGGCAAAAATATCCCAGAATTATGAGGAAATAAAAAGAATCAAGACCACGGCTGATTCACTGGTAAAAGATAAACTTTTGCTTCATAGAAAAATGGAACAGTTAGAAAACGTCAATAGAAGACTGACTCTTAGAGCTATAAACTTCCCCATAATACCTGGGATATCTCCAAATGACTTATTTAAAAAATATCTAACTGAGAATCTGAACTTACCATCTCAAGCTATCCCTCCTTGTAATAAAATTTATTATTTAAAAATATTAACAAAGAAGAATGAACCTGGACAAGAGGGTAATGAAATAGATCTTCAGAATTTAACGGCTATATTGGAAGAAGTGACAACTCGTGGAACTTTAATTATTTCCTTAATATTTGAGCAAGACTTAAGTTCACTGATGAGATTATACTTTAAAAATTTTCAGAAACCATTTTATGGTCAAAGAATATGGATTTATCCTGATGTTACTAGAGTAACTCAGGAAAGACGTAGACAATTCTTGTTACAGAGGGATAGAGTGAGAGAAATGGGAGCTTCATTTCTACTCGCCTACCCCTGTAAATGTATTGTCAAATATTTGAATAACAAGTATATTTTTTATGATCCTGAACAATTACAGGGTTTTGTAGATAGGAAAAGCTTGAATTGAGAATAATTATTAGAAATAGCGAGAAAATATCAGAAGTAAAGCCACTGACTAATAGACAATGTTTTCTTTTATTAATCTCTCCTATATGATTTCCACCACCTTTTCCCCCTTTGAAGATTGAGGTCTGAGAAAGAGATAGGATTGTTGTTATAATACTCTTTGTTTGAGACCTGTTGGTCCAGATGTTTATTTCCTTTACATGATCTCTGTGTTTCCACAAGTATGTTGTTACTACAACTTGTATATTGTTTAAATAATAATAAAATAAAATAAAAGAATTTTTCTTCAAAGTGGACCACATAAAGATTGGCTATATCTGGAGCCATCATTGAGCCTATTGCGGTCCGATGTATTTGTTGGTAAAAGGACTTTTGAAATGAAAGGTAATTGCGAGTAAGGGCAAAGGTCGCAAAAGTAATAATTACAAAATTGGGAACAGGTCACAAAATTTTCCTGTTTCTCAAAGTTTTTTCAATAATTAGTAGAGCTTCCAATTGTGGCACATTGGTGTATAGAGCATCTATATCTAGAGTTACTAATATGATATTCTCTAGATCACCTTCAAACTCTTCTAAAAGTGTAATATGTGATGAATCTCTTACGTTTGATTTCATTTGGGGTATATATGGACGTAGAAAGTAATCAACAAATTGTGAGAGGGGTTCTAAGATAGAGCCATTATCGGAAACTATTGGGTACCCTGGTGGATCAATCAAAGATTTGTGTATTTTGGGCAAGATGTAAAAGGTGGGTATAACTGGATGTGGAACAAGTAAAAATTCATTTTCTTTCGATGTTAGGTAGCATCATATGCTAAAAGAACAATTTCTTTAATCTCTTCTTTTAGTCGTGGTGTAGGATCTTCATCCAAACATATGTCCCTCCACCTTTATCCACTGGTTTGATTACTAATATCTGAATTCCTAGAGAGTAAATACAGTTCTTTATTTTTCTCTTTCAATAAGTTGTGAAAATTCTTCCATTTGGATGTCTTCTCTAGTTCCTGGACATCTCTTAAAACACATTTGTAATAAGTGGAGATAACTGGATCTGGATTGCCTGGTGGGGCCCACTTGGTGTTTCTTTTCAAGATAGTGGTATCATGTATAATTTCTTTCTCCAAGAAAAAATGGGTAATCTGAAGTTTTAAAAAATAATGGAACAAATTGATGCAACACTGATACAGTCATCCATACAACACAGGAAGGTATATTAAAGTTTTTATTCTAGGCGGGTTGTTTATCACTGTTCAATATTTATGTTTATGTTATTTTGTTCATTTTGATGATAGTATTAGGCAGGCCAATGGGCCAAAACACAGCCATGTCATTATTGTTGACCAATAAATCTTTTAGACCACATACAGCATCATCATTTTACTGAGTCACCTTCGCTGTCTCCTTTGTGGTATTATCTCTGCGAGGTTCTTTGTTCTTCTGTATTTATGTAATATTCTGCACATGCACTCAAAGCTGAGACATACTCTATTATTCACACATGGGCTACTCTGAGAATGTCCACCAAGCCTTTTCACTGTCCCCTGAGATTTCTACTGTAGTGTTCAAATCTTTACTGTTCATCCCTTTCACTGGCTGTGATAGACTGCAGCTTAAACCAGAGTATAGAACATCACTATGAAGACTCAGAACACTCTTGAACCAAATCTTCTTTAATGCAAATTCAAACAAAAGAAAATGACTACAGTTAGATGTGCTGAACAAGAGTCTCTGCCTTGCAGAACTGGGAGTCTGTTCTCTACCAGCTCACTCTGTGTACAATAGGAGCTGGGAAATCTCAGCACCAAGCTAAGAGAGTAGATGCTGTAAATTCTTTTAAATTGGTAAAAGATTGGTGATATTACTTGAAGGGGGAGCATTCAACAAGGTACAGCAAGTCAACTTAGAGTTCTTAGAGAAAGCATGCATGCAGACAGATTCCTTTTACCCTACTGGAAAGAAAAACAGCCAGCTATAACCTAGCATACACAGGAACAAGACCAGCCAATAGGAAAAGTCTCAAAAGGCATAGGGTACAGGAACAAGTGCTCAGGAAGAGCCTATCAAAGAGCAGTCCAAAGGCATTTCCTTTTTTTCTTATGAGCACAAGCACTGTAAACTGTTATAGGCAATGCAATCTGATATAAACAATGTCCAACATATACATACAAACAAACAAACAACTGTCAACTTACCTCCATGCAAATGAGGGCAGAACATATCTTTTTTTAATGTATATTTATTAAGTTTCCATTTTACAAAGAAACAATCTTTGAAAGATACACTAATATCTGAATACAATACAAAAGAAAAGGAACCATTTAAATAAGACAGAAAATTTTCCCACTTATATTGCTACTTAATCAGATATAATACTCCACAAATAAAGGAGGATGAATAACAAGCAATTAACTATAATACCATTGGAAGTTGGCATAACTGTGGAAATAGTCCAAAGAAAATAAGCAGGAGGTAACCCCTATTAAATAGACCACTTTATAACTAAGGCTGTTCCTTGTTACTCTGCATATTAAGAAAATTAATTGTTCTGGTTCAAAAAAGACATATCTCTTATCATTAAATAATAACAAACATGTGCAAGGAAATCTCAACTGAAAACATGCTTTTAACTCGATGGATTCTTGTTTCATGTCCAAAAACCTCTTTCTTCTCTGTTGTGTCCATCTAGATATATCAGGAAATATTGAGATATATCAGGAAATATTGAAACTTTACTACCTTTAAATTCAGGATGAATATTCTTAAAATATAATCTTAGTAAAGCTTCCTTATCTTGGAGAAATACAAATGTGTGTCTCACCTGTTACGTCTGTGCTTGCCTCGCCCTCTGGTGGCCAGAGCGGGTGGCTGCTATGGACTGTTTTCTGCTGTCTTCCATGTTCCAGACTTCAGTGAGTCCGGTCCGGATTTTCCGGGGTGCCAGACTTGCTCTGCTGGTTTGTCCTTGAACAGCAACCTTACTTGGCTGATGATAACTCCAGCTGAGTGTCAGCTGCTGAGGGGCTTATTAGCTTCTGTGAACCTTGCTTGCATTGCCTTGGTATCAAAGGTCATTCCTGAGTTCCTGTTGGTTTGTTGGAGTTCCTGCTCTGTAAGTTTCCTGTGTGTTTGATCCTGCCTGTTTCTGGACCTGGACTTTGTTATTGCCTGCTGCCTGCCTATGAACTGTTGCCTGGATTTGGACTTTGATATTGCCTGCTGCCTGCCTATGAACCATTGCCTGGACTTGGATTTTGACTTTGCTTTCTGGCTGTCTAAAGACTCTGGTTAGTTTATTGATTACTTGTGTTTTGCTGCCTGTCTTTTGACCGTGCTGTGCTCCTGGATACTGTCTACTATTAAAGTCTTTTCCAGTTATATTCTGTGGTTCCTGCCTGTTGTGTTCAGCACTGCTTTCTGCTGGGGTGATTTTGCCTGCCACTGCCGCTCCTCATCAGTGGCCCAAGGGCTCACAATTCCAGAGAGTGGGTGAAAGCTGTGACAGAATAACAAGGCCATGAGCTCGGCAAGATCACCCGACCTGCTGGGCCTCCAGTCTAGAACTTCTGCTCCTGTTTCCCTTGTGGAGTTCGGTTCTGGCATTATGGTTGTTTTTGACCTCTTCATGACACTGGAGGAATATTGTAGAGAACTTTTGTCTGATCCTCGGGTGAGGAAGCTGCATGAAGCTTCAGCGGAGAGGAAGCGTGTCCGGTGGCTTGGACGCGTGGTGAACCCAGTTTCTGCCATTGATCCTAGAACCCCGCTCTGGGAATACCGTTGCCTACTTGTCTCCGACCCAGCCTTGTGGGATACTCTGGAAGCTGCTATTGAGAGAGAGCATGTTGCAAAGCCCGAGGTCCAAGCGTACCATCAGTCAATCCGGAGGGACGCTCTCAGCCGAATTGTTCCAGAGTCCAAGCTGAGCTCCAGCTCCAGTCAAGCCGCTGAGTCCATGTTAAGTTCCAGTTAAGCTCTGAGTCCTGTCCGAGTGACGCTTCTAACTGAGGCTCCAATTCCAGTTCAAGTAACGCTTCCAGTTAAGCCTCCGAGTCCAGTTCGAGGGAAGCTTTCGATTGAGCCTCTGATTCTTGCTCGAGTGGCATGTCTGGCCGAGCCTCCAGTCCTTGTTCAAGTGGCACGGCCAGTGAAACCCCTGAGGCCAGCTCGGGGGGTGCCTCTGATGGAGCCTCTGAGACCTATTCAAGTGGCGCTCCAGGTCGAGCCTCCGGTCCTAATCCAAGGGATCCATCCAATCAAGCCCCTGAGTCCAGTCCGAGGGGTGCTTCAAATTGAGCCTCCGATTCCAGTCCGAGGGGTGCTTCAAATTGAGCCTGCCCTGAGTTCCAGCCAAGCTTCTGAGCCTGCCCTGAGTTCCAACCAAGCTTCTGAGCCTGTCCTGAGTTCCAGCCAAGCTTCTGAGCCTGCCCTGGGTTCCAGCCAAGCTTCTGAGCCTGCCCTGGGTTTCAGCCAAGCTTCTGAGCCTGCTCTGAGTTCATGTCAAGTGCCTGAGCCTGCGCTGAGTTCCAGCCAAGATGTGCCTGAGACTGTGCTGAGTTCCAGCCAAGATGTTCCTGTCGCATTCCCGAGGACCTTGGCATACTGTCAGGCTTCTTCCCCAGGAGCACTGGGTTTGTGAGTCCTTGGGCCACTACCGTGGAGCGGCAGTGGCAGGCAAGATCACCTTCAAGGTAGAGACAAGACTGGACCGGAACCCCGGACTGGAGTTCTACACAGGAATACACGGAACTGGAACGCACCGGATGGGTTCGCACTGGAGTGGAGCCCACTGGACTGGAACACACAGGAGCCGAACCCACTGGACTGGAACCCACGGGACCAGAACCCACTGGACAGGAACACACTGGACCTAGGCTTCACCTACGCTTAGCCACCTTTCCCCGAGGGTTGAGCCCTCAGGTTCGGGCAGCCGGCAGGGCTTACAGGAAAAACCGGAACTGGAACTTGCAAGCAGGAACAGCAGGAATCAGGATACAGAAGTGCCCCCAGGCACCTAGGCGAAAGCAAGGCAGACAGGCAGGGAATGTCCGGGTTCCGGCAGTAGGCAGGTTCAAAGCGATGGTCAGGTCAAGGAGCAAGACTATGGCTGGAGCTCCAGTATCAAGGAGTACTGGCAATAGACAGAACAAGGGCTGAAGCTCCAGAAGCAAAAGAAAACACACACGGGAAAACCAGAAGGCTAAACACAAGAAGACTAGGAAACTGTACACAAGCTAACCAGTCATACACTAGAAACATACACTAAGCAAACACAGGAGAACTGGTAAAGCTGTACACAGGCTAACAAGCAAAGCTGTGCCCAAGCTGACAAGTCATACACTAGAAACATACACTGAGCAAACACAGGAGATCTAGTAAAGCTGTACACAGGCTAACAAGCAAAGCTGTGCCCAAGCTAACTAGTCAAACACTAGGAACTCACACTGAGCTGGACAATGTAGCAGTGCACAGAGCACTCTACATACCAGGGCCCTCAGATGATGCAAAGGCAAGGGCTGCAGTCTCTAAGTGATTAATAAAGCCCTTCAACACCAGAGGCACAGCTGCAGCAATCTCCTTGCCTCCAAACAGAGGCTTGACACACAGAGAAGTCAGCCCACAGGAAGGACAAGCGGGAGCCATCTTGGATACTGGCAAAGAGGAGTCAGCAGCCATCTTGGAAGAGGCATAGCCCACACAGATAAGGTCCAGTAAGGCAATCAGCACACAGAGCCAGAGAGAAACTAAGACAGAGACAGACACAGAGACAAGCAGAAGCCAGCACAGCCACTGACTCCCAGAAACAGGGTAAGTATGAGGGTGGTCACGGCCACAGACGTGACAGTTCCTGAGCCTGCTCTGAGTTCTAGCTAAGTGCCTGAGCTTGCTCTGAGTTCTAGCCAAGCTTCTAAGCCTGCCTCGAGTTCCAGCCCTGCTGTTCCTGAGTCTGCTCCGAGGTGGAGTTCCAGGCCAGCTGGTCCTGAGGCCACTCCGAGGTTGAGCTCCAGCCAAGCGGTTCCTGAGTCTGGCTCGAGTGTCAGCCGAGCGTTTGGGTCCAGTCCTGAGGCAGGGCCGAGTTCCAGTCCTGATTCCAGTCCGAGTTCCAGTCCTGAAAATCCTGATTCCAGTCCGAGTTCCAGCTTTGAATCCAGTCTGAGTTCCGGTCCAGCCTCCAGCCTGAATTCCAGTCCAGCTACCCATGGTCCTGTTTTGAGGCTCCTCCGTAGATTCCACCATTGCTACCCGTGGAGACCTGGATTCCCCGTGGAGGTAGGGGGGGTCTTGAGGAGGAGGTACTGTTACGTCTGTGCTTGCCTCGCCCTCTGGAGGCCAGAGCGGGTGGCTGCTATGGACTGTTTTCTGCTGTCTTCCATGTTCCAGACTTCAGTGAGTCCGGTCCGGATTTTCCGGGGTGCCAGACTTGCTCTGCTGGTTTGTCCTTGAACAGCAACCTTACTTGGCTGATGATGACTCCAGCTGAGTGTCAGCTGCTGAGGGGCTTATTAGCTTCTGTGAACCTTGCTTGCATTGCCTTGGTATCAAAGGTCATTCCTGAGTTCCTGTTGGTTTGTTGGAGTTCCTGCTCTGTAAGTTTCCTGTGTGTTTGATCCTGCCTGTTTCTAGACCTGGACTTTGTTATTGCCTGCTGCCTGCCTATGAACCGTTGCCTGGATTTGGACTTTGATATTGCCTGCTGCCTGCCTATGAACCATTGCCTGGACTTGGATTTTGACTTTGCTTTCTGGCTGTCTAAAGACTCTGGTTAGTTTATTGATTACTTGTGTTTTGCTGCCTGTCTTTTGACCGTGTTGTGCTCCTGGATACTGTCTACTATTAAAGTCTTTTCCAGTTATATTCTGTGGTTCCTGCCTGTTGTGTTCAGCACTGCTTTCTGCTGGGGTGATTTTGCCTGCCGCTGCCGCTCCTTGGCAGTGGCCCAAGGGCTCACAATTCCAGAGAGTGGGTGAAAGCCGTGACATCACCTTACTGGTCTTGGCCTGTATAATCCTATGACATCAAGATGGAGTCTGCAACCTATGACCTGCACAGCAGTGATTTAGCTAATTCAGCTTTCTGGAAAATCACTAGCAGTCATGTAACACCAAGGACATGCTGTGGGCAATCCAGCCCCCCTTTATCTCCCTGAGAAGCTGAAAGGCTCCAGCAAGCCGGGTGAGAAACAGAAAATGCATACCACAATGTAACAACTTGAAGGTCAAGAACAATGGACCCTTCTTGCCATGCAGTGAGCTGAAGAAGAAGCAGATTGGGTTCCTGCAGTCACCTGACCGAGAGGTACTGGGGAAAGCGGGAAGAAGGAGAAATCAGTGAGTCGGAATCTTTGGAAGAAGGTGGAAGCTGGAAAGAAGACCAGAGAGACCTGATAAGGTCCACCATCTTATGAACTGTGTATCTGGAGAAAAGTACTGTCTGGTTCCACTACCTGCAAGGAGTGACCTGTGCCCTCCCTGTCTGCTGCAGAGTGCCTATCCTAGCTCCGACTAAGACTCGCTGGAAACTCAGCTTGAATCTGGGAAGTATCCTGTGCCAACTCCCGAGAGACTGCCACGGAGGTCAGCTTGGTGAGAGATATGGTGATTTATTTCCTATTAGTCTGGGTTTAGTGAGTGGTAATTACCTGAGCAAGACTGGTTACGTCATACTCTTGATCAGGAGATAAGCTGCTAATAACTGTACTACCTTGTAACATAGTTGTAGCATTCCAATCAGTGGTGTAATTTTACCTGGTAACCGGTAAGGACAGAGTGTGTAGTGTGACATTATAGTTTATAATTTTATCAGTCTGTATTTTTGTATTCTGCTAAAGCTTTGCCAGAGTTTCTATATTTGTATCTTATCTATATTTTCTTATCTATAATAAAAGCTAATATATTTCAGCCTGGTTTCTCGGTTTCATTTCTTCTCTCTCGGAAGTATTTGGCTAGGTTCCAATCCAAGGTTCCCTCCCCTAGACCGAGTACAGAGTATTTTGCTTGCAGATAGTTCTGTTTGGGAACCTTGGGCACAGATAAATATTACCTGTGATAATCCTACACACCCATGTCCAGCCACCCTCCTCTTCCCTCTGCCCTCCCCTCCAGCCACGCTCCTCTCCCCCTCCCTCCCAGCACCAAGCACCCCTCCCACCCAGCACCAAGCACCCCTCCCTCCCTCCCTCCCACCCAGCATCAAGCACCAGGCACACCTCCCTCCTACACATTACCAAGCATCCCACCCAGCACCAGGCACCAAGCATCCCTCCCTTCCACCCAGCATCAAGCACCAGGCACACCTCCCTCCCACCCAGCACCAGGCATCTCACCCAGCACCAGGCACCAAGCATCCCTCCCTCCCACCCAGCATCAAGCACCAGGCAGGCAGGCAGGCAGACATCCCTCCCTCCCTCCCTCCCACCCACCCAGCATCAAGCACCAGGCACCCCTCCCTCCCACCCAGCACCAGGAATCAGGCAGGCATCCCTCCCTCCCACCCACCCAGCATCAAGCACCAGGCACCCCTCCCACCCAGCATCAGGCATCCCACCCAGCACCAAGCACCCCTCCCTCCCTCCCACCCAGCATCAAGCACCAGGCACACCTCCCTCCCACCCAGCACCAGGCATCCCACCCAGCACCAGGCACCAAGCATCCCTCCCTCCCACCCAGCATCAAGCACCAGGCACACCTCCCTCCCACCCTGCACCAGGCACCAAGCATCCCTCCCTCCCACCCAGCATCAAGCACCAGGCAGGCAGACATCCCTCCCTCCCTCCCACCCAGCATCAAGCACCAGACATCCCTCCCTCCCACCCAGCATCAGGCCTTCCTCCTTCCCTCCCTCCCACCCACCCAGCATCAGGCCTTCCTCCCTCCCTCCCTCCCACCCACCCACCCACCCAGGATCAGGCTTTCTTCCCTCCCTCCCTCCCTCCGAGCACCAGGTCACCCGCCCGCCCCCCCCCTCCGAAATTTAAAACTCATACCTGTGCGGGGTTAAGGTGGCGTCGGCAGCGACAGCAGCAGTGAAAAGCGTGCTGGCTCGGCGCGCCTTCAGCCTTCCCATCTGTCTCTCAAGCTCTGGTCCCGCCCTTGCGGAAACAGGAAATGAAGGCGGGACCAGAGCTTGAGAGACAGAAGGGAATGCTGAAGGTGCGCCGAGCCAGCCCAGCACGCTTTTCACTGCTGCTGTCGCTGCTGACGCCACCTTAACCCCGAGCAGGCATGAGTTTTAAATTTCGGAGGGGGGGCGGGAACTGGCTGAGGCAACGGCGCGCCATCACTGATCTAGCAGAACCGACTCTGTTTCTTGTTGGTAGATCTATGAGGTCTATCATGTATCCTGGGACTATACCATATATGATTTTGTGGACCAGAGTGCAAATTTTGAAGATGATCCGCTTCTTGATTGGGAGCCAGTGCAGTTTTTCTTGAAGGGGGTTGGCACTGTCAAAGCGTGTCTTGCCGAATATCAATCTGGCTGCTGGATTTTGGGCAGTCTGGATTTTTTTGTTAGTTATTCCATGCATCCCGCATAGATTCCATTGCAGTAATCTGCATGACTTAGGACCATTGACTGTATTAGGTATCGAAAAGTTTCCCTTGTGAAGAAGGGTTTTAGTTGTTTGAGCTTCCACATTGCATGGAACATTTTCTTTATTACAGAGTTTACTTGGCTCTCAAGAGTTAGGTTGTGATCTAGTGTGACACCAAGTATTTTCAAACTGTCTGATGTAGGGAGGGTGTGACCTGGGGTAGTTAATGTCGTGGTTTTCCCAATCACGCAACATTTTCAGTGGGTTCCACTTTGATATGCAATTTATCACAGTAGGATCAAACTTAGGGCTAGGTTTACTAAGTGCTGCTATGGGCGCGTTACCATTTTTAACGCATGTAAATGGTGTATGCGCGTTAAATGCTAATGCATCCATAGAAATGTATAGGCACGTTAGCGTTTAACGTGCCTTAAATTTACAGGCACATTAAAAATGCTAACACACCTTATATTAAGGGGTGACTTATAAGTGAACCATAGCTAGATGGATGATTTTGGGTGGGCCTGAGCCCAAAGCGGGTGGGCATGGAATTTGCCCCTGGCCCCTCTCTGCCCCTTCCCTCATCTCCAAACCAAAACTTAAATAGCTGAGCTGGCGGGGATCCCAAAACCCCACCAGCTAAAGATTTCCTCCTCCTTGGGCGCCAAGAAACAACAAGGCAACCAATCTGCAAATTCCAACGTGGAAAGCAAAACAGCAGATCAATTAAACAACCAAACAATTTATTAATGATACTGTGTACCAGAACAATGCCCGACACAGGCCGTGTTTCGCCCAAAGGGGCTGCATCAGGGGCTAAAAATAGACAAACATATAAAATCATGAATATAAAATAATATGTAAAGCATATACAGTGGTGGAAATAAGTATTTGATCCCTTGCTGATTTTGTAAGTTTGCCCACTGACAAAGACATGAGCAGCCCATAATTGAAGGGTAGGTTATTGGTAACAGTGAGAGATAGCACATCACAAATTAAATCCGGAAAATCACATTGTGGAAAGTATATGAATTTATTTGCATTCTGCAGAGGGAAATAAGTATTTAATCCCTCTGGCAAACAAGACCTAATACTTGGTGGCAAAACCCTTGTTGGCAAGCACAGCGGTCAGACGTCTTCTGTAGTTGATGATGAGGTTTGCACACATGTCAGGAGGAATTTTGGTCCACTCCTCTTTGCAGATCATCTCTAAATCATTAAGAGTTCTGGGCTGTCGCTTGGCAACTCGCAGCTTCAGCTCCCTCCATAAGTTTTCAATGGGATTAAGGTCTGGTGACTGGCTAGGCCACTCCATGACCCTAATGTGCTTCTTCCTGAGCCACTCCTTTGTTGCCTTGGCTGTATGTTTTGGGTCATTGTCGTGCTGGAAGACCCAGCCACGACCCATTTTTAAGGCCCTGGCGGAGGGAAGGAGGTTGTCACTCAGAATTGTACGGTACATGGCCCCATCCATTCTCCCATTGATGCGGTGAAGTAGTCCTGTGCCCTTAGCAGAGAAACACCCCCAAAACATAACATTTCCACCTCCATGCTTGACAGTGGGGACGGTGTTCTTTGGGTCATAGGCAGCATTTCTCTTCCTCCAAACACGGCGAGTTGAGTTCATGCCAAAGAGCTCAATTTTTGTCTCATCTGACCACAGCACCTTCTCCCAATCACTCTCGGCATCATCCAGGTGTTCACTGGCAAACTTCAGACGGGCCGTCACATGTGCCTTCCGGAGCAGGGGGACCTTGCGGGCACTGCAGGATTGCAATCCGTTATGTCGTAATGTGTTACCAATGGTTTTCGTGGTGACAGTGGTCCCAGCTGCCTTGAGATCATTGACAAGTTCCCCCCTTGTAGTTGTAGGCTGATTTCTAACCTTCCTCATGATCAAGGATACCCCACGAGGTGAGATTTTGCGTGGAGCCCCAGATCTTTGTCGATTGACAGTCATTTTGTACTTCTTCCATTTTCTTACTATGGCACCAACAGTTGTCTCCTTCTCGCCCAGCGTCTTACTGATGGTTTTGTAGCCCATTCCAGCCTTGTGCAGGTGTATGATCTTGTCCATGACATCCTTAGACAGCTCCTTGCTCTTGGCCATTTTGTAGAGGTTAGAGTCTGACTGATTCACTGAGTCTGTGGACAGGTGTCTTTCATACAGGTGACCATTGCCGACAGCTGTCTGTCATGCAGGTAACGAGTTGATTTGGAGCATCTACCTGGTCTGTAGGGGCCAGATCTCTTACTGGTTGGTGGGGGATCAAATACTTATTTCCCTCTGCAGAATGCAAATAAATTCATATACTTTCCACAATGTGATTTTCCGGATTTAATTTGTGATGTGCTATCTCTCACTGTTACCAATAACCTACCCTTCAATTATGGGCTGCTCATGTCTTTGTCAGTGGGCAAACTTACAAAATCAGCAAGGGATCAAATACTTATTTCCACCACTGTATCATGCATCATCAAATTATTAAAATATACATAGATGATAGTAATAATGAATAATGGTAATAATACATACAAAATCAAATCAAAAATACCATTCACCACATCGCTGTACCCATTTACTAACCTAATAAAGAATACAAGCATATGGTAGCTCTTAAATCAATGAACATATATCAACATATACATCCTATATAATAAAACGCACCTCCAACATTCTGAAGCTGACTGCATGGCTGAGGCATTCCTGCTCTCTGTATCCATCTCCTGAATTGACATCACGTACTTCCGGGCTCGTCACAAGCAGAAGTGACCAACCACACGAGGTTTCTCAGCTTCAGAATGTTGGAGGTGCATTCTATTAAATAGGATTGGTCAGTTCCTTGAAGCACAGCCAGAGCTCAGCAACCTGCACAGTAACGCTCAGACACCAGAGAGAGAAAGGGGGGGGCCTGACACCAGAGAGAGGGAGGGAGGGAGGGCCTGACATCAGAGGGGGGTATCTCTGTCACACACACACTCTCTCTCTCACACACTCTCTCTCTCTCTCACAGTCAATGTCTTTCTCTCACTCACTCTAGCACACTGTCTCTCACACACTCTATGTGTCACACAGTCACTCACACACTCTCTTGGTCTCATACACTCAGTCTCACAGAGCGTCTGTGTTTCACACACACTCTCTCTCTCGCACACACTGTATCTGTGTGAAACACACTCTCTCTCTCTCTCTCACACTGTGTCTCACATACGCACTTGCACACACTCTCATTCTCACACACACACTCTCTCTCACACAGACACACTCGCACCCATACCCACTCTCTCTCTCACACACACACACACTCGCACGTTCACTCTCTCTCACACACATAGTCACTCTCACATACACTCTCTCAAACATACACACTCCAAGGAAAACCTTGCTAGCACCCTTTTCATTTGTGTCAGAAACGGGCCTTTTTTACTAGTATAATAATAAAACGTGAAATTATAAAACATGAGATTATAAAACATGAGAATATAATATATGTATAACAAGCAATCCATCTATAACGAAATATATTGATGCACAAATTATAAAACATATTGTATATAACAGGCTATCCAAATATCAAGGAAACAATTACATTTAAAAATTACAAAATTAAAAAATAGGACATGTACCTAAAATGGAAAACTTCCAATGGGAACAACTGTGTAAAAGAATAAAAATATAGACAAATATGAAAAAATACTGAAAAAATGAAAAAATAAATATAGTAAAAATCAAAATGAAAAGCTAGCGGAATTGAAAGAGAGAACAGTAGCGACTGGCTAACTATAGAGTCCCTAAATTGATGAGACATGGAGTTAATCTAAAGTGTAATTATTATTCAAAGTGCCATTCAAAGGACACCAACTGTCTAAAACTGCCTTAATATCTAAAATGATGAAATGTAACAATACAAACGGGAGTCTCCTACCATAAATAATATCAAAAAAATGAATTGTATATGACGCATCTAAAATCATAAAATCATCAAAGCTTATAATGAATCTATGTGGAGGGTATCTATTATTCACAATAAACACTAAAAAAACAGCAAAAAAACAAAAAACAAATCACCAAAATAACCAAAATATCGGATCTTCCACTGAACATCATTCAATCACTCAGCGATGAGAATAATTCATAAAATTGTTGACGTGGGAACGATGTATAATGCAGTACCCCAAGGGGAAAGCTACAAACAAAAGTTACTTACGATCATTGGGCAGCCAGCATTCTTTCAAATGGCAGCCAGTAGCACTTGTCTTGAGTATACGCTGCTGCTGGCAAGCCACAAGTGCTCAGGGCTTGTGCATGCGTAAAAACTGAGCATGTGCAGAGGGGTCAGTGACGGTGTCACTGTTGCTCGAGGCAAGTGCTGGTGGCTGCTGTTTAGAAGAGGACTAGGTGCCTGAGGAGGAGGAAGTCTTCAGCTGGTGAAGTTTAGGTATCCTCACCAGACACCATAGGAGCCAACTTTTCAAAATTATTGGGGGTGCTAAGTCCAATGGAAATAACCCTTCCCTGGACACATCCAAGGAATTTTCTTAATATTTGGGGTGCTCAAGCACCCACAGCACCCACAGAGTCGGCTCCAATGCCAGACACAGCAAGAGTGCCACAATTTTGGGTGGGCCTGAGTTTAAAATTAGGTAAGCTCCACCCCACCTAGGCTCATCCATGTCTATGCCACTGGTGCAAGCATCTGAGGTAGGGCCACTCCTCTTCCTTGGAACTCCCCTAAGGTAATGCAGCCAAGCCAGAACACCCTGGGAGGATCCACAGTTGGGGCTTCCCTGTTCTGTTCTGCCAGAGGGCTTTTAACTTCCTGCTCTCTCCTTCAGCCCCACCCTCTGAGCCAGACAGGCTAACCAAGCTATTCCCTGCCTTAAGGAAGCTTAGCTCCAGCCTCCGTGAGGAAGTGTTCTTAAGAGAATCTCGCCTTGTATCACACACTCTCTCACACCTTGATATTGTGATGCTTTAAGATCAGTATCCCCACTTTTCTCATTTTTTGTTCTAGCACATTAGCTACAAAGATAGCATGAAAATATTCATTAGACATTCACCTACATGCTTCAGGCATGTCTCTTGGATAAATATATAAGATTTCTGGTGACCTTCTTTCTAAAACAGCTGTCTTGTATTCTATTCAAAGTTGTTAAATCGCAATAGGATTGTGAAAAATTACAAGAGGACCATACGAGACTGGGAGACTGGACATCCAAATGGTAGATGACGTTTAATGTGAGCATGTGCAAAGTGATACATGTGGGAAAGAGGAACCCAAACTATAGTTATGTGATGCAAGGTTCCACATTAGGCATCACCAACCAGGAAAGGGGTCTAGTTGTCGTCGTTGATGATGCGTTGAAATCCTATGCTCAGTGTGCGGCGGCGGCGGTGGCTAAGAAAGCAAATAGAATGTTAGATATTATTAGAAAAGTAATGGAAAACAAAAATGAGGACGTCACAATGCCTTTGTATTGCTTCATCGTGTGACTGCACCTTGAATATTGTGTGCAATTCTGGTCACTGCATCTCAAATAAGATATAGTGGAATTAGAAAAGGTACTGAGAAGGTGACAAAAATGATAAAGGGGATGGAACAACTTCCCTACGAGGAAAGGCTAAAGAGGCTAGGGCACTTCAGCTTGGAGAAAAGATGGCTGAGGGGAGATATGATAAAGGTCTACAAAATAATGAGTGAAGTGGAACGGGTAGACTTGAATTGCTTGTTTACGCTTCCAAAAAATACTAGGACTAGGGGGCACGCAAAGAAGTTGCAAAGTAGTAAATTTAAAACAAATCTGAGAAAATATTTCTTCACTCAATGTGTAATTAAACACTAGAATTCATTGACAGAGAATGTGGTAAAGGCAGTTAGCTTAGCAGGGTTTAAAAAAAGGTTTGGATGGCTTCTTAAAAGTCCATAAACCATTTTTAAAATGGACTTGGGGGAAATCCACTGCTTATTTCTAGGATAAACTCACAAATTGCATAAGAGTAGAGCTATAATACAGAGAAGTGACTGCTGCCATAGGCGTGTGCTGCTGTGGGGAAAATCTTATATTGAACTCAAGGAGAAGTCTCATATATCTCATGCAGCTGATTTCACTCCACCACGCGGTGAATCTTAAATGCTGCCTACAGTATTAATCATCGACTCTCCTTCCTCCACCCACTTGTGTTGATAGTGCACAACTTTATAATGCCTACAGGAGCAGGTTTATCAAAAATCTTATTGATGTCTATGGCTGCACTTTACTTATCTGTCACTTCTCTATATTATAGCTCTACTCTTATGCAATTTGTGAGTTTAAACAGTGACAGTAGAGTTTCAGCTGTTGGTTATTGACAGTATTTCTAGGATAAGCAGCATAAAATGTATTGTACTGTTTTGGGATCTTGCCAGGTACTTGTAACCTGGATTGGCCACTGTTGGAAACAGGATGCTGAGCTTGATGTCCCAGTATGGCAATACTTATGTTCGTATGCCCTATGTCAGTGGCGTACCAAGAGGGGGGGGGCAGTGGGGGCGGTCCGCCCCAGGTGCACGCCGCTGGGGGGGGGGGGGGTGCCGCGCACCTGTTGGCCAAGTCCGCTCGTTCCCTCCCTGCTGCTCCCTCTGCGTGGAACAGGTTACTTCCTGTTCCGGGGCAGAGGGAGCAGCAGGGAAGGAACGAGTGGACTCGGCCAACAGGCGTACGGCACCCCCCCCAGCAGGTAAAAATGCACCCAGGGGGGAGGGTGTAATTTTGCCGGTGGGGGGGGGGGGGGGCTGCGCTGCTCCCGGAGGGGGGGGCGCATCGGTGATCCGCAGGGCCGGCCCTAGGGTTTCTAGCGCCCTCCTGCAGTCTATTAGTCTATTAGAGGCGGGATCACTATGGCTCCACCCCCACAGTAGACACATCCCTTTTACCAGCCATGGCATCATTGAAAATATTACACCAGTATAGAAGAAAAATAACTTAGCACACAGACCAGTAATTAGAAGAACAGACAGTCTTGCCAACTCTGTGTTATCAAAATTTCAGAATCTAACAAACAGATCCCTATTCAGACACTTGGCCTTGCAGTCACACATGTAGAACAGAGATAGCCCCTCTTCAAATTCTTCAAAAATTAACCTGAAATCCTAAGAAGTTAGACTCTGCATGCAGCACAATAGCCTTCCCATCGAGCACAGCTTAGGATCTAGCTAGAACAGACTTAATCAGCATAAACTAACATATTCTACAATCTGAGTTGGACAGACTAACAGGAGTTACTGAAGTGGGAATGAGAGATAGGTGATGGTTCGGAATTGAAAGCAGGCATCTAGCCCTCCTGTCCTGTGAGTTGCTGGCGAAGAGACGACGAGGGTTAGAGCTGAGGGAAGTAGTCAATTGGGTGTAATAGTCCTGTTTGGCGAGGAATAGGGAGGACTGGAAGGAGGATAGGATGAATTTGTAGTGAATGAAATCAGTATGGGTGTGAGATTTCCTCCAGAGGTGTTCAGCCGATCGGGCGCAGGAGCGAAGGTATTGGGTTCAAGGGGTCAGCCAGGACTGGGGATTAGTACGCCTTGTGGGACAGGAGATGGATGGTGCAAGGGCATCCAGGGCAGAGGAGAGAGTGGCATTGTAAGTGGAGACAGCCTTGTCAATGGACTCGGAGGACATGATGGAAGGGAGGAGATCAGAGATACTAGAGGATAAAGTGGGAGGGTCGACAGCCTGGAGATTCCTGGAAGTAGTGGTTAGTGTTGGTCGGGACTGAGGGGGAGGGTGATGAAGTGTGAAGGTGATCAGGTGATGGTCAGAGAGAGGAAGAGCTGAGGCGCAGAAATTGGAGGGTGAGCAGGTAGAGGAGAGGACGAGGTCAAGACAGTGGCCAGATTGGTGAGTAGGGGTGGTGGAGCTCAGTTGGAGGTTGAAGGTTAGAGTGAGGAACTGAGAAGCGTATGTGTCGGACGGGTTATCAGTGTGTATGTTAAAGTCTCCAAGAATGAGGGATGGGGATGAGGGCTCAAGAAAAACGGAGAGCCAGGCATCGGTCGGTTAGGAAGGAAGAGAGGGACTTATCGGGGGGGGGGGGGCGGTAAATGACTGCAACTCTGAGTGGCAGCGGGTAGAATAGATGGATGGAGTGAACTTCAATGGATGAGAAGCAGTGAGACTGCGGTAGGAGAGGTTGAAAACTGCAGGAGGATGAAAGTAGTAACCCGACGCCGCCACCACGGCCAACTGGGCGGGGAGAATGGGAGAAAAGATAACCTCCATGGCATAGGGCTGCGACTGAGGCAGAGTCGTTAGGAGTGAGCCAGGTTTCAGTTAGGGCGAGCAGTTGAAGGGAACGGGAGATGAAGAGATCATGGGTGAAGGAAAGTTTGTTGCAGACCGAGCGGGCATTCCACAGGGCACACAAGAAGGGGAGGATGGGGGAGGAGGGGAATAGAGATGAGATTGGAGCTTCCTTAGAGGCTGGAGTGGTCCTGGAGAACTGGAGAAGGGCAGTTGTGGTCCCTCTGCACAAGAGCAGAAGTAAGGCGCAGGTTAGGAATTATAAACCTGTCAGGTTCACCTCGGTGGTGAGTAAACTACTGCAAACGCTTCTAAAGCAAAAGATTGTGAGGTTTCTCAAATCAAATGGACTGCAGGACCTGAGGCAGCATTGTTTCACTGCAGGAAGGTCACATCAGTCAAATCTGATTGATTTTTTTGACTGGGTGACCAAACAGTTGGACATGTGAGGTGCACTAGATGCAGTGTACTTGGATTTTAGAAAAGCCTTTGACACGGTTTCGCACAGGTGACTGATAAATAAACTGAGTGCCCTTGGCATGGCATCTAAAGTGATTGACTGGGTTAAAAATTGGTTAAATGGAAGGAATCAGAGGGTAGTGGTAAATGGAGTTTGCTCTGAGGAAAGGGATGTTATCAGTGGTGTATCGCAGGGGTCAGTCCTCGGGTCATCTCTTTTTAACATCTTTGTGAGTAATATAGTGGAAGGGTTGTCTGGTAAGGTTTGTCTCTTTGCAGATGATACTAAACTCTGTAATAGGGTGGATACCCCTGAGTCTGCAAATGGCATGAGGAAGGATCTAGCGAAGCTTGAAGAATGATCCGATAATTGGCAACTAAGATTTAATGCTAAGAAATGAAGGTCATGCACTTGAGTTACAAGAATCCAAGGGAACGGTACAGTATAGGGGTGAAGTGCTTTTGTGTACGAAAGAAGAGCAGGACTTGGGGGTGATTGTGTCTGATGACTTTAAGGTCTCCAAACAGGTAGAAAAAGCAACGGTTAAAGCCAGAAGGATACTTGGGTGCATAAGGAGAGGGATGACCAGCAGGAAAAAAAAGGTGATAGTGCCCTTGTATTAGTCTCTGGTGAGGCACTATTTAGATTACTGTGTGCAATTCTGGAGACCGCACCTACAGAAAGCTATAAACAGGATGGAGTTGGTCCAGCGGGTGGCTACAAAACTGGTAAGTGGTCTCAGTCATAAAACATATAGGGACAGGCTTATGAACCTCAATATGTATATGCTGGAACCAGGGGCGTAGCCACGGGTGGCCCTGGACATGCCCAGGCCCAGCCACTTTTGCTCGAGGCCCGCCCTAACTAGCCCCAACCCAACATCCCTCACTGCCTTTTCTCTCGCGGCTCCGGGTCCGGCCGTCCAGGAGCGTTGCCTGCCTCAAATTCTGCTCCTCCCCACCGCTGCCTCGGTCCCTGCAGCATTCTTTTTTCGGCCCATTGCTGGCAGCACTGCAATTCACACAGGCAGCTCCGCTCCTCTCTTCTGCGTCCATCTGGCCCTACGTAAACAGGAAGTGCATCAGAGAGGGTCAGATGGACACGGCAAAGGGCAGCGGAGCTGCCTGTGTGAATTGCAGTGCTGCCGGCAATGGGCCAAAAAAATAATGCTGCAGGGACCGAGGCAGCAGCGGGGAGGAGCAGAATTTGAGGCAGGCAATGCTCCCGGACGGCCGGACCCGGATCCGCGGGAGAAAAGGTAGCGAGGGTGTTGGATTGGGGCAGGATGAATTGGAGGAAGGCAGAAGTGCTGCCGGACGTGGGAGGAAGGGGATTGGAGGGAAGGGAGAGAGCTGCTGGATGTGGGAGGAAGAGGAGGAGGGGACTGAATGGAAGGAAGAGAGTTGCTAGAGGTGGGAGGAAAATGAGGAGGGGATCTGGATGGAAGCTTCTGGCCAGGGGAGGGAGAGGAGGAAGGGGCTGGAGAGAAGGGAGAGAGCTGCTGGACAAGGGAGGAAGAGGAAGAAGGGACTGGAGGGAAGGGAGAGAGCTGCTGGACACGGGAGGAAGAGGAGGAGGGAACTGGATGGAAGGGAGAGATCTGGTGGACCAGAGGAAGAGGGGGCTGGAGGGAAGGAAGACAGCTGCTGGACTGGGAGAAATAGGCGGAGGAGAGTGGATGGAAGGGATAGAACTGCTGGAGGAAGAGGAGGAGGGGATCTGGATGGAAGGGAGAGAGCTGCTGGACTTCAGAGGAAGAGAGGGCTGGAGGTAAGGAAGACAGCTGCTGGACTGGGAGAAAGAGGAGGAGGAGACTGGAAGGAAGGGAGAGAGATGCCAGAGGAAGAGGAGGAGGGGATCTGGATGGAAGGGAGAGAGCTGCTGGAGGAAGGGAGAGAGCTGCTGGATGTGGGAGGGAAGAGGGGGAGGAGAACTGGAGGAAAGGGAGAGAACTGCTGGTACAGCACAAGGAGGGAGGGAAGGGAAATAGAGATACTAGACCAAGGAGATGAAGGAAAAGGGAACAAATACTAAACCTACAGTGTGAGGGAGGAAAGGAGGGCGGGGTGGGTGGGCAGGCAGGGAATCAAGCAACCAAACCAGATGCTGGAAAGGGGAGGGAGTGAGAGGGAGAGAAGCTGGATAGGGTAGGGTCAGAGAGGGTAGAGATATATTGGCACTGGGGATGAAGAGAGGGGAGAAGCTGGACAGAGAAATATAGGGACACAGAGAAAGGGAGATACTAAACATGGAGGAAGATAGAGGTACAGAGATGGAAGAGATGGATAGTGGACAGAGAGTAGAACTATCAATGGACATGAGACCTTGGTGAGTGAGTTAAGAGAAGGACATAGAAACCAGAGCCTGGGACCAACATGACTTGAAAATAAAATGAGCAGACAACAAAGGTAGAAAAAAGAATTTTATTTTTCTATTTGTGACTAGAATATGTCAGATTTGAAATGTACATCCTGCTAGATATGGCTGGGGCCCAAGGCAGAAATTTGGGAGGGGGCACAAAAGCTTACTAACAGGCTACACCTTCTTCAGCCATCTGGCCTGGGGTTCTCTCTGGCTAGGGGGCCAAGTGCAGTTGCCCTAGTTGTACCTCCCCTAACACTGTCTCTTGCATGTGATTTTGCACAATATAGAAGAAAATGCATCTCTTTGTATTTCTCTGTGCTGTGCTAAATGCAAGGTCTGGCCTTTTGGGATTTTGATTTAATTTGTTTATGGTTTGTGGTCACTTATTCTGTATTTGTGTTCTGTGTGTGTGACCTAAGTATTCTGTGAGCATCAATTTTCTATGTAGTATTCTATAGTACTTTGGCTTCTTAAGTTTTCTTGATAGATGTATTGATATTTTAGGGCCCCACTGTAATATTTAGGGCATATTTAAGGGAAGCATATGTGTGTTGGTGGACCGTGGCTCAGTGGAGGATGAAGAGTGCACCCTCTTATATTTCCCCTAGCTCTCAATGTGGTCTGCAGCCACTGAGGCCAGCACTGCTACTCCCATTGAAGGTATGGGGAGTGGGGTAGGTGTGCGGTAGGAGTAGGGGCATGGGCAGGGCATATCAGGTGGCAGGTGTTTCTCTAGTGCCCATCCACCCAACCTGTTGGCCCACCCAAAAATTGCCTTCTGGCTACGCCACTGGCTGGAACAGAGGCAGGAGAGAGGGGATATGATAAAGACATTTAAATACCTCAGTGGCATTAATGTACAGGAGATAAGCCTTTTTCAAATGAAGGAAAACTCTGGAATGAAGGGGCATACGTTGAAGTTAAGAGGAAATAGGCATAGAAGGAATCTAGGAAAATACTCTTTCACAGAAAGGGTGGTGGATGCGTGGAAAGGCCTCCCGATGGAGGTAACAGAAACAAGGACTGTGTCAGAATTTAAGAAAGCGTGGGATAGGCATGTGGGATCCCTTATGAAAAGGAAGAGTTAGTGGTTACTGATGATGGGATGGGCAAACTGGATGGGCCATTTGGTCCTTATCTGCTGTCATGTTTCTATGTTTCTGTGAAGCAACAGGCCCGAAAATACATGACAATTATACTACTAACGGTGTTCTTGAACCACAGAAGTTTACCCTTGCTACTACTACTCGGATCTGTGAAGAAATGGGCCTAGGAATTTCTGATTTTGTGAATACTTATTTTTGCATTCTACCTTTTTATCTGGCTGTATTATTTCCTCCGGCCATGCCAAACCCCGCACTTGGGGTCTCACATATGGTGGCAGTGATGAGATTCTGCGCTTGTTATGCCGAAGGAAGCCAGATCCTGACCTCAGAGGCTCTAGGCCGATTGTTGAGACAATGCAGGAACAGTGGGCAAAAGGGATTAGCCCTGCCCTAGTTAAGGGGGGATGTTTAGTTAGCGCTGGACAGGCAGGTGTTTATTTTTGTTTTGGTGTACAGTGCTGGGCGAGCCGCTTACAGTAAACCATGGAGAAGTTACTCCAGGCCTCGGTGGAGGGCCAGCAGCAACAGCTACAACAGCAGTTTATGCAGGCACATCTCGAGCAGTGGCAGCAGCAACAGCAGCAACAACAGGTGCAGCAGCAGGAACGTAGCCACGGGTGGGCCTGGGCCCACCCACTTTGGGCTCAGGCGCACCCAGCAACGGTGCAGAGAGACGCCAATTGGGAAGATCCACTGCCGGCACGCTGCAGGCTTTCTTTCTTTCCCCTCCCTCCCTCCCCTTCGGGCAGCGCAGTCTAACACTACAGCAAAGCTGCATGGCACCGGGTCTGTCCTGCCGCTACGCTGCTGCCCTCCGGCTCCATTGTCATCTTTGTCTGTTCTTTTGATGCTTATCT